>NC_068356.1:138968489-139290989 GCF_020536995.1 Dreissena polymorpha | reverse complement strand
CTACAATTTGGAATCCTCAACAAAAAACACAAGTGTCGCAAATTGAACAAATCCAACGTAATGCCGCCAGATTCGTACTTGGCAAACCGTTTAATTACCAGAACCCTAGTAGTGTAACATCTATGATCCAGGAGTTGAATTGGCCTTCTTTGGAAAAACGAAGATACAACGCTGACTTAGTACTTATGTATAAAGTTGTGCACAACCTAGTTGCAGTTCCAACATCTATTCTGCCTGTTCCATCAGCTCGGCACGAGATGAAATTCATTCCTTATCACTGTAAGATAAATGCTTATCAACATTCCTTCTTCCCGCGAGTTATTGTCCCGTGGAATCGCCTACCTGACCAAGTGCTTCAGCTAGACACTGTAGACAGTTTTAAGGCTGCTCTTCAGCCGGCAGTGGTGGTGTAATTGGCTATCAGTAACAATGTAAAGTGTACATACAAGTTGAACATTTTAAGTCACATTTTATTTTTGGGAGCATCCGACCCCCCGCACCTGTACAGTCACCCGCACCTTCACCCGATGTCCAATTGGATTTTGTGAAGTACATCATCGAAGTCGAAGGGGCTTAATATATTTTTATGTTCCCCACCACTATAGTCCTGGGACATATTGGTTTAGCCCTGTCTGTTGGTTTGTTGCTTTGTTCGTTTGCATCAAACTTTAACATTTGCCATAACTTTTGCAATATTGAAGATAGCAACTTCAAACTTCGCATGCATGTGTATCTCATGTAGCTGCACACTTTGAGTGGTGAATTGTCAAGGTCATCCTTCAAGGTCAAAGGTCAAATATATGGGGACATAGTGTTTCACAAACACATCTTGTTCATTTTGAAGTACGACCTTGACCTTGACCCATTAAGACTTACTCTTAATTTAGAGACAAGTTTCTAGAAAATCCTTCGAAACTAATCAGAAATATGGGGTGGACACTTCAATGGGGCCCAAACCTTAACCTTAAAGTACAACCTTTACCTTAAATTACAACCTTGACCTTAAAGTACAACCTTGACCTTAAACGTACAAACTTGGTCTTAAAGTACAACCTTGATCTTCAAGTACAACTTTGAACTTAAAGTACAACCTTGGCCTTAAATTTAAACCTTGACCTTAAAGTTCAATCTTGACCCTAAAGTACAACCTTGACTTTAAGCTAACATAACTGACTTGTATCGTCTGTTAATTGTCTTAACATTTGAGATAAGTTTCATAAAAATCTGCAATAAGAATACAGGATATATACAGCAAAGAGTTATGGACAGAGTTATTAATGGATGGAGATGGATAAAGAGCTTTCTTAGAATTCTTGCAGCCCCCATCCCCTTCTTAGGTTGGGAAACAGGAAACAAAATATTGTCCAAAACCATGTCTTTGCTATCAAAGAATAGCACCATTTTGCCTTACATAAATGCATTCATATACAAAATATTCATTTACAATTATTTGAATATTTATTTTTTGTGAATCCAAACACAATCAAGAAAATAAATAATAAGTTTCCAAATGCCCATTGTCTGTGTTTGTTTGCATTATACTGTTTATATAACAATCAGAAATTACTAGAGGTCAACATAATTATGCATAGTTTAAATTTTTACATTTCAACAAGAAAGTGATCAAAGACAGTGAATCCAATAAAACAAAAGGCAAAGTGCAATAACAAGGCCCTAGCATTATAATTTTAAGCTCAGTACAATGATTGAATGAAAATCAACTCAATTGTGAAACCTTTACTCTATAGGCTCTAGCACTTGGCAAGTTGCAGATTTTTGTTCTGGAAAAGTTTGGTAAAAAGCACAGGTTAAATGTAGATGGAGTCTTTACACAGAAGGTTTTTTATGGAATTTTAAACAAATGATGATAACTCCTTTACAAAATGTAATAATGTTAAACCTTGGCAATATGCCCTGAAGCACTTGCAGATAATTATTCTGTAAAAGTTTGGAAAAATCACATGCAAAATGCAGGTGTTGCACACAACAGATTTTTTTTAACAAAGGGCAATAACTCCTTGCAAAATCTTGACAATAGGCACTGTCATTAGAAGACTCATTAGCTGAGAACCATTCAAGTGGTGGAAAGTTTAACTTTTGGTAACTATCATTATTTTGGATAAGAACCAATATATCAACTTAATTAAGGAACTTAAACAAACCTGAAGTGTCTTACATATGACAAAATCTACATTGAAAATGCATTACATAACAATTTAAAATTACGAATCATTTATTATGTTTTTGTTGAGGCCATCATAATTTTTCTTTATTTGCACCTATAGTTACATGCATAAACCAATCTGGTGATGAATGTGTTAATTAATAGACATTATTATTCTTTAAAGTCTGTTTTAGTGTTTTGTAGAACATTTGTTAAATGATTCGATTTTTAATAATATTGGGATTCATCCCACACATGCTAAATAATTTGGTCAATATGGTGGAACAATTGACTTGATCCTGAGTTTATTTGTCATCTGCTGCGGGATTAGTCCCAGTAACTGGGGTAGGTAGCAGGCGTCTAGAGCGTATTATACTTGTTAAATTAATCAAAAATAGTATTTATAATAAAATTATTAAAAACATTTAAAGAATCTATTATTGACATACCATAATTTTAATATCGCCAAACAACTTCATTCAAGATATATCTGATCAAATAAAATTCCAGTTCACCTAGTTCACATGATAATTTTTTTATAACAATTCATTTGCTGCCGGCAAAATGACCCAGATGCGTTGCTGGATGTAATGCTATGCATAAAAGTGAGGTCAGGATTCCATTGCTGAAACCACAACTTGATTAATACTTAATATTATTGGCTCGGCGTTTTCGGAGAAAACCCGAGTTATTGTCATAGCCAGCTAGTCGTCCGCGTCGTGCTAAAACCTTAACGTTTTGTTAAGGTTTTGAATATTGGCTCTAAAATAGAATTGCTTCCACCTACAACTTTGAAACTTCATATGTAGATGCACCTTGATGAGTTCTACACGCCACACCCATTTTTGGGAAAATATCTAGCGCTGACATTTTGGCTATTGCTATAAGGAACCTTGATTTTGTGTTTACTTTATTTGTTGAAATATTGTAGGAAATATTCATCCATTTATAGCTCACCTTATTGCTCAGGTGAGCTTTTGTGACCGGTCTTTGACAGTCGTTTGTCTGTCCGTCCACATTGTTCGTAAACACTCTAGAAGCCACATTTATTGTCCAATCTTCATGAAACTTGGTCAGAAGCTTCGTCCCAATAAAATCTCGGTCGAGTTCGAAACTGGGTCGTGCCGGGTCAAAAACTAGGTCACTAGGTCAAAAAAAGGAAAACACTTGTAAACACTGTAGAAGTCACATTTCATGCCCAATCTTCATGTAACTTTGTGAAAATGTTTGTCTTAGTGATATGTTGGTTGAGTTCAAAAGTGGTTCCGGTCCGTTGAAAAACATGGCCGCCAGTGGGCGGGGCTGATTTCCTTATTTGGCTATAGAGAAACCTTGTAAACACTCTAGAAGTCACAATTTTTGCCCAATCATCATGAAACTTGGTCAGAAGATTTGTCACAATGATATCTCAATGGAGTTGGAAACTGGGTAATGCTGGGTCAAAAACTAGGTCACTAGGTCAAAAAAAAAGAAAAACCTTGTAAACACTGTAGAAGTCACATTTCATGCCCAACCTTCATGTAACTTTGTCAAAATGTTTGCCTTAATGATATGTTGGTTGAGTTCAAAAGTGGTTCTGGTCCGTTGAAAACATGGCCGCCAGTGGCTGGGCAGTTTTCCTTATTTGGCTATAGAGAAACCTTGTAAACACACTACAAGTCACATTTTTTGCCCAATCATGAAAGTTGGACAATTCATTGGTTTTATTGATATCTCATACGAGTTTGAAAATGGTCCAGATTGGTGAAAAACATGGCCGCCAGTGGGCGGGGCATTTTTCTCTATATGTATATAGTGAAAACATGTGAACACTCTTAGTCACATTTTGGCCCAATTTTCATGAAATTTGGTCAGAACATTTGTTTCTTTGATACGAGAGTTGAGTTAAAAAATGGTTCCGGTCAGTTGAATAACATGGCTGCCAGGGGGGGGGGGGGGGGGGGGGGGGGGGGCAGTTTTTTTTAAATATTAATATAGTAAAAAAAAAGCTTGTGAACACTCTAGAAGTCACATTTTTTGCCCAATCATCATGAAACTTGGTGAAATGATTGGTTTTAGGGCAGTTTTCCTTATGTGACTAGAGAGAAACCTTGTGATCGAACACTATAGAAGGCTCATTTTTTGCCTAATCATCGTGTAACTTAGTCAATACATTGATTGATTTTATTGATTTCTCGGACAAGTTGGAAAATGGCTCAGATCGGTGAAACACACTTTTTAGCTCAACTGATTGCTGATTTTAGAATTGGTCTTTGTCCGCCGTCCGTTCGTCCACATTTAGTTTGTAAACACTCTAGCATTCACACTTCTCAAGCATTCTTTATTAAAGTTGCTGAAAGATCTCAGTCAAGTTTGATAATGAGCAAAATCACATAATTAATGCCATAATTATTGCCCTTAGATTGTCCAAATTTTCATTATATTATACAAATTTCTTGTAAACACTCTAGAGGTCACAATTTTGTGTCAGATTTTATGAATCTTTGTCAAAATATTTATTTTTATAAGCAAAGTTTAATGTTTGGTATGGGGGGTCAACTCAAAATATAGGTCACCAGGTAAAATCTTACAAAAACAAAAACACTCCATACACTTGAGTTTTGGTTCAATAATGATGAAACCTGACCAGGATGTTTGTCTGGACAATATCTAGGTCAAGTTTGACATCTGGTAAAGATTAAATGAACCTACTCCTCTCAGGTGAGTGAACTAGGGCCATCTTGGCCCTCTTGTTTGTGTTTATGGGTTTTTAAGTGCAACATCGGTATGAAAGGTAATGTAAAAATAATATGGGCTAGGGCTGAATCATCGAAAGCCTAAGGCTTATATAAATGCTCTTGAGTCTGTTTCCTGGGCCTAGAACCAGTACTTGGTGTCTTTGGGGAGTACTCGGTGTCTTTGGGGATCGAACCAGTGACCTCCCGGTTGCTAGGCTGACACCATATCCATTACATCACAGCGACCTTTGTACTTGTATATTTTAGATCACTAAAGTATTGTTATTCCCTATCCTGATATTTGTTTTGACAAAAATAATTTTAAGTATTATTTTTTTTAATTGACAGTTAAAATATTACAAGAGCACCGCATAACTGGTGCCACGCTCTGCTATGGGTGCAGTTTTGAATAAATGAAAGCTTGTCAGAATTTATTTTTTTTAAAGGGTACAATGACCTTGACCTTTGACCTAGTGACCCAAAAATGGGTGTGGCATGTAGAACTCATCAAGGTTCAAAACCTTAACAAAATGTTAAGGTTTAAGCACGACGCGGACGTCAGACGACGAGCTCGCTATGACAATACCTCGGGCTAAAAATGACAAAAATTAACTCATTTAGCATTACAATACATTGACTATATGAAATACACTTTCTTGATAACATAACGATTACAATTGTTAAAATAAGATGCCTTTTGGTAAAGTGTTGTCAAGCAGAACTTGGGTATCTTGTTTGCCTGTGAATGACTAACTCTCTGAAGGGTAAGAGCTTATAATTTAAGGGTACACCCAGAAATTCCAAGCTATGAACTTTAAACGAAATTCCAAATTTCAGACAAATGCAACTGAATAAATACTGCTCTATAGACTTGAATACAAGGTAATTCAACACTGTAACAGATATACTTGTTTTTTACGTTTAGTAACTTTTTGCCATGTTCATGTATTTATAAGGTTCAAAACGCCAACTAAAAATATACTGATTACAGTGTATTTTGCATGATCAAAATGATTTAATATAATAAGAAAACATAAAATTCAAATATAAACAATGCTATTGTCAAGCAATATGGTCCCCTACCGGCTCCACCATTGTCAGAAATTCCACCATTTTCAGATTATTATTTTTTGGTTGCCATAACAACCACAATTTTTGGCGTAGGAACAAAATGAAATGACGTGCATAATGTCCATATTGCCATCTATCCGTGTTGCAAGTTTCATGAACAAATATTAAGAACTTTTAAAGTTATCACAGGATCCAGAAAAGTGTGACAGACAGACTCACAGACAGACTCACAGACAGACGCACAGACAGACTCACAGACAGACGCACAGAGCGCAAACCATAAGTCCCCTCCGGTAAAACCGGTAGGGGACAAAAACAAGACTATTGCCAAGCAATATAATGTCCCCTACTGGCTTCACCATTTTCAGATTTGTTTTGATTTTTGTTATATATTTGTTGCCCTAGCAACCAGAATTTTTGACGTAGGAACAAAATAAAATGATGTGCATAATGTCCATATTGCCATCTATCCATGTTTCAAGTTTCATGAAAAAATATGAAGAACTTATTGCAGGATCCACTATTTTCAGCAATATTTCTAGTCTATTTGTTAATATTTCAAGTCTATTTGTTGCCATAGAAACCAGAATTCTTGACGTATGAACACAATGAAATGACGTGCATTATCTCCATTTTGCCATCTATCCATGTTTCATGTCTCATGAAAAAATATGAAGAACTGTGAAAGTTATCCCAGAATCCAGAAAAGTGTGACAGACTCACAGACAGATGCGCAGAGCGCAAACCACAAGTACCCTCCGGTGAAACCAGTAGGGGACAATAAAATTAAAATATCAGTGTCAGAATGGCGAAAACCTAAATGAACCAAAACATGTGTTCTAAAACCTGTCAAAAACCAACATAATTGGTAAGTCAATTCACATCAAAAACCAACATAATTGGTAGGTTAATTCGCATCAAAAACCAACATAATTGGTAGGTTTATTCACATGGATATATAACCTGTCAAAAACCAACATAATTGGTAGGTTAATTCACATGGTCAAAAACCAACATAATTGGTAGGTTAATTCACATGGTCAAAAACCAACATAATTGGTAGGTTGATTCACATGGTCAAAAACCAAAATAATTGGTAGGTTAATTCACATGGATATTTAAGATCTGATTTATTTATGTTTTTGTTTTCATATAAAGTAAAAACACACACTCAGAGTAAAAAAATATCAGTCAAAAACATAAACCATGTTAAGAGATAGATCTGGTAATCTTCTGTAAATATAAATATTTATCTTGAAAAAAGATACTTAACCAAACTTTTTTGTGGAATTTTCTCAAATTAGCCAATTCAATCTAAGGCTTTATTCATTTTATTAAAGTATTTTGTGGGTAAAATACTCGAACATCCACGGGCTATTGACTTAGGTAAAAACATAGACTGATATATGTAAGCCTTAAAAGGGAAGCCTAAATGACCTGTTAAGTGTGACCTTGAACTTTGAACTATGGACACAATTAAAGAAAGCATCATCTTCTCATGAATCATGCAAATATTTGAGTATTGGCCTCTAAGTGTGACCTTAACCTATGAGCAATGGATACAGACATTTGGTTTTGTGTGCATCATGCAGTCTCCACATGGTAATTATTCATGCACAATTTAGTTTAAAGATGGCTGATATGATGAAGTAACAGTCTAGAAAAGCAGAGCTAATCAAGAGGATTTCTTTAAGATCTCTATAAGGACATGTGATGTTGTGATACAGGAACTAAATAGCACAAAAACAATTTATCCACAAACCTGTATGATTTATCATAGACATCAAAAAATCATTTGTTGACATCATGGCCCGCCATTTTGAATGTAAATCTTCTGTTACCCCACTGCAAGCAAGCGGCTGCGAGAATAAATCGTTCACTGGCTCATGAGGTGAAATGAAATGCATTTTCAAACTTGGGTTTTAATCTGTGTGATTGATCTCATGACAGTCAGCGTGTCTACGCTGTTAAATGCATTGCACACTCTTGTCTCAACACAAATGTATGAAGTTACCAAAGACTAGAAAATGCACTTAACAACCAATGTCTCAACAAATCTTTAAATAGTTTATCAAATTTAATTTATCACTATCCACACCAACGAAAGAGCTTCAAAGTACTTAATTTCTTAAACCATTTATTTTTCGATGCATATTAACATCAACATGCATTGCACATCTCTTCTTAGACCCATTTGACAAACCGAAATATAAGGTTTAAGTTGTATAATCACTCAACTGTGTACAAAACGACTTAACTTCTCAAGCTGCCTACATTGTGGGATATAGTGTTACTCTGCACTCCGCTAATTTATTATGCAATGTGCATTTTGTGCATGTAAAGTCGATATTAAATATCAGTGGTTTGCACAAGGTATGTTGAACATCTTATCTCACTTAAAAGGTAAAGAAACTTAAAGGGTCTTGACAAGCTTTAAACAGAGCCATGGTTTGAAAAATGTAGAATACAAACATGTTCTTTTCGTTAGTCATAGTATGCAATTAGGCCCATTTTATATAAACGGTAAGCAGGTGTGCACAATATAATTTTTTGCCCCGGTAGGGTGGCATATAGCAGTTGAACTGTCTGTCAGTCAGTCTGTCCGTCCGTCCGAAAACTTTAACATTGGCCATAACTTTTGCAATATTTAAGATAGCAACTTGATATTTGACATGCATGTGTTTCTCATGAAGCTGCACAATTTGAATGGTGAAAGGTCAAGGCCATCCTTCAAGGTCAAAAGTAAAAAAATACAATCCAAGGGAAGTAATAAGCTTTAAAAGGGAGATAATTTCTAAACCTGCCAATTGATATATTGAAATTTTATTTCAAATCGGCGCAATAGGGGGCATTGTGTTTCTGACAAACACATATCTTGTTTTAAAACAAAATATTCATATAACTTAGATTGTATGAAAAAAAGGTAATTTGTAAATTGTGATTTCAACACAAAACTGAAATCAGATTTAGGGACTGCATGGGTAAGATCTTTAGTACATCATGCACTTTATAGGATAGATCTTTCCTCAATTGTCACACGATGTAAAGTTTGAATTCAGTACAATGTTTTGACTTACTTTAGATCAGATGATTTATAGGTTACACCTTATGCACAATCAAGTACAGACCTAGCCATGTTAAATTTAAATCAGACACTGCATAAGCATAGACAGAATCTAACCTAACAAGGATCAGATGCTCAATTAGTATGACAAGAGTCTTAATGAAAATTGGCAGAGTTTTGACTATTCAGATAACACACTGCACAAGTATTGACAGAGCATAGCCTATTAAGGCGCTGAATAAGTATAGACAGAGAGTAGCTAATTCATTTCAGACATTGAATAAGTATAGACAGATCAAGCCTAGACTGTTCATTTCAGACACTGAATAAGTATAGACAGAGCGGTGCCTATTCAGATTAAACATTGGAAAAGTATAGACAGAGTCTAGACTATTCAGATAAAACATTGTACAAGTATAGACAGAGACGAAACTATTCAAATCAGACATTGTACAAGTTTAGACAGTGTCTAGCCTATTCAGATTAAACATTGTACAAGCATTGACAGAGACAATAATATTCAGATCAGACATTGTATAAGTATTGACAGAGTCTAGCCTATTCAGATTAAACATTGTACAAGTATAGACAGATCATAGCCTATTCAGATCAGACATTGTATAAGTATTGACAGAGTCTAGCCTATTCAGATTAAACATTGTACAAGTATAGAGAGATCATAGCCTATTCAGATCAGATACAGTGACTCAGCATTACAGGTAAGCCTCTAAAACCAGGTCACATAGAATTAATTCATTTACAACTTCATAATTTATTAAAATAAACACAATTATAGAAATCCCTCAACATACCATTTTAATACAGGCCTTACTGTTTTTTATCATTGCCTACTGACATGCTTTATTCATCTTCACAAGACAGTACAAACACATTAATCACTGGTCTAGCCATTATGAGTTACGTATACAGAAATGCACACACTTCAATCAAGAACTTTTAAATGTTGTCTAAAGTCATGTTGTATTAATCATTGATTTTATTTAGGTGTAATTAAAAGGATGTTTTCATACCAAATTTTGTGCAATTCTATATATCATGCATGCATGTGTGTGGTCTTATATTCACAAAATGTAATTTTTGAAAAAATAAATCTGACAGAAAAAGCATAGATTTATCTATATAACACCAATAGGGCAAAACACATTTGGATAATCTCACCATTACATCTTGTTAATTGAACCGAACATGTACACCAATCATTAATGAATTAGGCTCGTTAGTGTTTTGAGTTCAAGTCTTATAGGGGTTGCATAACTTAATACTTATCTACACTGGAACTGGTCAATTGAGTATGCTACCATCAACTGGTGTATGGTCTGTTGCTGATGACAAAATTGATTGACAAGTTTCGGGCAACACACTCCATTGAGCTGGTGTCCAACAAAATAAGGCAATATTAGTGGAACTAGTGTCCAGCAAAGTAAGGCAATAGTAGTGGAACTTGTGTGCAGCAAAGTAAGGCAATATTTTTGGAACTTGTGTTCAGCAAAGTAAGGCAATATTAGTGGAACTTATGTCCAGCATAGTAAGGCAATATTTGTGGAACTTTTGTCCAGCAAAGCAAGGCAATATTAGTGGATCTTGTGTCCAGCATAGAAATGTGATATTTGATGAACTTATGTCCAGCATAGTAAGGTTATATTTGTGAATCTGGTATTGAGCACTGTGAGTAAGGTGACATTTGTGGAACATTTGCCCAGCCTCATATTATAATTGTGAAACTTGAATCCAGCATACCAAGGTAACATTTGTGGAACTTGTGTCCAGTACAGTAAGCAATATTAGTGGAACTTGTGTTCAGCAAAGTAAGGCAATATTTGTGGCACTTGAGTCAAACAAAGCAAGGCAATATTAGTGGATCCTGTGCCCAGCATAGAAATGTGATATTTGAAGAACTTGTGTCCAGCATAGTAAGGTAATATTTGTGAAACTGGTATTGAGCATAGTAAGGTGGTATTTGTGGAACATTTGCCCAGCCTCATGTTATAGTTGTTAAACTTGCATCCAGCAAAGTAAGGCAATATTTGTGGAACTTGTGTCCAGCAAAGAAAGGCAATAGTAGTGGAACTTGTGTTCAACAAAATAAGGCAATATTTGTGGAACTTGTGTCCAGCATAGTAAGGCAATATTTTAGGAACTTGTGTCCAGCAAAGTAAGGCAATATTAATGAAACTTGTGTCCAGCAAAGTAAGGCAATATTAGTGGAACTTGTGTCCAGCATAGTAAGGCAATATTTCAGGCACTTGTGTCCAGCAAAGAAAGGCAATATTAGTGAAACTTGTGTCCAGCATAGAAATGTGATATATGTCCAGCATCCAGCGTCCAGCATCCAGCATAGTAAGGAAATATTTGTGAAACTGGTATTGGGCATAGTAAGGTAATATTTGTGAACATTTGCCCAGCCTCATGTTATAGTTGTGAAACTTGAATCCAGAATACTAAGGTAATAAATGTCGGAACTTGTGTCCAGCACAGTAATGCAATATTTGTGAAACTTTAATCCAGCATACTACTTGTGTCCAGCACAGTAAGGCAATATTTGTGGAACTTGTGTCCAGCATAGTAAGGTAGCATTTGTGGAACTTGTATTCAGCTTAGCAAGTTTATATTTTATGGAAATACTTTGAAGCATAGTAATGTAATATTTGTGAAAATAGCTTGCAGCATACTAAGGTAATATATGCAGAACTGGTGTCCAGCATATTAAGGTTATACTTGTGGAACTTGTGTCCAGCATAGTATGGTAATCATAGTGGAACTTAGGCACAGCACAGTTTGGTTATATTTGTGGAACTTTGGTCCAGTTTAGTTATCTTATAGTTGTGGAACTTATTTCCAGCATAATAATGTGAAATTTTTGGAACTTGTGTCCGTTCTAATAAGATAGAATTTCTGGAATTTTCGTCCAGCATATATATGTAAAGTAAAGTAATTTTTGTGGTACAAGTTTCTTGCAAAGTAAGGTAATATTTATGGTACATCTGTCCAGCATAGTAAGGTATTATTTGTGGTATTTACAGTGGTTTTAGTGACTACAGTGACATAACTAAAATACTGTTTACAACGGAAAAGATTCCACAAATATACAATAATATAAAAGTTGCTAGACATAATTATATTCAAAATCAATCAGTCTTTTTTTATTTTAAGAATGTACATTTATTTATTCTGGTGTAAGGGTTTTAATAATGGAATAAGGGTGTTTAACGTTTGAAATTAGCAAATACTCACATATGTACCACAGATTTAACTAGCGTGTTGGTTTAAACACTATTTATTTAGTTCATTGAAAGTAAATATAAGCAATACAATACAATACAAACATACATATTATATTTGAACAATATGCTAGGCAGGTAGAATTGCAGTATTGCTTAACATAAAGGCTGTAAAATACAATTGGATAGAATTGAGAAGGAAGCTCGAGGCTTATACTATGTCTCTCTTCTGTCAGTTAGAAGCGCTGCTGTAATGGTGTAAACAACCAAACGTATAACAACTATTTAATAATTAAAGACATGTCAAAATTACGAACAATATATTACAGTGATAGGTAATTGCATACCGTTTAGAAATGAAAAAATAACTAGCATGTTGTAAACAAGACAAATATTGTGAAGATTTGCTTTTATCCATATTATAGTCAAGTGTTATCTAACCATCTTTACCTGGTCTATTGCCTTTAAATTGCACATCAAATTATCTTGATTACAGCTGTTATGATTGTATCGTTCTTTAGGTTTAAATCTAGATCAGGCCTCTTTAAAAATAATGAGTGATAAGAATGTGCAGTCTTGATAAGCGTTAATAAATGCACCACAACCCAAAGTGCATTCAATACTGATACTGTATGTCTTAAATTAGAGGCCATTAAATTCCCAAAGGAGCCTTATGTTTTTCTTACAAGCTAGGGTTTTTGGAGAGGGGGCATTAATAAGAAGCAAAAAAAGGCATTCTATTTAATATACATCACACTGAGAAAACAAGGTTGTTTAATGTTGTAGCTCACTAGGCAAACATTTCAGTTAAGAAATCCTATTTATACTGCTTTGAGAATTTCCAGCATTCACAATGATAAACCTTATATTTATTGACTGCTTCACAATTAGGTACAATAAACATACACACACAAACATCATATTGCATCATGTCATTCTAACAAGAATAACTTGATCAAGTTTTTTATAACATGCTTGTATAATATATCACTGTTTCTGACTTCAGTGATTTCATCAAAGTTATATTCATAAGGAACAGATTTCCTTTAAATATATAATATATATCTTAGCTTCGAAAAAGTGCATGTTTAGAAAGAATTCCATCACTTAAAGATATTTTTTAGCAAATTGAGAGATCCTCACTTTATAAAAATCTTGGAATCTGATTAATATAAAAGGCTGCCTTGAAAGGGCAGTGGTTGGTAAACACACTTCTTATATAAACCACCCTATTTCAACACCAGCCAATATCAGACAGGTATGGTTCCAATCCCTGCCCATGTGAGCTTGGTAAGAAGTCCCCCATACCGGACAGGTGGGGTTCCAATCCCAGCCCATGTGAGCTTGGTAAGCGGTCACCATACCGGACAGGTGGGGTTCCAATACCAGCCCATGTGAGCTTGGTAAGTGGTCCCAATACCGGACAGGCGGGGTTCCAATCCCAGCCTATGTGAGCATGGCAATGGGTCCCCATACCGGACAAGTGGGGTTCTAATACCAGCCTATGTGAGCTTGGTAAGTGGTCCCCATATCGGACAGGTGGGGTTCCAATACCAGCCTATGTGAGCTTTATAAGTGGTCCTTATATAGGACAGGTGGGGTTCAAATACCAGCCTATGTGAGCTTGGTAAGTGGTCCCCATACCGGACAGGTGGAGTTCCAATACCAGCCTATGTGAGCTTGGTAAGTGGTCCCCATACCAGACAGTTCCGATACCAGCCTATGTGAGCTTGGTAAGTGGTCCCAATCAGGGATCATATTTTCCCGCAACATCAATCGTTACCGATATAAATGGGGAAAAGTATCCGAAAATGTATATCCGAAATCATGACAAATTACGTTAATATATATACCATTGATTTTGCCATTCTTGAAGATGGTATAATACATGTACAAGTAAAACTCCCTTAGGTATTTTTTTTAACGGAACGAGTTTTCTCAACTGGTTTTATCATTTGGTATTGCATTGTTGTTTCGTGTTCTGTTTTATCAGTCTTTTTTCATCGTTGTCAATATTATTAATCTGTGTAAGTCTATACCGATGTTTTAAATTGTTGTCGACTCGATAATAGCTTACAAACATGCACTGAACCAAACAAATGTCTGTGCGTAGGTTGGCTACTGACAACAACAAACCAAATAATTAAGAAATAATTTGTTGTCAAAAAACCCACGGCCGATAGTTTAGATGCCTAGGGATTGAATCACGAGAGCGAAGCATTTGAAACCACGCATCTAATTTTCCTGTCGTGAGTTATTCAACAACAAAATATAAAGTACACAAATTATTTTGATTCTAACACGGTTTTACTAAAGATTTATTCAATGTATATTATTTTTCTTGTGTACTATTTTATGTGAAGTTCCGCCCATAAAAATAACTTTTGGCTGTTCTGTCGATCAGATCCGCGACTTTCATATATAATTAATTACCAAATTATTACGCTAGTGGAAAATGTATCGGCATGTTTTGTTTAGTTACAACGCGTGCATTCAGACGCGTCTTTTCGGATGCGTCTTTAATCCGCTGTTCACAAGTTTTTGATTCTTGGTCTAACGTGCAATTAACCGGTCCTGACTGTTTTAGAGACTGCAGCGAATGGTTTTTTCACACCTAATCCAGATAAGAATGTCATTAGGTTGTGTTAGCATGTACACTGTGTAATCGATTTCATGACATGGGAATTTTAATAGCAAACAGAATCGGACCGACTGATTGGGATTTTCAATCGGTCTTTCATGAACCCAATCGGTTTAGGACCGACAAAACCGAAAAAAAATGATCCCTGGTCCCAATACCGGACAGGTGGGGTTCCAATCCCAGCCCATGTGAGCGTGGCAACGGGTCCCCATACCAGCCAGGTGGGGTTCCAATCCCAGCCCATGTGAGTTTGGTAAGCGGAAACCGTATCTGACAGGTAGGGTTCTAATCCCAGCTCATGTGAGCTTGGTAAGTGGTCCCAATACTGGACAGGTGGGGTTCTAATCCCAGCCAATGTGAGCCTGGTAAGCAGTTACCATATCTGACAGGTGGGGTTCAAATCCCAGCCCATGTGAGCTTGGTAAGTGGTCCCCATACCAGACAGGTGGGGTTCCAATCCCAGCCCATGTGAGCTTGGTAAGCAGTCCCCATACCGCACTGGTTGGGTTCCAATACAAGCCCATGTTAGCGTTGCAAGGGGTCCCAGTTCCAGACAGATGGGGTTCAGCCCATGTGAGCAAGGCAAGAGGTCCCAAAACTGGACAGATGGGGTTCCAATACCAGCCTGTTTGAGCTTGGTAAGTGGTCCCCATACTGGACAGGTGGTGTTCCAATACCAGCCCATGTGAGCTTGGTAAGTGGTCCCCATACCAGACAGGTGGTGTTCCGATACCAGCCCATTCGAGCTTGGTAAGCGGTCCCCATACTGGACAGGTGGGGTCAGCCCATGTCAGCTTGGTAAGAAGTCCCCATACCAGACAGGTGGTGTTCCAATACCAGCCCATGTGAGCTTGGTAAGCGGTCCCCATACAGGACAGGTGGGGTTCCAATACCAGCCCATGTGAGCTTAGTAAGTAGTCCCCATATTGGACAGGTGAGGTTCCAATACCAGCCCATGTGAGCTTGGTAAGCGGTCCCCATACTGGACAGGTTGGGTTCCAATACCAGCCCATGTGAGCATGGCAAGGGGTCACCTTTCCAGACAGATGGCGTTCAGCCCATGTGAGCTTGGTAAGTGGTCCCCATACCGGACAGGTGGGGTTCCAAGCCGTCCCCATACCAGACAGGTAAGTCACCATATTGGACAGGTCGGTCCCCATACCAGGCAGGTTGGGTTCCATGGTAAGCGGTCCCCATACCGGACAGGTGGGGTTCCAATACCAGCCCATTTGAGCTTGGTAAGCGGTCCCCATACAGGACAGGTGGGGTTCAAATACCAGCCCATGTGAGCTTGGTAAGCGGTCCCTATACCAGACAAGGGGGGTCAGCCCATGTCAGCTTAAAAGAAGTCCCCATACCGGACAGGTGGGGTTCCAATACCAGCCCATGTGAGCTTGGTAAGCAGTGCCCATACCATACAGGTGGGGTTCAGCCCATGTGAGCTTGGTAAGAAGTCCCCATACCGGACAGGTGGGGTTCCAAGCCGTCCCGATACCAGACAGGTAAGTCACCATATCGACAGGTCTGTCCCCATACCAGGCAGGTTGGGTTCCATGGTAAGCGGTCCCCATACTGGACAGGTTGGTCCCTGATACCGTTCTGGTCAGTCCCCATACTGGACAGATTCAGGGCTCCCAGCTTTTTGTATGAACAAAATTCCCTGACTTGCCCCTGATTTTTCCCTGATGGAAAATAAAAATTCCAGGATCATAATTTCGACCTATTTCTTGTTTTAAACACCCTCAATAAATAGCAGTTGCAGACATAACTAAGCTCCATATATACTACAAAGCCACCATAAGAATGCAGAGGAATCGATTTGTTGTTTTAATCATATTGACTTCTCAACCCAAGTCGGAAAAGACTGACCAAACAAAATTCCTTTAATTTTCCCCTGATTTCGGGAACTTTTCCCAAAGTCCCTGACTTTTCCCTGACTGGAAAAAGTGAAAGTCTTTTTCCAGGTTTTCCCTGATTTCCAGGTTGGCTGGTAACCCTGCAGATTGGTCCCTGATACAGGACTGGTCAGTCCTCATACAGGACAGGTTGGTCCCTGATACCGGACTGGTCAGTTCCCATGCCGGACAGGTTGGTCCCTGATACCGGACTGGTCAGTCCCCATACCGGACAGTTGGGGTTCCATTTGGGTTTCACAGCAAAAGACCACTCCCAAATTAATTTCCTTTCAGAAGATTTTATAAATAGCTGGAAATTGCTGCTTTATTTGAAATTCATCGCATATTTTGCGATTATTTTAAGCTAATTAGGTTGAAGTGTAGGGACTCACTCAGGGTCCTCTTATCATGCAGCCTCAGATGTGGAAGGACTGAATAAACGTTGAGACACACTATTAAGATAACTTGGAAAACACACCCTGAATGAAGATCAACTCTTTCAAAGAATTACATAGTCGACACAGAGCAAAATAATATACCAAAACTTGTTTTGGCCATATAATATATTTTCAGATGATACAACACTAAAGGGCTGCGATAAAGAATTCATTGATATGGTAATCTAAATTTTGACAACAATGGATATACCGCCCTTGAATGAATATTTGGGTAAATTAATAATATGGTTTCCAACCTAATGTTGTACAACCATTTGGTCAATGTACAGAGAAGGTGATTGCTTACCAAAGTCTTGAGCAATATGACTGGCCTGACAAGACGCTTTCCACTTGAACAGATCTGCAAATATCAAACAAAACATATGAGTCCCTGCATGTACTGCTTTAAACATTCAATACCACATAGATATAGATTAATAACTTATTTCCCACAATAAGGATTTATGAACCTGTCTAATAGTATGATGATGATGTCTTGCCAGGATCTTTTGTATAATGGTACAAATGATATTGTGTGATGATGGCGACGATTAGGGTGATAATGGTGATGAGAAGGGTGATGATGGTGATGATAAGGGTGATGATGGTGATGATAAGTGATGATGGTGATGATAAGGGTGATGATGGTGACAATAAGGGTGATAATGGTGATGATAAGGGTGATGATGGAGACAATAAGGGTGATGATGGTGATAAGGGTGATGATAAGGGTGATGATGGTGATGATAAGGGTGATGATGGTGATGATAAGGGTGATGATAAGGGTGATGATAAGGGTGATGATGGTGATGATAAGGGTGATGACGGTGACAATAAGGGTGATGATGGTGACGATAAGGGTGATGATGGTGACGATAAGGGTGATGATGATGACGATAAGGGTGATGATGGTGATGATAAGGGTGATGATGGTGACGATAAGGGTGATGATGGTGACGATAAGGGTGATGATGGTGACGATAAGGGTGATGATGGTGATGATAAGGGTGATGATGGAGATGATAAGGGTGATGATGGAGGCGATAAGGGTGATGATGGTGATGATAAGGGTGATGATAAGGGTGATGATAAGGGTAATGATGGTGATGATAAAGGTGATGATGGTGATGATAAGGGTGATGATGGTGACGATAAGGATTATGATGGTGATGATAAGGGTGATGATGGTGACGATAAGGGTTATGATGGTGATGATAAGGGTGATGATGGTGATTTTGAGGGTGATGATGGAGACGATAAGGGTGAAGATGGTGATGCTAAGGGTGATGATGGTGATGATAAGAGTGATGATGGTGACGATAAGGATGATGATGGTGACGATAAGAGTGATGATGGTGGCAATAAGGGTGATGATGGTGATGATAAGGGTGATGATAAGGGTGATGATGGTGATGATAAGGGTGATGATGGTGATGATAAGGGTGATGAAAAGGGTGATGATTTGGGTGATGATAAGGGTGATGATAAGGGTGATGATAAGGGTGATGATGGTGACGATAAGTGTGATGATGGTGGCGATAAGGCTGATGATGGTGACGATAAGGCTGATGATGGTGACGATAAGGGTGATGATGGTGACGATAAGGGTGATGACAGTGGCGATAAGGGTGATGACGGTGACAATAAGGGTGATGACAGTGACGATAAGGGTGATGACGGTGACAATAAGGGTGATGATGGTGATGATAAGGGTGATGATGGTGATGATAAGGGTGATGATGGTGATGATAAGGGTGATGATATTGGTGATACGGGTGATGATGGTTACGATAAGAATGATGATAGTGACGATAAGGATGATGATAAGGGTGATGATGGTGATGATAAGGGTGATGATGGTGACGATAAGGGTGATGATGAGGATGATAAGGGTGATGATAAGGGTGATGATGGTGATCCTCTTTATAATCATGGTACTGTATATATATATATATATATATATATATATATATATATATATATATATATATATGTGTTTTCTAGTTTATTAGGCAAACTTTCCAACTAACTTCCTTAGCAAGAAAATTAAAACTCTGATGCCTTTACAATTAATTACTGAACACATTCAGCTCAGAGTACAATGACTCCTAACATATCATCATCATCTGTAGCTATCTATGGCCATAAGGAATCTTGGACATGATAGCAAGCAATTAAATTCTCTGCCATAGCAATTAATGCTAATCAGTTGCAGATGTGCATGCAGTTATTATCACACTCAGGGTCTTCATTAGAATGAATCATTACCCCACACTGCAATAGAATGCTCTAATTAACATGTTACAAATCATTATCTTAATTGATTTAGCCACACATGGAATTACAAAATTAAATGTGACTTCCTGTTTCAAAGTTTGTAAAATTTATTACATGTACTTGTCAAGACTCAAATTACTAACGTAAGCTAGAACATGTTTTTTGTTCTTTAGAGGCTAATCTTGCATGAGTAATTCTATTCTTCTAATCACATAATTACATCAATAAAAATATATGTTTGCAATATGTTATTTAGTGCACAAATCAGTGTGTTAACCTGTTTAATTGTACAACCCACACTTCATATACCCAATGATTACATGTCATATACATTTCAGATCATTTACTGGTTAATATATGGAACTAAAAGAGCTTGTGAATAATTGGTATAGCATCATAAAGTCCTCAACTTCAAAATGTGTGATTATCATTATGTATTGAATTATTTGATGAATATGATTTTACTTTAAGTACTAAGGAATTTTGGAGTATTATGAACAAGGAATTGTTTTCATAATAAATAAATGTTCCTCAAAAGTTGACCCAGACCCAAATTATGATGCACTCATTTGTGGAAAATGCAAAAGAAATTGGGGACGAATTACACATTTCTCTAAGTGTACAGAGTATTAATAAAACTTCCAATTTAGATCAGCTTTTAATTGGCTTAATCATATATGGCGGGACAATAAAAGCCATTCTATAACTTAAATGTATTTGAGGGTTTTCTTCATATTGAAGAGCTTTGGCTTCATTTTCCATTGGGCTTCATTATTCTTTTAGCTTCATTTTCCAAGCGTTTCTCCTTGGAAGAGTTTATGATGAAAAGACTCCATTGGTTAGTTGCAAAATTAAGTGGAATGTTTTGCAGCTGCAGCCCTATTAATAAAATTGGTGACAATCAGAAAATTCATTGACAGAAAGTAAAATTTGACAGCGTCACAGTGTTGTTTTTTTTCATTCAAACCTGGACCCATTCCCAATGGGAAAAAGTATATATTTTCCCCCAATGTAAGCCAAAAATTCCCAATATAAAGTTCAAAAAAAATAAAATGAAAGTTTTCTGATCTCAATATTTTGTTCATCTCCCATCCATATAAGATCAACCTTAGTAAATATAATACTTGACACACTTGTATCCTCAATTTTAAAGCATTTGTAAGCAAAACAACAACACTAATTTCCCAATTTTAGTCAAAACGCCACAATATTTCCCAAAGGCACACGGCCCCATTCCCAAAATGGTGAGAAAAAAACACACTGTGTCATGAAAAATTAAACGAAAAAAACTCTTGGGTAGAATGTAAGCTCTAGGAGCACAGAAGGTTAACATATGATCCTAATATTAGTTGTAAGCTGACTGTCTTGTTTGTGTCATGCAACAAAGAGTGTTGAAATTGAAAAATATACATTTGAAGTGTATTTGTTTACTTCTCAAAGATATGGGAAATGTCCTCAAATATTTGTTAGCAGTGAAAAACTTATTTGTTGGGAAGATATTTATCTATCCAAAATAAAGAATTCATTTCTGTTAAGGTATACCATGCCGGTCAAGAATTTATGATACATACATGTAAGCCCGATATTTTAGCTACTCTTCAAAATTTCCAAAATTGAAATCGAGATTTGTCATAAAACCAAAAACCTAATCTTTTAAGGAAGTGCACCAGCATGTCAAAGCTTTATTGATCTTCCAATTTGCAGCAAGATGGAGGAGGAAATGCATTTTCATGAATTAAAGATGTTAGCAACCATGAATCCTAATAAAGATCTCATGACATAGCCACATCAATGCATCACTGGGATAGCTTGCTAGCTATCATGAGTTAAATGTCAGAGAGCGCATTGGAAAATCATGAATTTTAATGAGCATCTAATAAGGTTAACAAGAAGTGAAATTTCAAGATGTGAAACTAAAAAAAAAGACTGGATTTATGCTTAAGTCTTAGAATTGACTTTGGACCTTCATGAGTGACCTTGACTTAGAACCTTGACCTTGAACCTCAATAGTAAGTTAGTAATTCTGAGAACAGTTATTGTGCAGACAAGAATCAAAACATACATACAAAAACAGGTTATGTTAACAAGAACAAAATACACAGACAATAATTCAATTACAACTAGAAATGGCACGGCAGAGGCCGACGCGTATCCCCACACCGCATGTTTGACCCAGGGGCGCCCCAGGGTTGGTAATGGGGCCATGCATAGTTGAGATTTACCGTATTGTCATAAGAGAAGTTCAGTATTTATTAGAACTGAATCGGTGTAGAAATGAAGAAGTTATAGTTAAAGGCAATTTTGGGTGGGTGTGGCCTATGTGGGCGGGGCACCCCAGGGTTGGAAATGGAACATGCATAGTTGAGATTGACCGTATTGTCATTAGAGAAGTTCAGTATCAATTAGAAGTGAATCGGTGTAGAAATGAAGAAATTATAGTAAAAGGCAATTTTGGGTGGGTGTGGTCTATGTGGGCGGTGCGCCCCAGGGTTGGTAATGGGGCCACGCATAGTTGAGATTGACCGTATTGTCATAAGAGAGGTTTAGTATCAATTTGAAGTGAATCTGTGTAGAAATGAAGAAATTATAGTAAAAGGCAATTTTGGGTGGGTGTGGTCTGTGTGGGCGGGGCGCCCCAGGATTGGTAATGGGGCCATGCATAGTTGAGATTGACTGTATTGTCATAAGAGAGGTTCAGTATCAATTTGGAGTAAATCGGTGTAGAAATGAAGAAGTTAATGTAAAATAACCTAAAAAAATGAGTGAAAATCTCTGACCTGGCCCCACCCACACCCCTATAACTTTTGACCCAGGGGTCAGATCAAAATTCCAAATAGTGCAGGGTCGCACATATGCTCATAGCTACCATGTGTGTAAGTTTCAAGGTCCTAGTGCTTATAGTGTAGGAGGAGGTAGTGGCCAGGACGGACGGAGAGACAAGACAGACAGACGGCGGAGATAACCACAATATCCCCACGCTTTTCAAAAAGCGTGGGGATAATAAACACTGAAGAAAGAATAATAACAAGCCTTTTTGTAGACAGAACCTTTCAAAACACTTTATCAATTTACTACTTATGAGTTTTGTACTCTGCTCTTTATCTCAACATTTAATATCATTATAATGTTACCATGAGGTTCATTGCGCCTAGCACAATAAAGACGTAAAACAGAAATTAATTTGTAAATACTGAAGGATTATTTATGTTGATTTTTTTTCATGTAAGCACTTCCTTTTATTAATAAATGTTGACAAATCTATTCCCTACTAATAGTGCCCAGCCAAAATAATCCCTAACCAAAATGGGGATTGAACCCAGGACCTCCTGGTTCCTAAACAGGCAGACACTCTACCGCGTTTCTATAAAAGCTAGCTCCTATAGCAAGGCAGTATAAGTTCTCCTTCTACCGAACCCTGCTACACTAACAGCATTAAATGACACTTGGATGGAGGGACAGTCAGAAGGGTTCTTTGGTGAACAAAAATTAGCCCTTGATTTGGGAAAACAGGGCTTAATGCATGTGCGCAAACTGTCTTCCTAGATTAGCATTCTGAATGTGCAGTCTGAACTGGCTAATGAGGGAAAACACTTTCCACTTTTATGAAATTTTTTGTTCAATTAAAGGAAGTCTATTCTTAGTAAAAACCCAGTTTAATTTTCATTGAATAACATGTGCACAGGCATGACACTTGATGCAAATGCATTAAGCCTTGTTTTCCAATGCACAGCTCGATATGACCAGTGAACCATTGTAGAATGAAATGAATTTGTAAAATTTACCCCATAAATTACTGTTTTGTTGTTTTGCAATATAATTAACTTAACCTAATGGGTTTGTACAGCACAATGATGATGGAAAACGGGCACATCTTTGTCAAGGTTTGTTAATTGTGTATGCACCAAATTATTTATCCCATGCATAACTGCACAACATATTACACAAACAGATCAAAAATAAAACAAAAGCATTTACTTCCCTTTGATAAAACAAAGGCCACTGGTAATTTTGACCAGAAGGAAAATCAAAGTTTGCTCCCCATTATAATAATGCGGAATGGCTACAGAATTTTTTTGGTGAAAACAAATAAAAATAACATAGGGTTTAAAGTTGTTAAAATATTACAAACAAGACATATAATGTCCAGAGGGCACTGATGCCCCCAAGCTGTATAATTCTGAAATTTGTATTTTAAACTGTAAACAAAACATGCTGATTGATTGCATTTGTGCGAAGTTATTTTAAAATCCGTTAATTAATGGCTCCGAAAAGAATTTTCACGCTGTTGTTTTTCCAAATCTGACCTGACCTTTATGTGTTTCTTGCTCACTGTGTAAGGAAACTGGTTACAAGCGATACGCCATTCATTCTTATCAGGGGTTGAAGAATCCACTCGACCGCTCGCATATGCGAGTGAAGTTGACGGTCGGGCAAGTAAAATTTGTTAAATACTCGACCGACTGGGCGAGTGCTGTTGTTCTCGAGTGCTGTTTTTCTAGTTGAGAAATATAAATTTAGTTCCATAACTCCTTCCACATGGATACAAATTGCGAACAATTTTTTGAACGAACAAAAATACGTTTAGTACACAAAGAAACTGCACTTTCGTTTTGACAATGAAAAATGACGTCACGGGCTCAGTAAAAATAATTCTCGAAATCGGCCGCGCTCTTTTCGTCGTTGTCAGTGCTCTTAGCTAATAGATTAAAAGTGAATAAAACTGTTAAATATATTGGTAATTCCTTGAATTTTATTGTAAATATCAATAAAACAATAATACATCACTGGTTAATCACTTCTTATATTTAATTAAAAATAAACATAAAAAAATAATTATTAATAAACAGAATAATTCTGAATTTCGGGATCAGAAGCTTTAGGCAAAATTTACCATATTGTAACCGTTTGTCAATCAAGCGTGTCTTTCAGTAAAAATTCGTCTGAAATATTAAAATGCAAAAGGGTTCTATTTTAAAATATCTGCAAGGTGGTGGCGATAGGGAACAGAAAGAATAAGAAAGGTCGTCAAAACAAGAAGTGGAAAGAATTGAGAAAAGAAAAGAGGTGCAGAAACGTAAGGAAAGCAAATATAATCCATTAGATAATGTAGTTAATTTGTTTGCAGTTTAGTGTCACTAAGTAGGTTTAAAAGGTTCTGGTTGATCATAACTATAAAATATAGATATCTATTTTTTTTTAATGCAGGGGGAGTAGATTAAAGTAAAGTGCGAGTGGATTGTCAGGCCCTGCAGGGCAAGTGGCTCTGGAAAAATTCTTCAACCCCTGCTTATCATGGTTTATATTCCTGCTGTGCTATGTAAAAATTGATAAAAATATACAAAGTTATGTCTGAGAGAGACTGGAATTTTTGGACAAACATCCACACACTTTGATAAACATACAGATGGACAGTGCTACTGCTATATGTCGCTTTCTTTAAAAGAAGTCATACATGCCAAATATTTCTCCATCATCAACATTGATCTTCAAGTAATAGCGTATTTTTGGGGGTATAAGACACGACTTTTTTACAAACAAAAGTTACATGTGACTTATTTGCCGAAGCGTCTTATTTATGGACAAAAATAACAACAAGAAAAACAGACTTTTTTTTTTTATTCAGAATTGCAAAAATGCGCATGTGACAACCATCACCGATAATTTGATTGTTTTTTTATCTAACAACTGTATTTTACACGGAAATCAATTAGTTGAAGAAGACCGATTTAACTATGTAACTTTCGGTCAAACCATTGTTTTTAAATTCTTCAATCACTATTAAACTCATCCTATTACCTATAATGGTTTACACAATGCGTGTTTTACAGACCACCCCCATATTACCTGTAATGGTTTACACAATGCGTGTTTTACGGACCACCCCCATATTACCTGTAATGGTTTACACAATGCATGTTTTACGGACCACCCCCATATTACCTGTAATGGTTTACACAATGCGTGTTTTACGAACCACCCCTAGATGGGGACAGTTGTGAATCAGATATGCGTGAATAACCCCGTTTCACTATCAATCAATGCAGGGTTTATTGCAATTGTATGGCTTTGTTTTACCTACCACATTAATTAGTCCCTACAGTGTTCTTCTCCACGATAAAATTAAAAATAAAAGTTACGTAAGAAAACTGATGATAGCCAACGGTTGTAACCCTCCTGGAAATTGTGCTTTTCATGCATAATATGATCATAACATTTTCTTTTGACACGTGAAGCATTTTTACAAATTAATATTGTATACATAACAAATATAACACAAGTATAAATGTTTTTTTAAATTCCCAAAATGAGTAGTATAATTTGTAATCCGAACCACACTTCCGATTTTTTATGTTGAGACGATGTTTACAATAACTTCCAATAAACAGTCCCACCAAAAGCGCGCAAAATTATGCAACAATGTTCAACGTCAAGGTATACGCATCATGTACTGATTTCTTTATACAAACTTTGTACTGCAGAGAACATTGAGTTCTGTTGATTTCGTTTGAAAGTTACTATGGTATTTTTTAACACAATTATATCGCAAATAATTTGACATTTCCTCTAAATTTATTTCAAATCAAACACGCTGTATCTTTATTGTTACGTTCTTTTAGTTGTGTAACTATTAGAACAGTAATTGTACTGTACAGTACACTCCACGCGTTTCCCCCAATTTCTCTCCATACTCCGCGGACAGTTCTCCGAGGGAGATTAAGAAAAATTCGTGATATGCGGCATTTGCATGATTTGGGACTGCGCGTTGAACGATCGGCAAAATAGATAAGCAGACACAGCGGCCCTCGGCGTTGGCAATCCGGGGGGAAACTCCCTGTTTAACTAGATAACTATCAATTTAACTTTGTTTGACTTCCTGATTTTCAAATAAATTTACATTTATTACATTTATTTATATATATAATATACAATTTAAAAAAACAACCAAGATAAATCGATCACCATGTGGTTGTAGAAGTTGTTGTATAGAAAACTCGTTGATTTACAACAAACAAAACGTTGTCTTTAAACTGATACTTACCAATTAATATAATCACAGTTTGCAACATTGTTTTTATTTTGATAATTAAATCCAAAGTTTTCATGTAAGCAGGTGTTTTTTCTATACTGAACATAAACAAATGACCAAGGACCCTAAAAGTCTCGCAAATCTGTGTGAATTGACAGTTTGACGTTATCAAAGGAAAGCCGCTTCCTGTCTGAAGGCATATTTTACTCAAGTAAACACGTTCAACGAATACATAAGGAATGGTTTTAATTGTCGGAACAAAGTCAATGCTCTGCTCACTAAAGCATTTATTTTCTCTTTGTAGGTAGGTTATTCCTTTGATTGCTAAAAGAAGGTGGTAACTATTGAGTTGATAGTTGCATTAAATATTCACAGTTGTATTCTAGTTGCGTCGACTTTCAAAACAATGTTTTACCAGTAATTATGGACCAAATCAGCAGAGTGACATTCACAAATGTTAATCCCTTTTGTCAAAACACCACAGACAGCAGTCTACACAATAGGTCAGTAGACAAGCTTTGCGTGTTTTCATAACGTCAAACACTTTTTCCAGTTCCGTCCAGATGTTCTCTTTAATCTGTATACAGTACAATAACTGTTTCAATAATTACTCTACTAAAATACCGTAACGATACAGATATTTGAATTGAAATTAATTTGGAGGAAATATAAAATTATGTGCGATATAAATGTGTTAAAAAATACCAAAGAAACTTTTAACTGAAATCAACAGAATTCAGTGTTCTCTGCACTACAAAGTATGTATCAAAAAATCAATACACGCTCACTTTCCACGCATAAACCTTGAACTTGTACATTGCAGCATAATTTTCGCACGCTTTTGTAGAGAAATATATATGATGACTGTATATTGGAAGCATTTGTAAACGTCGTGTAAACATTAAAAATCGGAAGCGTGTTTCGGATTACAAACAATTATTCTCATTTGGAAATTAAACGGATCATTTATTCTGGTGTTATATGTGTTATGAATTAAATATTAATTTGTCAAAACGCTTTACGTGTCGTATATTCATTCATATTGTCGACATACCTGTGAATAAAAACATATATGAATTGTTTATACAATTATCTTTATAAGCCACAGTATTTAAACAGTTCTTTTATAACAATGTTTTTATTTTGGCATGCCCAGTAGGACACTGCTTAAGCGGTGTTGCGCTGCGGTCGCTGATAAGAACGGAAATTGTCTGCATTTACCAACTAGGCTTAAGTAATAAACGCCGCGGGTATTAGCGAACTCGGCAGAACACCGCGTTTTACCTCGCTTTCAAACTCCGCATAAACACTCGCTAGCAGGAACTAGTACTGTTTACTGGTTAAAGAAAAAACATCTGGACGCAACTGGAATTAGTGTTGGGCGTTATGAAAACACGTTTAGCACGTCTACTGACATATTGTGTAGATTGCGGTCTGCGGTGTGACAAAAGGTATTAACATGTGTGAATGCAACTCTGCTGATCTGGTCCATAATTACCCGTTATAAATTGTTTTGAATGTCATTATATTAATCAATCATTTCTTATAAATATAATGGAAAAGATAACTAAAGCGATGAAAAATGTTAGGTCACGATTGAATGCAATCACTTTGACTAGGCATCTCCTATCTTAAATCAAGCATAAAAGAGAATTCAAATTTTCATGGATTTGAATGCATGTTTGGGATAATTTCATCATGGAATATGTGCGTCATATATGATGATGCATTTAATGTGTGGACAAAATTTGAAAAATGAAAAAAAAAAGGGGATGCGTCTTACATTCCGGTGCGACATATAACCAGAAAAATAAGGTAGTTACTTACCTTGACACGTGTTAATGCAGCATAAATTAATTTATGATATTTCAAACATTGTTTTACAAAAAAATACATTCACTACAAAAATTAAGCTACAACAAGAATCACATGGATGACTTTTTTCTATAACCACTAGTAAAATACATCCTAGTGTTATTGCATTTCATTTCATTTTGTGTGTCAAATAATCACTTGCCAGAGATTGTAGACCTCCAGCAAATATACAAAGTTTTCTCCCACTGGAGTAGCAATACATTGTGTACAATATATTACAAATAAATGCCTCACAGACTTTCAGAAAATTTAAGGCCCCCCATCATACCAGGGTATTTACGAGGGAATATAAAGTACAACTGCAAGGGATGACACTAAGGAATGGTCACTGTTATGTTAGATATTCAGGTCATGTGACCTACCTGTGGCAGATGACATCATCGGGCTGTGGTTGTCCGTGGCAACCGGGGTGCTTGCCTGAAACACACACATGTACAGAAATTTAAATGGACGTAAAATATGATTATCTGAGATATTAACTCCATGACGCTATATTATCAAATCTTTTGCTATGAAGAAGTAATGTAGTTGACAATTGTTAATAGTTTTATTTGATAGTTCGTCAAAAAGTTGTAACTCTGTTACTCTTGTATCTTCAATGCAATTGAGTAATTAAATAGTAATTAAATTGAATGCGTTTTAATTCTCTATTATAATTGTTTAATTTGAGTTACAATGCTATGACTTTTATATAAAAAAATTAATTTTATTTACACTTAAATGTTATATGAATATTGCTGGGCCAAGTGTGAGGTAAAGCGCTCTATAACCAGGTTTAAACCCCCAATGCGTTGCATTGACCGTTCCAAGGCGGTGACCCCAGCTTTATTCTTATTTGTGTTTATGTTGTTTTGTATTGTGCTGTATTGTGCTGTTTTGTACTGTTTCGGCAATCGGTCACTTGCCATAAATAAAGGACCAACTAATTGTTCGTAATAAGATTTCAATACTGCTCCAACAGCTGGAGTTTCACTTCTTTATATTGTGAATATTGAAATACTAGAACATGCAGGGATTATGTCAAATTTTAATAGATGCTCATTATGTAGAAGTACACAATTTAGATATTTATTAAATGGATCTAATACTTATTATGACGCATGGGTATCAGTCAGAGAAAACAGAAAACAAAACCCCTACAATCCGAACTATATTTTAGAATGTTTTAATTTGTACGCTAATTTATGAACAAGTGAAAAATGTCATGTGACTCCCTGATACTTTACTGACTTCCAAGTGAATTGAAAACATCAACTCTATAGACAGGATCTCAAGATTTGCTGCAAATCATCTCAATGACTTCGGAACATATGCAATGCACCCAACCCTTCAGCCTTGCAAGAGTAATAAATGGATCTGTATCTTGGAGATAAAAATCAAATATTAATATATGTATTTCTAATATGTTATTCCATGACACCAATATCACAACAGGTACAAGTAATCATTTTTCTTCAAATTGCCCAATACTTTTTATATAATGTGTTCAAGAGGACAAGAAAAGTAGTGAACAAAACACATGCAACAGCCTGAACAAAACACATGCAACAGCCTGAACAAAACACATGCAACAGCCTGAAGCAAGTAAGGTAATCATAATTTTTTTTAACTTTCCTTCGATCTTATATTGATTGACTGAGTGCACATTTTAGCCATGCTTAGTGAAAATGACCAAAACTGCTTTAATCAAGCATTTCAAATAGTCAAGGGTAATGTCTGCCTTAATAAAACATTCCATCCAGTCAAGACATTAAAGCTGCATTTTATTTATCAGCCATTTGAGGACAAAAAACATTTTTTTCTAAGCAATTATATACATAATTTTACATAATTTGAAGTTAAATACTGTGAACGTATAGAAATTCGTCGGTATGAAATTTCGTGGTTTAATAAACACAACTAATTCGTTGACACGTAATTTCGTGGATTTCAACTTTTTTGGGAAGACTGACCGTCATAATAATTTTTATCAAAAGAACCAGAGTAATAACGAAGCATAATCTGCTAATCTGTGTTGACAGCAAGACTTGAGGTTAATGTGCACTGAAGCATGAAAGTGTTGCCGATAATTGTGGATAAGAGCGATAAAGCTGCGCACTTGAAGGTCCCTGCTCGCTAATTGCCATCATTTTTTTTTTGACAATATTTGCAATTCTCAGCGCAATCAGTCCCCTAGTAGTAACAACTGAGTAATAAGGTCCCCAAAATACATGTGTGAAAACTGTCTTTTAACTTTAATTGGCACTAATTGACATAGGTGATAAATCTGCAAACGGTTAGTATTATATTTATTAACCATGATGAATAAAACGTACATTAACGATGATGAATAAAAAAAAAGAAAAACTCTCACGACTTAAGTGTTTTATGGATGGCGAACAAATATATATATATTATATAAACACACTACTTGTTATTCATACTAGGTAATCATTAACATCATACACTGTAACTCCAATATAAAGCGCTCCGTTATAACGCTGAATCCAATATAACGCGGAGGGTGCTTGGATCCCATTTTTTCTCCAACCTTCCATTTGATTTCTGATTCAAATCTGTATAATGCAACTTAATGTATTGCAGACAATTCAAAGATGGCGGCAATCACAGTCATGTTGATTGCTTTATTCAACCGTTTGTTGAACCGATTATAATCGCCTCGAGGTTAAACAACATCGACAGCTAATTGGTGTTAATCTGTTGTGTAATGTTAATAAAGGTGTGAAAAACTCGCGTGTCAGTGTTTATTACATGTATTCCTCATCAGAGCGGTTCAGTGCGATAATTTCCATAAGTTAAGTGCAAGCGGGATAGTTATACAATTCAAGTAATTCAAAACGATTGAAACATTCTTACTTTGATATGGTTGCAGTTTGACTATATTAAATGAGCGGCTGTGAAATATACTGCCTACTGTATAAAACAACTTTTTCTGTCATTTCATTATCATTCTAGTATTATGTCATTTAATCTTTCAGTTCGTGTATAAAAAATTAAATAATGCAGACGATTTATTTACATGCGAACGCAGTGTACCGGCAATTGTTAACAGAGTTTCACTTTCATTTTCGCGCGGTATCAGAAAGTCCCCGGGAAACACGTTTTTTGCATGCGTATGGCGCAATAAAATAATTTTTTGTACATGAGTCGTATTGCATTCAATCTAAATTTAAAGTCGCTCGTCCAATAAAAGCTCTGCCCCATAATGCACTGTACTCTTAACACTTCTGAAAATGGCATATATGCGTACGGTTGTGTTTACGAATTTCTTAAACATATATCGTCATTAATGTTCAAGATTATTATTTTTTAAGTGACGTTGCAATTTTATTGGATTATCGGATAAATGTGCACATAAGAAAAGCGGTATGTATACTGTTATCGATACGATTCGGTTTATATGCATGTATTTGCGTCAACACAGCATGGCAATATACATGACCTATATTATAGGCTATTCTATACCTGTTTTTTATAGCGCCCTGCAGTAAATGAGCTCAAAACCTATAACGCGGATCCATTATAACGCTGTTTCGCGGCTTGGACCCCATTGACCGCGCTATATTGGAGTTACAGTGTAGTTCTTATCATACTCAGTAATCATAAAGATCTAGTTCAAACATTTACAATTTACGTCAAATGGGTGGAAAATAACAACAACATTTTCAATTCTAAAATATTTTAATTAGTCAAGATATAGTGTAATGTGACCTACTGAAGTGAAGAAACTATTACAAAAAAACAAATATCTTGGATAACCAACAACAAAAGAAAATGTCTGAAATGACATTCGCAAACGACCGATTTCGGATTCTAAATGTATAAATAATCGTTAGTACTTGAATTTGTGGTTCAGCGGACCAACGAAATCCACGAAAATTCCTACCACACAAAATTTAATGGTTTTACAGTAAACAAGAGGGCCATGATATTTCTATATTGCTCAACTAATTCAACTTGATTCCTATTGATTTATTGTAAATAAAATGATTTTTTGACAAATTGTATCATAACTCCAACCAGTCCCATCAATAGCTGCTCAGATATGTGCACTTGGATAGTAAATAAAGGATGGCAATAGTTGTCAGAGTGCTGTATTTTGGGAAAAAATATCATAAAATGAATTAATTAACAAAGTTGTAATCTTTGAAGTAGTTTAAAGTAATTATGTTACCAAAGAAAAATATAGAATAGAAAATGTGCCTGTTCAAGAGTTTCAAACCGTTACCTTTAAAAACAAGAAACCGTCAGAGACGGTTGATGCTCCCCAAAGTTTTTTTTGTCACAATGTTGCACTATATATTCAGATAAAAGGAAACGTCTTGAGGGGCATAACTTTGGACAAAATAAAACGATGGATGGTTTAGCAACTTAAAAATTTCAAAGGGCCATAACTCTCTAAACAAGAAACCGTCTGAGACGGGTGATGCTCCCCAAAGGTTTTTTTGTCACAATATTGCACAATATATTCAGATAAAAGGAAACGTCATGAGGGCACAGTAGTTGGGGGGACAATAATTTTTTTATAGAAAATTTCAAATGAACATAACTCTGTGAAAAATCATCCGACCAGAACCCGCTTATAATATGCACATCTCCTCTTGGTAGTGAAGCTTCCCATAAAGTTTCATTGAATTCCGGTCATTAGTGTTGACGAATAGCCCGGGCAAGAATTGCACTATATGTACACTTAATGGAAAATTTCAAAGGGCCATAACTCTGTGAAAAAATCATCCTACCAGAACCCGCTGATAATGTGCACATTTTCTCTTGGTAGTGAAGCTTCCCATAAAGTTTCATTGAATTCCAGTATTTTGTTGCTGAGAAATAGCCCAGACAAGAATTGCACTATATGTACAGTTAATGGAAAATTTCAAAGGGCCATAACTCTGTGAAAAATCATCCGACCAAAACCCCCTGATAATATGCACATCTCCTCTTGGTAGTGAAGCTTCCCATAAAGTTTCATTGAATTCCGGTCATTAGTTGCTGAGAAATAGCCCGGACAAAAATTGTGCACGGAAGGACGGACAGACTGACGAAGCGGCGACTATATGCTCCCCCCAAAATAAATTTTGGGGGAGCATAATAAATCATCTAACCAGAACCCACAAATAACATGCGCATCTCCTCAAGGTAGTTAAGTGTCCCATAAATCTTCATTGAATTCCAGTCAGTAGTTGGGAGGACAAGAATTGCACTATATGTACAGTTTATTGAAATTTCAAAGGGCCATAACTCTGTGAAAAACCACCCAACCATAACCGGCTGATAATATGCACATCTCCTCTTGGTATTGAAGCTTCCCATAAAGTTTCATTGAATTATGGTCATTAATTGCTGAGAAATAGCCCGGACAAAAATTGTGCATGGACGGACGGACACACTGACAGACGAAGCGGCGACTATATGCTGCCCCGAAAATTTTGGGGTAGCATAAAAACTAACGCAGCACCACTAAGACTGGAAGGATTGTGAATTATGATGGTAGTTTGATCCTTATATTATTTATTCAAATTTTAATTGATAGTTATTAATAAATTATAACATATTTCAACATATTCTAGTCAGGAGTGTTTTTGTACTTATTTGAATACATGCAGTCATTCAGTTTTTAATGTTTGTCATTTTTTTTGAAAAATGTCAATTTGAAAAGTTGTGAACAAGTCCCTTTAATTTAGTTCTGATTGTCAAAGTTTATATCAAAACAAATATTTAATGTCAAACAATAAAATGAGTAATTGAAATATATGATTTATTACGCTGTTGAGCTTGTTTTCTGTCACTATAGAGGTAATTATTTTGGTTCAAAAATGTTGTTTAATAGTTGTTCTTTTATAATAAAGACGCTTACAGATGAATTGTTTGAACATGAATTACTCAGTATTATTATCTTAGAGACTCACAAAATGTATAATGGAAAATAAACCATGATCCGATGATTGCCATGTTTATTAATTACATGTAAAAATTACTTGCCATGACAACCAGAGTTCTGCTTATACCACAACCATTTTAAGATGATCATCCAAGTTTCATGACTATGAAATTAGGCTAAGATCCACCATGTTGTTACATGGCACTGTGATTCAAAGCTTTTCTCACAAAATATTTTTTTAAGTTTTATAATTATGTTATGCAAAATAAGGGAACATTTTTAAAGAGGACAGTACCAAATGTTCATCATTTCCAAGCATTATCATTGAATTCCACGACAAAAAGGCTTTTAGGTTATCTTCACATATCAATTTCAACATTTAAACGCCATTTTCAGCTCCAGTGACCTACATTGCAACAGGCTAAACCAAATATTTAAACAATAAAATATATGGCAGAGCTGGATTGGACGTTAACTATCGGCTAGCCCCCATTATTACAGCCCAATTACCACTTTTTTATATTTATTAATTTCATAAACCAAATGAGACAGAAAACCACTTATCAGCTTTTATAGCAAACGCACTCATATCTTCATTCTGGTGTAACTGTTCCATCTACATGTCGAAGTTCTGAATGCTGCCAGCATTAAGTGATCCCATACATTCCATTAAATATTGTTCATAACAAATATTTGTTGTTAAGCATTTCTCCCACATGACTTCACTACTGTTCTCAGAAATTGACATAGCCTGAAGCTGTTTTGACACAGTGCTGCAGCGTGCACATGCATTCGTGACCATGTATGCACAGCAATTAAGATCCTATTAGTGTTACACAAATGCCACTCCTGAAAAAGGATTGAGAAATGTCCGTATTCTTGCAAAATGTTTTTAATCTTTATATCAATTATATACTCTCCTCATTCTAGTTTGTATGCAAAATGAAATGCATTATTTAGGTTTACATTTTTGCTTAATTATTTAAAAAATATTTCCATCCATGAGAATTTTATGAGCAGAACTATTAAGAAAGGTCACAACATTAACAAATATAAGCCCATAATATATCCTTGCAACAAAACTTTGGCATCCATATTAATAAAATATACATTAAAGAATGCTTAATATCATTAATTGAACATATGTACCTAAAATAATTAACAAACAAGAAATATTTTTTAAAAAGATATACGGCGTTGATTGTGGTTGCAGTTAATGAAAGGTAAAGACTTCAATGAATGAGATCAAAGATAGCGAATGTCTTTTTCTGTGCAGTTCTTAGCTGCATCAAACGCAGTACGGGATGATACGTGGAGCTTTCGCGGCTTATTTTACATTATAACATATTGCTGGTCATAAACGTATAGATACAAAACAGAAAACCAAAAGAAGAATGGAAGTAAAATTAAAACATATGAGTCAACCGGCCACACGCGAAGTATCCTTATATATTTTAAATATTTATACGCGCGTTCTTCGAACAAACCTGTTTTAGTGGTTTGTCTGGCGTTGCTATTTGATTCGATTTTTAACAGTATCGAGAATCATTGCGCTCATGCTTAATTCATTAGTCAATATGATGGCATAATTCTTGTTAAATTAATTAAAAATAATATTTATCATGGTATTATTGTAAAACAAATTAAGAATCTATTATTGACATACCATATGAAATCGCTGGATAGCTGTCAGGTCTAAAGAAAATTCCAGTTCACCTAGTTCACGCTATTGCGTCTTTATTATGTAACGATTATTTTCCTGGCCGCGAACTCCGATCAGCACATAGGGTAGAGACGCAGCGATGACCTGTATGTAAACTCTGACATTCACACACAGTGGCCGCAAATTGACCCGATATACCTCGCGAGTTGAAATGCAATGCATTAAAGTGAGTCTTCGCTTCCACTGCTCTCTATAATTTAACATGTTAACATGTTGACAGGAATATGGAAGTTAGTACTAAATATGAGAAAATAGCCTTTAAGTGCAAACGTTCTCGCGCTGAAAATCTTCTGAAAATAAAAGGTGGACGCACAAACTGTATTGATGTCGAGATTGAGTGTAAAACTGTTCTATCTATTAAGCCTTTTTATTAGATATAAAATTGTTTCATGCTGAACACGCAGTAAAACAGTGTTACAAAGACGCGGACATGTTTCCAATGTTCTGGTCGTATTCTCAAATCAGCCAATGCAGTCAATGAAGTGTATTCATCTGTACTTGGCCGCGGGAAGTTTTATTTGAATTCTATTGGACGCTAACAAAGGTCAGGCTAAGGTGAAAAGCTGGCTTAATACAGCTTACGCCGAAAAAATACACAATTGTCTGTTAAACATGATGTGATGCACACTTCAAGATACAGCTGTCACTCCAGTGTGTCAACAGCTGGTTGCTTGTAACAGTAGTCAAACTTGAGCTGTTAAACTTATTTAAACATGCAGAGCTTTTCTGAATTTTCATTTTGGAATTCATTTTGTTTTCCCAACCTCTTGTCATCATAAGGTTATAAAATGCAACGAAAGCATCTTGACTTATAAAATACTTTATTTCTTAAAATGATGATTACAATATGTGAGGCCTTTAATGATCAGGTCCAGTCAATTGCCCAGATGTTTAGGGAATTCAGTCTAATGGGACATTATGCTTTCAACATAAGGCCATTTGTAACATGGAAATGCAAATAAGTGTAAACCTTTGTCATAGAAGTTGATCAAGCCTTTTATATGATTAGTTATCTAGAAAATCTGCAAACATTACCAGGACATTTAGAGGTGTGTACCCAAAGTCAAGCTTGACCATTACAGTATCACGCTACGCCAGTCTTACATAAGTACAATAATATGTGCACCCATTTTGATCAATTGTCAATAAATAATATTTTAAGGATAATTTAATAAAGGGGCTACAGCTATATACAAACAAAATGTGTTAGTAACACAAATTGATCTGCAATGTACTATATAACACACATGTACCAATATTTCTTTGAAAAAGTAATTTTTGATTTATCCATGAAGCTTGGATTTGCAACTCCAATTTGACCCTCAATATACGATGGTGCCCTCAACAGTTTGAAAAGAAGAGCACTAAAGTAATAATATTAATACCTCAAATTGTTAATACCAGTATTTTCAGACAAATTCATTGTCTTGGAATTCATAACAAACTTTAAATAAAATTCTTCTACAGTTCAGACCATCAAATAATCATATCTGTATTTCAATTGCATTCTGGGCAACAGAAATGAATTTTGTATGTCTATGTTTTACGAATTTAACCGATCCGACGCGCATGCGCAATTATATTTACAAAAAAATTTCATATAACCAGCGTAAAACAATTGATATCATCATTCAGAGATTTATTCCAAGTAACTCAATGTAAATTCATTACCGCATCTCAATAAAATATGCTTAAAAAACATTTCTATAAAACCTTGTGAATTTAACCTAAAAAGTACACGAACGCGCGCCGGCCATTTTTCAGACATGCAAAACAAGACACCATAGACTATTGGAAAGCCAGACGATTCTTTGACCTTTCGGTGAAAAGCCTAATGCACACTTACTATCAGGTGCAGTAAATACTCCATTTCTTTTGAAGCACAACCTAATCAAGTTACACAACCTTTATAAAGCCATCACAACACTTTTTGTTTAGTCTGAGCCCAACGTAGATCCGCAATCGTTTTCATGCGCCAGCGCGCATGTTTATGATTATCAGAGAATCATGGGACACGTTGAAATTAGCATAATAATACTCCATATATATCGAGGACATGCATTTACTGAACTACTTGTGATAAACCTCATAAGTCTCATAAAGAAACCAAAATCAACAAGACACTTTTGCTTCCTATGTGGATTCAAAATAACCATAACAATAATAATCACTGATGAAAATAGTTGTAAGAAGGAAAAACACAATCAAATGTGTTTACCTTTAAATCAGCTCTCATATATTCACATTTTCAGTAAATCCACTCTAAATATTAAACAAAAGCTGACACGCTGACACATACTGCAGTTAAGTACACATTTTAAACACAGACAGACAATATCTATACCAGTTTACAACATTAAAAATAATCAATGAAAACTACACACAAAAAAATAAACGCCAAAAAAACTTGAATTCAAGATTCAAAGTCGGCCTCAAAATCCGAGCTGAGCATAAAACTTGTTGAATATAAATCACCTATGCAAAAATGGAGGCAGTAAGGTAAACAATGGCAGTTACATAACATGTGCACACCACTGCACAAGCTGCATGTTTCAATGCAGTAGTTGCTCTAGATTAACTGCACAATGTTAGGATGCAGTCGGGTTTAAAGGCAGTGCTCATGGTCTCCATGTCTGATAACTCGGTCAAAAGGAGCCCTGGATAGTCAGTACAATAAAAACTCAATTAGAGCAAACTACGCATAAATATGTTCCAACAACAAATAATGAAGCATATTTTGTCTAATCGCATTGCAAGGCAGCAAAGGAACGAATGGTGAGCTTTTCTTTGAAACGCAACAATTAAGTAATCATAGGACTCACACACTAATAACATGACTGTGTGTGTGTAGTTTTTTTCAATATTTTCAAATTATTTGAAATTGTCAGAATTAAACAAAACAAACTCTACCTCATGATTTTCTTAATTAATAAAAGCAGCTGGAAAACAGTTCAAATAACAATCTTAAAGTTTATTATAATACAGACATTTATTTTGTTTTCGGACTGCATTGAATCTTACATGAATTCATGTTGAGATAGATGAAGGCACATTATCTTTTAACCTTTTCATACCTAAGCCCATAAGTGCATTGTACCTAAAGCCTCTTGCTGTATTTTGCAATTTATAGCTATGCAGATCAATCTTCTTAAATCATAATGGCAGGAAATAATCATATCTCATGTACAGCAGCTGTATTAATTATTATTTGAGCCAGAATCTAGGAAAAGGAGACTTCATGCAAGTGTGTTAAGTGTCATCCTTGATAAGGAGACTTCCTGCAAGTGTGTCAAGTGTCAACGTAATGGAGACTTCATGCAAGTGTGTAAAGTGTCATCCTTGATAAGGAGACTTCATGCAAGTGTGTTAAGTGTCATCCTTGATAAGGAGACTTCATGCAAGTGTGTTAAGTGTCATCCTTGATAAGGAGACTTCATGCAAGTGTGTAAAGTGTCATCCTTGATAAGGAGACTTTATGCAAGTGTGTTAAGTGTCATCCTTGATAAGGAGACTTTATGCAAGTGTGTTAAGTGTCATCCATGATAAGGAGACTTCATGCAAGTGTGTTAAGTGTCATCTTTGATAAGGAGACTTCATGCAAGTGTGTTAAGTGTCATCTTTGATAAGGAGACTTCATGCAAGTGTGTTAAGTGTCATCTTTGATAAGGAGACTTCATGCAAGTGTGTTAAGTGTCATCCTTGATAAGGAGACTTCATGCAAGTGTGTTAAGTGTCATCTTTGATAAGGAGACTTCATGCAAGTGTGTTAAGTGTCATCTTTGATAAGGAGACTTCATGCAAGTGTGTTAAGTGTCATCTTTGATAAGGAGACTTCATGCAAGTGTGTTAAGTGTCATCCATGATAAGGAGACTTCATGCAAGTGTGTTAAGTGTCATCCTTGATAAGGAGACTTCATGCAAGTGTGTAAAGTGTCATCCTTGATAAGGAGACTTTATGCAAGTGTGTTAAGTGTCATCCTTGATAAGGAGACTTCATGCAAGTGTGTTAAGTGTCATCCTTGATAAGGAGACTTCATGCAAGTGTGTTAAGTGTCATCTTTGATAAGGAGACTTCATGCAAGTGTGTTAAGTGTCATCCTTGATAAGGAGACTTTATGCAAGTGTGTTAAGTGTCATCTTTGATAAGGAGACTTCATGCAAGTGTGTAAAGTGTCATCCTTGATAAGGAGACTTCATGCAAGTGTGTTAAGTGTCATCTTTGATAAGGAGACTTCATGCAAGTGTGTTAAGTGTCATCTTTGATAAGGAGACTTCATGCAAGTGTGTTAAGTGTCATCTTTGATAAGGAGACTTCATGCAAGTGTGTTAAGTGTCATCCTTGATAAGGAGACTTCATGCAAGTGTGTAAAGTGTCATCCTTGATAAGGAGACTTCATGCAAGTGTGTTAAGTGTCATCTTTGATAAGGAGACTTCATGCAAGTGTGTTAAGTGTCATCTTTGATAAGGAGACTTTATGCAAGTGTGTTAAGTGTCATCTTTGATAAGGAGACTTTATGCAAGTGTGTTAAGTGTCATCCATGATAAGGAGACTTCATGCAAGTGTGTTAAGTGTCATCCTTGATAAGGAGACTTCATGCAAGTGTGTAAAGTGTCATCCTTGATAAGGAGACTTCATGCAAGTGTGTTAAGTGTCATCTTTGATAAGGAGACTTTATGCAAGTGTGTTAAGTGTCATCCATGATAAGGAGAGTTTATGCAAGTGTGTTAAGTGTCATCCTTGATAAGGAGACTTTATGCAAGTGTGTTAAGTGTCATCTTTGATAAGGAGACTTCATGCAAGTGTGTTAAGTGTCATCTTTGATAAGGAGACTTCATGCAAGTGTGTTAAGTGTCATCTTTGATAAGGAGACTTCATGCAAGTGTGTTAAGTGTCATCCTTGATAAGGAGACTTTATGCAAGTGTGTTAAGTGTCATCCTTGATAAGGAGACTTCATGCAAGTGTGTTTAGTGTCATCCTTGATAAGGAGACTTCATGCAAGTGTGTAAAGTGTCATCCTTGATAAGGAGACTTCATGCAAGTGTGTAAAGTGTCATCCTTGATAAGGAGACTTCATGCAAGTGTGTAAAGTGTCATCCTTGATAAGGAGACTTCATGCAAGTGTGTTAAGTGTCATCCTTGATAAGGAGACTTCATGCAAGTGTGTAAAGTGTCATCCTTGATAAGGAGACTTCATGCAAGTGTGTTAAGTGTCATCCTTGATAAACATGTGTAGTTTAAGCAGGCTTATCAGGGACAACAATTTCAGCTTTAAGGTATTTATCATTTAAAAGAAGTCACATTTTAGCAAAAAAGTCAGTTAAGACAGAACACTTTCTGCACATGCATTAAGCACCATTTTCCCAGATTGGGCGAAAACAGGACCTTGGCACTCAATCTTTTAATGACATATTGAACGGAAACCAAATGAACACTTAATGGAACAGTGAACTAGATCGTTGAACTAGTGACCCCAATTTCAATACGGGTCATCTACTGTCCAGTCAATGCACTTGTAAAGTATCAAGGCAATCAGTCGTTTTGTTTTACATGTTATTGATCAGAACTAAAATGTACACTTATTGTAACAGTGACCTTTGACCTTGTGACCCCGATTTCAATAGGGGTAATCTACTGTCAAGACCAATGCACATGGGAAGTATCAAGCAAATCCATTAATCAGTTAAAAAGTTATTGATGGGAAACAATTTCACTTTTAGTGTGACAGTTACCTAGACCTTTGACCTAGTGACCCCAATTTCAAGAGGGGCCATCTATTGTCAATGCCAATGCACATGAGAAGTATTTAGCCAACTGGTCCCTCCTTTCATAAGTTATTGATCGGAAACGAACTGGTCAAACTACAAACATGTGAGACCAATTGACTGACAACCAGCAAAACAATACAAGAGACTTGTTAACATTTCCATCCCCGCCGAAATGTATTTGCTTGTATGAGAACATTTGTTTTAGAGAGTAGAAAAATATTTGTAAAACATGGCACCTGTGTCATCTGTGACAAAATGGATACAAATTTACTATGAAATTAAATAAAGGGAGATAATTCAAAAACTAGGGCCGATAGAGTTATGGTTCATGTTCACTGCACTTCTCCTAGTTTCCATCTGTTTATCTTTCTAGTTTCAAGTAAATCCCTTTAGTAGATTTAGAGTTATGCTCATGACAAAAATTTACTTTAAAATTCAATAAAGGGAGATAATTTCACAAGAGGGCCATGATGGCCCTGAATCGCTCACCTGACTAACAAAATACAATCCCAACCCCAGATTTCATCCAGATAAAAATTCTGACCAAATTTCATAAAGATTGGATGAAAACTGTGACCTCTATTGTCTACACAAGGTTATTCAAATATTTGACCTATTGACCAAGTTTTTGACCCCAGGTGACCCAAATACAATCCCAACCCAGATTTCATAAAGATAAACATTCTGATAAAATTTCATAAAGATTGGATGAAAACTGTGACCTCTTTTGTCTAAGCAAGGTTTTTCTATTAATTGACCTATTGACCTCGTTTTTGACACCAGATCACCCAAATACAATCGCAATGCAGATTTCATCAAGATCAACATTCTGACCAAATTTCATAAAGATTGGATAAAAACTGTGACCTCTACTGTCTACACAAACAAATTGTTGACAGTTTTTTTACTTTCTGACCTAATGACCCAGTTTTTGACCCCAGATGATTCAAATACAATCCCAACCCAGATTTCATCAAGATAAACATTCTGACCAAATTTCATAAAGATTGGATGAAAACTGTGACCTCTATTGTCTACACATGGTTTTTCTATTATTTGACCTAGTTTTTTACCTAGTGACCTAGTTTTTGACCCCAGATGACCCAAATACAATCCCAACCTAGATTTAATCAAGATAAACATTCTGACCAAATTTAATAAAGATTGGATGAAAACTGCGACCTCTATTGTCTACACAAGGTTTTTCTATTATTTGACCTAGTTTTTGACCAAGTGACCTAGTTTTTGACCCCAGATGAACCAAATACAATCCCAATCCAGATTTAATCAAGATAAACATTCTGACCAAATTTCATAAAGATTGGATGAAATTTGTGACCTCTATTGTCTACACAAACAAATTGTTGACGGTTTTTCTATTATTTGACCTAGTGACCTAGTTTTTAAACTCAGATGACCCAAATACAATCCCAACCCAGATTTTATCAACATAAACATTCTGACCAAATTTCATAAAGATTGGATGAAAACTGCGACCTCTATTGTCTACACAAGGTTTTTCAATTACATGACCTAGTTTTTGACCTAGTGACCTAGTTTTTCGCCCCAGATGACCCAAATACAATCCCAACCCAGATTTCATCAAGATACACATTCTGACCAACTTTCATAAAGATTGGATGAAAACTGTGACCTCTACTGTCTACACAAACAAATTGTTGACGGACAAACGCACACACCCACGCAAACACGCCGGACATCACACGGTCACATAAGCTCAACATGTCACTTTGTGAAAGGTGAGCTAAAAGCTAAGGTAGATAGAGTTATGGTTCATAGTCACTTCACTTTGTCTACTTTCCATCTGTTTAGATTTCAAGTTTCAAGTAAATCCCTTCAGTAGATTTAGAGTTATGCTCTGGACAAAAATTTACTTTGAAATTATATAAAGGGAGATATTTCAAAAACTAAGGTAGATAGAGTTATGGTTCTTGGTCACTGCACTTCTCCTAGTTGCCATCTGTTTATATTCTAAATTTAAAGTAAATCCATTGAATAGATTTGGAATTATGCTCCGGACAAAAATTTACTTTGAAATTAAATAAAGGGAGATAGTTTAAAAACTAAGGTAGATAGAGTTATGGTTCTTAGTCGCTGCACTTTTACTACTTGCCATCTGTTTCAAGTTTCAAGTAAATCCCTTCAGTAGATTTAGAATTATGCTTCAGACAAAAATTTACTTTAAAATTTTATAAAGGGAGATTATTTATAAAAAACTAAAGAAGATAGAGTATTGGTTCTTGGTCACTGCACTTTTCATAGTCGCCATCTTTTTATATTCTAAGTTTAAAGTAAATCCATTTAATAGATTTTGAGTTATGCGCTGGACAAAATTTTGGACGGAAGGACGGACAGAACAGAGAATATTACTATATCCCCTTCCGAAATTTTATTTCGGCACAGATAAAAACTCTTGTCTTCATAGGGCGGAACAAAAAAATCTTAAATGCACCATGTTATAATGTATTACTTTGCCAAAGCACCATAATATAATGTATTACAATGTCACAGCACCATGTTATAATGTATCACAATGTCACAGCACCATGAGATAATGTATCACAATGTCATAGCACCATGAGATAATGTATCACAATGTCACAGCACCATGATATAATGTATTACAATGTCACAGCACTGTGTTATAATGTATTACAATGTCTCAATACCATGCTATAATGTATCACAATGTCACATCACCATGCTGTAATGTAATACAATGTCACAGCACCATATTAAAATGTATTACAATGTCACAGCACCATGTTAAAATGTATTACAATGTCACGGCACCTTGTTATAATGTATTACAATGTCACAGAACCATGTTATAATGTATAACAATGTCACAGAACCATGTTATAAGGTATAACGTCACATCTTGTAGGTCCAGGTCAGCCCAAGAAGAATCTAAAAACAGTGTGAAGCTTATGTGTGTTCCCCCATCCTGGGATTATCTTGACTGTCATATGGAATAAGAAGACACACAGTTGTACTTTAAAATGCCAGCAACATATTTTAATGTACTTTTTTAGGACTGGTGCTATTCCCTTGTAAGGAACCAAACACCCAGTGGGCTAGGATAATGATGATCACCAACCACTGCTTGCTCCGAGTCGGTAATACAATTTTGTCTAGTGAGTAAGTTTATTCAACTGGTTCTTGTGTAAATTGATTGGGTCTTGGGTAAATTGATCAGATGTCATAGCTGATAACACTGAATCTTTTATACAATGATCAGTCATCACAGTTGATATAATTAGATCTATTGTCAAATGATCAGTAGTCATAAGACTGGGTCTTGTGAACACTTTTCAGTCATAGTTGATTCAACAAGGTCAAGTGTAAATTTATCAATACTCATAGTTTAAATTGAATTTGAGCTAGTGAAAAGTGATTAATAGTCGTAGTCTAGTGAAAAGTGATTGAATTTGGTATAGTTAAAAGTGATTGATAGTCATAGTCTAGTGAAAAGTGATTGAATTTGGTCTAGTGAAAAGTGATTGATAGTCATAGTCTAGTGAAAAGTGCTTGAATTGAGTCTAGTTAAGTGATTGATAGTCATAGTCTAGTGAAAAGTGCTTGAATTGAGTCTAGTTAAGTGATTAATTGTCATATAGGAAACAATGATTTATTTTGGTCTACTGAAAAGTGATTTATAGTCATAGTATAGCGAAAAAGATTGAATTTGGTCTAGTGAAAAGTGATTTATATTCATAGTGTAGTGGAAAATGTTTGTATTTGGTCCACTGAAAAGTGATAGTCATAGTGTAGTTAAAAGTGATTGAGTTTGGTCTTGTGAAAAGTGATAAATAGTCATAGTCTAGTAAAAAGTGATAAATATTCATAGTGCATTGAAAATGATTGTATTTGGTCTGGTGAAAAGTGATTAATAGTCAAAGTGTAGTGAAAAGTGATTAATAGTCATAGTCTAGTGAAAAGTGATAAATATTCATAGTGTAGTGAAAAGGGATTGTATTGGGTCTACTGAAAAGTAAATAGTCAAAGTGTAGTGAAAAGTGATTGAGTTTGGTCTAGTGAAAAGTTATTAATAGTCATAGTTGAAAAAGATGACAGAACACTGATGCCCCCACACTCCACTTTTGTCTCAAAACTCTGCTTATGTAAAAAAAACAAGGATATCAGTAAAACTGATGGATGCTCCCCAATGATGCTTTGTCGATATATGGTTTAATTGTGTGGAAAAAAGTGTGACCTTGAGAAAATCTATTATAAGCCATGGTGACCTTGACCCGAGTGACCTCAAACCTCATCAAAAAGGTACATGCAAGGTACCTACATTCCAAATATATGAGATCGATCAAATATTGGAGGCGCTATGAGAAACTGTAACCAAAGTGTGACCTTGAGAAAATATATTATTAGCCTCTGTGACCGTGACCCCAGTGACCTCAAACCTCATCAAAAGGTAGAGGTCCATGAGGGGTACATACATGGCAAATATGTAAGAGCCCGGTAAAATATTGAAGGCACTATGAGAAACTGTAACAAAGAGTGACGGAAAATCTAGCCAGTGAAGTCAAACCTCATCAAAAGGTAGAGGTTCATGCAAGGTACCTACATGCCAAATATGTAAAAGATCAGTAAAATATTGAAGGTGCTATGAGAAACTGTAAAAAAAGTGTGACAGAAATTCTATTATTAGCCTCAGTGACCTTGACCTTGACCCAAGTGACGTCAAACCTTGTCAAAAGGTAGAGGTCCATGCAAGGTACCTACACGCCAAATATTTAAGAGATTGGTAAAATATTGAAGGTGCTATGAGAAACTGTAACAAAAGTGTGACGGAAGGAAGGAACTACAAACTGGCAGCTATATGCTCCCCTTATATATATATATATGGGGAGCATAAAAACAAGCTGCATATTGCCAAATTTGAATTGTTAGTTTGACCTTTTTGGAAATTATACAGGGGATACAGGAGACGCTCAATCGCCTCATGATAGTCATATGTGGTCAATTATCTTAAACAAGAGTGCCAAACTGTCACAAGATACGCCCTTTTGAAGGTTTTGGACATCATCTAGACACAACTTCTGGCCAAATTTGGTGAAGATCGGATGAAAACTACTTCAATTAGAGAGCGGACACCATTCTAAATGCTTGAAATGCACTAAGTGACCTCGTGACCTAGTTTTTGACCCTGCATGACCTATATTTGAACTTGAACTAGATATCATTTAGACACAACTTCTGACCAAATTTGATAAAGATCGGATGAAAACTACTCCAATTAGAGAGCGGACACCATGCCTTATCCTTGAAATGCACTTTGTGACCTAGTTTTTGACCCGGCATAACCCATATTTGAACTTGACCTAGATATTGTGTAGATACAACTTCTGACCAAATTTGGTGAAGATCCGATGAAAACTACTTCAATTAGAAAGCAGACACCATGCTAAATCCTTGGAATGCACTTAGTTACCCTGTGACCTAGTTTTTGACCCGGCATAACCCATATTCGAAGTTGACCTAGATATTGTCTAGATACAACTTCCATCCAAATTTGGTGAAGATCGGATGAAAACTACTTCAATTAGAGAGCAGACATCATGCTAAATTCTTGAAATGCACTTAGTTACCCTGTGACCTAGTTTTTGACCTGGCATAACCCATATTCAAACTTGACCAGGATATTGTCTAGATACAACTTCTGACCAAATTTGGTGAAGATCATATGAAAACTTCTTCAGTTAGAGAGCGGAAACCATACTTAATCCTTCAAATGCACTAAGTGACCCCTTCACCTAGTTTTTTATCCGGCATGACCCATATTCAAACTTGACCTAGATATTGTCTAGATACAACTCCTGACCAAGTTTGGTGAAGATCGAATGAAAATTATTTAAAATAGAGAGCGGAAACTGCTGTGGATGCCGACTGTCTGCCTGCCAAGGGTGAAACTATAATAAGTCTCGTTTTGAAAAACGGGCGAATAAAAATGAACAATTTATGACAAAGTCACAGCCTGGAAAAACTGGTTAACGGCCAAAATTCACCTTTGACCTTCATGTGTGACCATAAAGTGTGAATGTGACCTCTGAGGTAGGCAGACAGGTTTGACACACAAAATAATGTATCCTCACAGTGATCATTAGTGCTTAAATATTTTTGAACAAGGGCTGTTTGTAAAACATGCATGCCCCCCATATGGGCTGTCCGTTGTAGTGACAGCCATTGTGTGAATACGATTTTTGTCACTGTGACCTTGACCTTTGACCTAGTGACCTGAAAATCAATAGGGGTCATCTGCGGGTCACGATCAATGTACCTATGAAGTGTCATCATCCAAGGTAAAAGCGTTCTTGAGTTATCATCCGAAAATCATTTTACTATTTCGGGTCACCGTGACCTTGAAATTTGACCTTGTGACCTCAAAATCAATAGGGGTAATCTGCAAGTCATGATCAATCTACCTATGAAGTTTCATGATCCTAGGCGTATGCGTTCTTGAGTTATCATCCGAAAACCATTTTACTATTTCGGGTCACTGTGACCTTGACCTTTGACCTAGTGACCTCAAAATCAATAGGGGTCATCTGCGAGTCATGATCAATATACCCATGAAGTTTCATGATCCTAGGCGTATGCGTTCTTGAGTTATCATCCGGAAACCATTTTACTATTACGGGTCACCGTGACCTTGACCTTTGACCTAGTGACCTCAAAATCAATAGGTGTCATCTGCAAGTCATGATCAATCTACCCATGAAGTTTCATGATCCTAGGCGTATGCGTTCTTGAGTTATCATTCAAAAACCATTTTACTATTTCTGGTCACCGTGACCTTGACCTAGTGACCTCAAAATCAATAGGGGTCATCTGCGAGTCATGATCAATGTACCTATGAAGTTTCATGATCCTAGGCCCAAGCGTTCTTGAGTTATCGTCTGACAACCACCTGGTGGACGGACCGACCGACAGACCGACATGAGCAAAGCAATATACCCCCTCTTCTGCGAAGGGGGGCATAATAAAATTATGAATACCAAATTACAGCACAGAAAGTTTCATGGATTGAGTTGATCTTTGCACTCTAAGAGTGATCTTGAACATGAAGGTAGCAGTATATGTGGTACACACAACAGGTCTCCTTTTGATGGCTGAAACAAGCATTTTTTAAGGCCTAATTCAACCTCTGACCTCTACATGTGACATTAACTTTTGATGGCAGTTACATGCATGACAGTGTGTCTTATTACACAGGACATGTGTGCAAGGTTATTTCAAAATCCTGCAGTTTTTATACACTGTTGCCATGATGTGTGGCTATACCAAATCAGAACTGAAAAAACTATTTCCTAAATAAATATAAACAAGAAACTGTCAGAGAAAGGTGATGCTCCCCAAAGTTTTTTTTTGTCACAATATTGCACTATATATTCAGATAAAAGGAAACTTATTGAGGGCACAATAGTTGTTGGGGACAATAATTTTTTTATCGAAAATTTCAAAAGGCCATAACTCATCCGACCAGAACCCGCTGATAATATGCACATCTCCTCTTGGTAGTGAAGCTTCCCATAAAGTTTCATTGAATTCCAGTCATTATTTGCAGAGAAATAGCCCGGACAAGAATTGCACTATATGTATAGTTAATGGAAAATTTCAAAGGGCCATAACTCTGTGAAAAATCATCCGACCAGAACTGGCTGATAATATGCACATCTCCTTTTGGTATAGAAGCTTCCCATACAGTTTCATTAAATTCTGGTCATTAGTTGCTGAGAAAAATCCCGGACAAGAATTGCACCATATGTACAGTTAATGGAAAATTTCAAAGGGCCATCACTCTGTGAAAAATCATCCGACAAGAACCCGCTGATAATATGCACATATCCTCTTGGTAGCAAAGCTTCCCATAAAGTTTCATTGAATTCTGGTCATTAGTTGCTGAGAAATAGCCCAGACAAAATTGTGCACGGACGGACAGACACACACACACACGGACAGACAAAAGGGCAACTATATAAATGCTCCCCCCCCGAAAAAAATTTGGGGGAGCATAAAAAGTTTATGGAATGCAAGTTCTTGTACACATATTGTCACATATTAATTTGTCCCCTGTAAAAGCTGGCATTTGATTGGTTTGCAAATTGATTGTCCATTTGCTATATCATAATATGTCATTAAGCAGGTGTTCTGAAATATGCTGTCCGAGTTGTCCGAGTCGTCAATTTACCCTTCCGGGCAAGCAGTTTTTGAAAGCTGGCTTGTCCGGGGACAAGCAAAATTTCCATGGTAAAATTTGTTTCGAGAACGAAACTTCAATATTTTTCGAAAATAAAAAACAAAGTTTATATAAATAGCTTATGATTAATCTGCGGACTAGCACACTTTTTTAACTGGAGGTATGTTATTTTCCAATAATAATTATTTAATGTGGTAAACCAGTCCACGAGTATATATAGCAACAGCCAATCACGCATAAGAAAACAATTTTAATCAGGGTCCTATGTCCCTGTTTTAATAGAGAAACCAGCACACATGTGTATAGCAACAGCCAATCACGCATAAGAATTTTAAGATAACACTTTTCGTACATTGCAAATTGCCGCATACATGTTCTAACGACCTGCATTCGATTTTTATATAATAAAACCACTTCAACGTCTAGCCATGACGCTAATCAGACCAATGATAAAATCAGTTCGGCGTCGAAAAGAAGAGAAAAGCCAAGTATGAATATGATAAACACACGACGCCAAGCGGAAACGAGAATTTTTTAGTCTTGGCTAATTGATTTTCCTTGGCTTGAAACGTTGCCGATGTGTGTAAATGTAAACTTCGTAAGGAGTTTCCTTTATTAGCAGATAATTATATACTTAAAATTAACGGAGATTATTTTATTTCAAGTGAATTGTCTAGTCATGTTGAGATTATTAAATATCCGAGATGGTATCATGTTAGTCGAACTTGTTGACGCTCTCGAATATTAAGCTACTTTTTATATTGGTAATATTTGGAGTTCCAAAGAATTTAGCCCACATAAAAAGTATCTCTAAATTCTTTGTGCGTCTTATAAATAAGACTAGTATCATGTGTGACTTAAACGTGATCTTATTATATGCACATCTTGCTTGTATTTTTTGTTCAATTTTCTATAGTTAACTATGTTTATAATTTAAAATAGAAGTTAACAAGTGTATGCTTGTATTATTTGCTTAATTAGTAATGACCTTTTCCTTAATCTATCTTAAAAGTACGGACAAGTACTTCTTTGGTACGGACAAGTGAATTTGTGGGTCCAACTTGTCCGTGGACAATTAGACTCTTAACCCTTTCCCCGATAGATGCGTATAATCCCGAGTCTATCGATTCCCCGATACAACCGTTTATTACTGTCTCTATCGATTACCGCATACATGCGAATTTGGCCGTGTCTATCCATTACCCGATAATCCCGTATATTCCCAATGTATATTTTCAAATGCAAATTCTGATTGATATTGACGACAAAAGTGCTCAAGAAAACTCATAAACACAAACATCGGACATTTTTCTAAAGTGTCAAATAAATTTCGGCATATGTTTCTATTTAAAGATTTGATGAAATAGGTGTCCAATCGGGACAATGGTATTCAAATTAGCATAAATAACATAATGTGGTGAGCGCGCATCGTGTACAGTTAATGTTCTGTTACAAATTGTAGCCAGAAATAAATACATGTATATGCCCATGATATTTTCGTGTCAGGTCTTTTGTTTTGACAAAAAGAGCGCGAAAATAGGCGTGGGTGTATTTATTTATAACAAAAACTGCGTAGCGCAGACAACAACGTAAAAGCTTCGTAGTGAATTTCCATTTAAGTATTGGGGCATCTCGCAAATGATTTTGACATTTTCCTGAATAAAATATAAGTAATAAACGCTGTATCATTTTCATATTTTAGTTCCTTCAATATTGCAACAATTATTGTACTGTATCTGAATGCACGCAAAGTGCCGTGTACAGTTCATGAATATTCTTTTACAACGACCAATTAACAGCGTCATCTATATTTAGATTTTATGCAATATGTACAAGTCATTTTCTGGAAATTGGGAGAAAGTAAGTGATTTTTCGAAAATGGACCAACGTTTTTTCCATTTAATTTGTCATAATTATTTATATTTTATGTTGTCTGTGTATGTTTGTTTGGTTCTCATTTATTTTATGAAAATTAATATCGTAATGATAAATGTTTAAAGCAAGTCCCGTTTCCGAGATCATTTACGAGAATTACTTCGATATATTTACTGACAAATAAAATCATGGTTTTGACAGACGACACGTGCTAATCTTAAGTTGGTGTTTTGGTAATACACAGGATATTGGATTATCGCTGCTTGATTGAGCAATAAAACAAAGACGCAGTCGGCGGTTTTCAGTAGGCCTTTTGTTCTGACCAACATAATAATTAATAATGCATGTTCTTATCTAACATTTAGGGATAAAACACACGGGATACTAGACACTTTGGGCTTGTTTGGGCCATAAAACGCAATCCCGGTGGCTTTTTTCAGTAGCACACGTGTCCAGAAACTAAAGAGTTCGGGTAATAAAGCACAGAGATTATGATCTGAAAACTGCATGGCGTCTGAAATAAAAACAAAATGCCGACAAATCAAAAGATTAATCGCCTAATGTTACAATTCAATATTTTAAGGTGGGGTTCTCACTGCATTTCTTATTGCATTCGCATACGCTTGTATTACTTGTAATAACTTATATCCTCGTATTATTTATTAGAATACAGACTTAAAATGTATATGGTTGGAATGAGAATTTATTTCTCTACAATACTTACATTGACACAATGATGTGAAATGCAAGAAACTAAGTGAAAATTAAGCCTAAACAAGACAGGTGTAACAGTTGAGAATGTTTCCATTATTTTCCCAATAACCCTATTGAGATGGTGTAGTCAGGCTTATCAGCTTTATATGGAGTCACTGTTATCAGAACAGCAGGACTGGTATTGGCCTGGAGTGGCAGATCAGATAAGAGGTCTATCAGGGAAAGGGTTAAAATATTTCAGAAACCCTGCATTAAGTACTTCTCTCTTTAAATATGAAGTGTGCGCAGTTTCATTCACATTGACAAAGTTATTATTAAGCACACTTGGCACAATTATGCTGGTCTCAAAAACATTTTTAAGAATATTCTTTGCTATGCGTTTTAAAGAATATTCTATGTTATACTACTCTCCCAACATTCTGAAATATAATCAAAGTTTGAATGAGTTCATGAATTTGATTATGTGTGTCCTCCGTATACATCACCAAAGTGCAAATAAACAATATAACTTTTCATTAGATGGGCACGCTTAAATCACTAAGCAAATTCGTTGAATTGATATCCCCCGCCAATAGACTTCTGGACACAACAGTGTTATATTTGACACTCAAAAAAGCATTTTTTCAAGATACAAAGGGCCATAACTCTGCTATTAACAGATGGTATACAATGCCATTTGGCTTGCATCATCCTCTTATCCATATATATACTCATACCAAGTTTCAATGAAATCCGCCAAAGCACTTCCAAAATATGGCTCCAGACTGACTGAAAGACAACGCCAAAACAATATCCCTCTGCCTATGGCGTAGGATAATAAGCGCTGCCGATTCCTGCGGCTGAACTGTTAACGTACCACAAAAAATGAATGCATGACATTAAACAGTAAATTTCTTGTCATGGTAAGACAACTAATGATCGGCCAAAATATTTCTTTTTTTTCATTTGCTCACTCATGTTTAATTGTATCTCAGGTCAGGAAACAGGATCTTTCAGCCAGTACTTCCTGGTTTTCTGCCACATGCAGGATTACCAGTTGTAACCCACTAGTTGTTCCTGTCAGCCAACATTGCCACATCCTGCACGATTTTAGGCTAGTGACATGATGGTAGCACCGGATACAAACATGATTCTTTAATTACATCTAAGACAAGGTCTACTAACTGCTCGTCTAGAAACAAGAAGACAATGTTTGTAGAGAAGTCTTAATCATGTGTGCACAAAATTGAGTCTTAAGTAACATTCTAACGTGAAAATCAGCATCCTAAGTGTCAGAGAATACGGACAGTTTCAATAACCTCAAAGCATGAAAAAAAAATTGACTAGTCAAAGAACACCAAGTGTAAACGAACTCTGACGGGTCAGAGAAATTCACGAACCTTCAATGTCCAAACACCTTGACAGGCCCAAAGCAAGTGTCCACTTCTTTCAAAAGCATATACCAGTTTACACTCAATACAACAACATTCGTCAGTCAAAGAGTTACAAAAGGTTTTGTTAATTTGTTCAAACTAATAGGGCATACTACTCTATAGCAAAGCCGCACAATACTTATAGCAACAGATTTAAATAATAAAAAAGAAATGTACATAAAAAGCATTCCTTAGTTAACAATTGGGACATGGTGATATTGTTAAACACTTGACCACATCTGTAGATTTTTATATACTTTAAAGTATCCAATGGAAGCTCTGTATTTAAAATAAGAATGATTTTATTTAAACAATATATTGCACAAGGTCCTGTCTGAAAGATATATAACTGCAAGAGACTAATCTTGAGACCCATTCTTTAATGCACAGCTCGAAATTATGGGAAAGGGAACATTTAATACTCTCTTTTTCATACTGTGCAGTATCAACTGTCATCAATCATATTTACTCTCTGTTAACAAAGTTGCGATTCGAAATGGGACAACATTAAGTTCATAGACTACATTATATAGTTGTGATGTAAACTTAGATAAAACCTGTATTGAGGCAGTCAAGTGTGTAGCTTGTGGAATATTTTATATGTTTGTTAGAAATCTACTGGATTTACAGAACGCATGATTTTTTAAAATGGAAACAAATCTTATTTAATTTTCATTAAAATCGGTCTTAAATCTAATTAAACCAATGTGTGATGGTAACAATAAAGTTGACAAAGTCCATGTTAAAAAGGCATATCACAACTTAAATTAACTCCTGCTTAAATAAGAGAGACTAATAATTATACTTTATAATTACTGTGCTTGGAGAAAAAAAAACACTAAATTACACAATGCAATGGAAAACAATAATGCCAAAGAAAAACAGCAAATTATTAACAATATATTAAATCCATAGCAAAAAGGCATGCTTTAAATCTATGGCACAAACAAATAAATTAATCTTTTGCAAAAACAAACATTCTTCTGACACTGCTTAGCCATTTCATATACAGAGTCTTGTCATAGACCTAAACCAGGTGCTTGGGAATATGACCTATATCTTGAAATCGGAAATTTATGCATCTATTTACTTAAAATTGCGGAAAAATATTGTTGATTAATTCATAACTTTTGAATATAACATATCGTTACATGTACTACAAAATGACTTCTCCAGCAGGCTGTTATTCGAATCTGGCGGGCCAATATAAATTATATCAACATTTCTATAATCGGATTGCGCAATTTCAACTGAACAAAATAGGGTCCACATTCAGTCTTATCCAATGTTGATAAATAAAATTAAGCTTAAATCACCGCATTGCTAAAATATTATGATAATTAAACATAGAACACAATTGGAATAATGAAAAACAAGAGCTGTCTCCATAGGATGACATATGCCCCCGATAAACGCTTTGATAGAAATTATGAGCATTTTTCAAAACCTAAACGCATTTTTCGAAACCTAAACGCAGGCCCTAAGTTCAAGGTCAAGGTCAAAGGGGTAAAAATGTGTATGCGTATTGAAAGGCCTTGTCCATATAGACATGCATACCAAATATGAAGGTTACATCTGCAGCGACATAGAAGATATGAGCATTTTTCGAAACCTAAAAGCAAAGTGTGACGGACAGACAGAAGGACGGACAGTGCGATCACTATATGCCCTCCTTTGGGGGCATACAAAAAGGACATATACAATAGGCTTTGGGGGCATAAAAAAAAAGACATAAAATAGGCTTTTCTGGTAATAGTTGCCCCTGACCAGACTGGACAAGTACAAATACAATAGGCTACTCTGGTAAGAGTTGCCCCTTACCAGACTGGACAAGTACAAATACAATAGGCTACTCTGGCAAGAGTTGCCCCTGACCAGACTGGACAAGTACAAATACAATAGGCTACTCTGGTAAGAGTTGCCCCTAACCAGACTGTACAAGTACAAATACAATAGGCTACTCTGGTAAGAGTTGCCCCTGACCAGACTGGGCAAGTACAAATACAATAGGCTACTCTGGTAAGAGTTGCCCCTGATCAGACTGGGCAAGTACTAATACAATAGGCTTTTCTGGTAAGCATTGCCCCTGACCAGACTGGACAAGTACATATACAATAGGCTACTCTGGTAAGAGTTGCTCCTGACCAGACTGGACAAGTACAAATACAATAGGCTACTCTGGTAAGAGTTGCCCCTGACCAGATTGGACAAGTACAAATACAATAGGCTACTCTGGTACGAGTTGCCCTTGACCAGACTGGACAAGTAAAAATACAATAGGCTACTCTGGTAAGAGTTGTCCCTCAGCAGACTGGTTAAGTACATATACAATAGGCTACTTTGGTAAGAGTTGCCCTTGACCAGACTGGACAAGTACATATACAATAGGCTACTCTGGTAAGAGTTGTCCCTCACCAGACTGGACAAGTACAAATACAATAGGCTACTCTGGTAAGAGTTGTTCCTCACCAGACTGGTTAAGTACAAATACAATAGGCTTCTTTGGTAAGAGTTGCCCCTGACCAGACTGGACAAGTACAAATACAATAGGCTACTCTGGTAAAAGTTGCCCCTGACCAGATGGGTCAAGTACATATACAATAGGCTACTCTGGTCAGAGTTGCCCCTGACCAGACTGGACAAGTACAAATACAATAGGCTACTCTGGTAAGAGTTGCCCCTAACCAGACTGTACAAGTACAAATACAATAGGCTACTCTGGTAAGAGTTGCCCCTGACCAGACTGGGCAAGTACAAATACAATAGGCTACTCTGGTAAGAGTTGCCCCTGATCAGACTGGGCAAGTACTAATACAATAGGCTTTTCTGGTAAGCATTGCCCCTGACCAGACTGGACAAGTACATATACAATAGGCTACTCTGGTAAGAGTTGCTCCTGACCAGACTGGACAAGTACAAATACAATAGGCTACTCTGGTAAGAGTTGCCCCTGACCAGATTGGACAAGTACATATACAATAGGCTACTCTGGTAAGAGTTGCCCTTGACCAGACTGGACAAGTACAAATACAATAGGCTACTCTGGTAAGAGTTGTCCCTCACCAGACTGGTTAAGTACATATACAATAGGCTACTTTGGTAAGAGTTGCCCTTGACCAGACTGGACAAGTACATATACAATAGGCTACTCTGGTAAGAGTTGCCCCTAACCAGACTGGACAAGTACAAATACAATAGGCTACTTTGGTAAGAGTTGCCCCTGACCAGACTGGACAAGTACAAATACAATAGGCTACTCTGGTAAGAGTTGCCCCTGACCAGATGGGTCAAGTACATATACAATAGGCTACTCTGGTCAGAGTTGCCCTTGACCAGACTTAGCAAGTACACAATTATGCCATAAGACAAATGTTCGTGTGATGCAGATTTAACAGTGTATTTTGAATGTGTGGAAAGATAACTGCGTCTTAATTAAATATCAACATGCCATATGTTTCGATGACAAAGAAAAACATTCATAAACAAGATGTGTTTGTGAAACACAATGTCCCCCTATATGATGTTTGACATTGTAGGATGACCTTGACCTTGTGAAGGATGACCTTGACCTTTCACCACTCAAAATGTGCAGCTCCATGAGATACACATGCATGCCAAATATCAAGTTGCTATCTTCAATATTGCAAAAGTATTCATAAAATAAGCGATTTGGGCCACACATATTTGACCTCTGACCTTGAAGGATGACCTTGACCTTTCACCACTCAAAATGAGCAGCTCCATGAGATGAACATGCATGCCAAATATCAAGTTGCCATCTTCAATATTGCAAAAGAATTCATAAAATGAGCGATTTTGGCCACATATAATTGACCTCTGACCTTGAAGGAAGACCTTGACCTTTCACCACTCAAAATGAGCAGCTCCATGAGATACACATGCATGCCAAATATCAAGTTGCTATCTTCAATATTGCAAAAGTATTCATAAAATGAGCGATTTTGGCCACATATATTTGACCTCTGACCTTGAAGGATGACCTTGACCTTGACCTTTCACCACTCAAAATGTGCAGCTTCATGAGATACACATGCATGCCAAATATGAAGTTGCTATCTTCAATATAGCAAAAGTTATTGCAAAATGTTAAAGTTGGCGCAAACAGACAGACTAACAGACAGACCATTTGACAGGGCAAAAACAATATGTCCCCCACTACTATAGTGGGGGACATAAAAACCATGCATATGCAACTATTTAGTAAAAAAGAACACAACAATACTAAACCTTTGTTTTTAATTTAATTACTCAATATAAACATCAATTTTCTACCTTCATTTTAAAGTTAGGATACACACCAAATATTAAAAAAAAAGATATTTCTTGTTATAATTTGAATTCCATTTGTAGTGGTTTTTACTTGTTATCTTCCACTATATATTCAGGGATAGTGTTTAAAATTAATTTTAATTCAGGAAAACCTAGGGTGGAAGGACACTGTTCACAGGACATGGTGAACACATGACTTACAAAAGTGGTGACATACCACTGCTACGCCCCTGGCCTGCATGTGCATAGTTTACAGATTGTAACAGTCTCGCCATTCGGCTATAGACATTCAGAATGTTAAAGTTTCTCACCAGATTAAACACAGTGATAAAAAGCTGAACAGGATGTGCAAGGCTATGTAGTCACATTACATTTAAAACCAATCTTTTGCTAAAGTACATAATATTTTCCTGTAATTCTGAATAACCTGTAAAACACATCATAGTATAATTATCTCCAAGTAAAAGTCACATTTTAAACTAACTATGCCTGAACCTTACCTAGATTTCCCTTCATAAGCCCATTACAATGGGTAATTCAAGCTTAACCGTGCCCTAACCTAAGTAGGCCTTCCCCTACACGTATTCATCCCCTTACTTGCCCTTCCCCTTACTTTTTATGCCCCCTTTCGAAGAAAAGGGGGTATATAGTTTTCACACTGTCTATCAGTCTGTCTGTCTGTCAGTCTGTCTGTCAGTCTGTACGTCTGTCAGTCTGTAACACTTTTCGTGTCCGCTCTCTAATTCAAATAGTTTTCATCCGATCTTTATCAAACTTTGTCAGAAGTTGTATCTAGACAATATCTAGGTCAAGTTCGAATATGGGTCATGCCGGGTCAAAACCTAGGTCACGGGGTTACTTAGTACATTTCAAGGATTTAGCATGGTGTCATTTCAAGGATTTAGCATGGTGTCCGCTCTCTAATTGAAGTAGTTTTCATCTGATCTTTAGGCCAGTATTTTTTAATTTTCTGTTTTACGGGAAATTTTTCAAAAAAATTGAGTCGGGGGGGATAAATAAAAATATAAATAAAAGCATGAAAAGTTAGCAGTCTACCAAAAAAATAAAAATAAAACTGTCTTAACCGATAATTTTTTTTATTTTAGAAAATTTAAAATTCAGCCAATTTAACCTTATGTACACTTGCATTAACCTTTACGTGTTTTATATATCTCTCATTACACTGTTGTAGAAGCTTTTATAATAATAGTAAACATATTTTTATATATATATTTATAGGTAAAAGCACCTTTCGCATGTATTATACTATATTGCTTTAATAGGGACTATTAAACACGCCAGGTATGTAGTGTAGTGTAGTGATCATTACACTTTTGTTGAGTGTATATCATATGTATGTTTATAACAAATATAGCATGCATTTGACTTTAATAAAAAATACTTGAACACGTTTTACATTGTTTCATAGCTTTAACAACCAACTGTGTAACTTTCATCCATGGGTGGAATATGCACACTAAAAATACTCTTTAATATACAACAAACTTGCTTTATATCATAGCTTTAACAACCAACTTTGTAACTTTCATCCATGGGTGGAATATGCACACTAAAAATTAATACGATAATTTGTATCAATCATGAGAAAAAAAAGAGCCAGTAACAGGAAAATGGACCTTAGGACGATTGCGACCGTTTTGGCTCCAAAAGAGCAGTCTGTTAAGGATCCAAACTTGAACTGATCTTGTTCCAAACTTTGGGTAGTGAAAGTTCTAGTGCATAAAATGTGAATATTTCATTTAAGAAACCGAGAGTTATACAGTTTAATATGAAAACATGTGCTGCATTTCATTTTCTTATGCAGAGAGTTTATAGTGTTTATATATGTAAAGTGAACACAAAATATGTAACGTTCATATCCATTCATATCCATGATCAAGAAAACTATCAATATAATAATGGCTTTAACAACATACATATTATTTTTCACTATGTCCTAAATTAACAAAACAATACAAACACGATGACTTACAAGGAACTCAATATATGATACCATACAACAGTTTGTGTTGCAATCGTGCTTCCACCTACATCTCCCTTATATAAACATCTCTGAATTCGTAACATCTAAATAATAAAATTTGAAATACAAATGCAACAAGTGTTCCGCAGTGGGAGACATATGCCCCGAATCGTGGCCTTGACCGTGACCTTGACCCAGTGACCTTAAAATCAATAGGGGGCCATCTGCCAGTCATAATCAATGTACCTATGAAATTTCATGATCCTAGGCCTAAGCATTCTTGAGATATCATCCTGAAACCATTTGGTGGACGGACGGACCGACCGACGGACCGACCGACATGTGCAAAACAGTATACCCCCTCTTCTTCGAAGGGGGCATAATAATCATCAAAAATCATTTTTTGAAAACAACATGTTTGATGACAGCAATACATCTCACAAAACAAAATCAATATCGAAATGTATTTAACGTTTGTATTTGTAAATGTCACTTTACATGAGTGCAAAAATTATCCTAGAAAATCCAGAGAGTAAAAGGTTGGATATTTATAATAATTGCATGCACATGTGTAACTATTTCACAATCGGTTTGATTGGTAACATGTACTATTTTTAAATATTAAGAATAATAAGAGAATATGGAAAAAAGTTTTTAAGTAACAATGACCCAGCTGGCCCAAAATGCAATTCATGGCTAGGTACCTGTTGTTGGCCGAAAACCTCAACTTTAATGTCTTAGTAAAAAAAAAGTACAATATTAAAGGGGCATACTTCTGCTAAATGGCAGGTTTTATATATATTAAAGGCCTTGGAGTGTTTCTTATCATGGTGATCTCGAAAACATGTATACAGTGTTAAGTATGCAATTCTAAATTTATGACTTTAGAAAAAACAAACATGTAACTGTTGCAGGCAGTACAAGTACAAAAAGAGGAATAATTGTGCAAAATAGGTGGATTGAGTTAAGTTTGTATATGGTGTGATTTCTAGTGCATCGCGCATGGCAATTCTTTAAAGTGACCTGATTTAAGATATGAGCAACTTCATTTGTCATACATGCGAACAACAAAGACACGGATAAGCCTGTGTATTCACACTGTCTAATCAGCGTCTTTTTTGCCACTGCATCATTACTATAGAAATTAGTACAAATTACAAATTTATTTGTTTGCATAGTCGACATTACTTGTCGTGAAATGCTGCCTCATATTGTGAAAATAGGGGATATAACTTCGAGTTGTATATGCTTTTATCAAGTGCTATTATCTAAAAGTTTCCTTTTATTTGTTTTGTTATAAACTTTTCTCATTGTGATATCGCAATTTACATTGACTTAGTTAAGATTATTTACTATATATTTATTGTATACATTCAATATTTGCATGTACAATGCGTATTTATATACTCCATAACCTTGATTTCTATTGATTGTTGTAATTGTTGTTTGGCGAAATAAATTTACATTTTCATATCTCACTTGTTTACACCCTTTATATACTAGTCACGAATCGGATTTCCAACCACGACGAAAAATAAACCAGACTGCAAATTCCGTGACAACGACTACACTAGCCAGTCTAAAGGCTAGAAATTTCGGAATCTGCACGTAGATCAATAATAAATCCATATATTTATGTGTCATAACAGCCGTACGGCTAGACAATCTCCATAGGAACAGCTATACGAATAGAGCCGTATGACTAGCCTCTTGTCTACCAGTACGGGGCCGTACGGCTAGCCTCTTGTCTACCCGTACGGGGCCATACGACTAGCCACTGCCAATAAAAAAAGCATGTTAAATTAGTTAATTTGCTACTGTTGTGAAATAAGGTCACTTCCAACAGCCTTGCTGTTGGGCTAGCTTTTTAGCGACGTAGTTAAGGTGTCGGACTACCACTCTGGAGGTCGTGTTTTCAATCCCCGGCTTGAGCTCAGTATTTTCACATTAATGGCGACAAGGCAAAAAAGAACTGTGAATGCGGGAATGGGTCTGAGCTGTTTAATGGTTTCTGGGAGGGCCATGCGGATGCAAGACATGCTGTATCGGGCGTGTCTGGGCCTTGAAACATTAAAAGGGGGAGGTGTGTAGTGAAATAAGGTCACTTCCAACAGCCTTGCTGTTGGGCTAGCTCTTTAGCAACGTAGTTAAAGTGTCGGACTACCACTCTGGAGGTTGTGGGTTCAATCCCCGGCTTGAGCTCAGTATTTTCACAATACTACTGTGTCAAGAAAAAATAATAAAAAATTTGGAATTCATAGGTTTGGATACTATACGCCTTTTCTGGTGACTTTGACCGACATATAAACATTCGGAACCAATGTTATTTTCTTCAGAAGCTGTGTTGCATACGTTTTTCTAAATTAATAATATATATGGGTGGGTGGGGAATGGAATTATTGATGCAAGTACATGTGGTCCAGTACTCATGTTCATCATAAAGAAACGTAAAGTAGTACTTCTTGGACATTTTTGGGATGTTAATGTTTATTAATAAAATATTACAGGATCTACATTTTAATAAATATGCATGTTTATTAAACCTACCCAAAACTTTTCAACACATCGAATGTTATAGATGGCGACACCTCTGCATCGTCTGCAAAAACGCTAGTTATTTTTAAATTTGTATTACTTAATATGGGAATGATGTCAACGATTCTGTTCAGAAGATTTACTTTTCTTATTGAGATAGTTTCAGTTCCGTTTTAATTATTTTAAATTTGAAATACGCTACGTTTGTCTCATTGTTGTTTAAATCCGCCATTTCCGGAATGCAATATAAAAATCATTTGTTAAGTACTCACCGATTGGCTAATAGCGTGTGGTATTGGCTGCAATAGCCAATGAAAATCGCTGACGCTTTACATGTCGACTGCGCACAACGAAACAACCCGTATTATAAAAACAAATTTTGAACAACACTTTCGGAAACTGCGAATTTTTATTTTTAGTTTAGGATAAAATACCAGGTCGGCGGGTGATATGTAAATAAAAAAAACGAAAATGACTTTTATTTTTATTTGTATTTTTCGAAAAATAGGGTCGGTCGCTCCCGTAAAACAGAAAATAAAAAAATGCTGGCCTTACCAAACTTGGTCAGAAGTTGTAGCAAGACAATATCTAGGTCAAGTTCGAATATGGGTCATGCCCGGTCAAAAACTAGGTCACAGGGTCACTTAGTGCATTTCAAGGATTTAGCATGGTATCCAATCTCTAATTGAAGTAGTTTTCATCTGATCTTTACCAAACTTGGTCAGAATTTGTATCAAGACAATATCTAGGTCAAGTTCGAATATGGGTCATGCAGCGTAAAAAACTAGGTCACGGGGTCACTTAGTGCATTTCAAGGATTTAGCATGGTGTCCGCTCTCTAGTTTATGTTGCTTTCTGATTTATTTTGATATTAATACCCCTTTGACCTTGACCTTGAACTTAGGGCCTGCATTTTTATGTCCCCAAAGGAGGGCATATAGTGATCGGACTGTCCGTTAGTCTGTTCGTCACACTTTGCGTTTAGATTTTGAAAAATGCTCATAACTTCTATGTAGCTTCAGATAGCAATTTCATAATTGGCATGCATGTGTATATGGACAAGGCCTTTCCATACGCATTCAAATATTGACCCCTGTGACTTTGACCTTGAACTTGGGTCCGCGTTTAGGTTTTGAAATCTGCGTTTAAGTTTCGAAAAAAACTCATAACTTCTACCAAGCGTTTATAGGGGGCATGAGTCATCCTATGGTGACAGCTCTTGTTTTCTTAGTTTTTTTCAACTAAATTTTTCCTTTAGGCCAAAAAATACAATAGGTCTGTTTCCTGTAACCTGTTGAAACAAGAGTGCCAAGATGGCCTTAGTTCGCTCACCTTTTTTTTTACAAGGCCTTGTTCATTGCTTAGTTGAAAATTCAGTACTCTTGAGCATATAAGATTGGTTCTCTTCTGTTTACTTTTGTAGTGTGAGCATATGATTAATTCTGATTGAGTACTGTCCTTTTGCATGTTTTTTTTTGCAATGGAAACATTTGCAAGTACTGCTAATTCTACATGTGTTTACAAGGTTTTTGTAAGATTTGGACCTCGTGAGCAAGATTATGACCCCACATGACCCAATATCAAACTTTGCCTAGATATCCTCAAGAAAAAAAACCTGGTCAAGTATCATCAGTATTGGACCAAAACTATGGCCTCTAGTGTGTCAACAAAGTTTTTGTAAGATTATCCCCCATGGCCTAATGTCTCCACATTACCAAAAGTCAAACTTTACCTAGATATTGTCCAGACAAACATCCTGGTCAAGTTTTATCATTATTGCACCAAAACTCTGGCGTATGGAGTGTTTACGAGGATTTGGAAGATTTGACCTGTTGACCTATATTTTGACCCCTCATGACCAAACATCAAACTTTGCTTACAAAAATAAATGTTATGACCAAGATTTATTAAACCTGAAACAAAATTGTGACCACTAGAGTGTTTACAAGGATTTTGTATAATATAATGACAATAAAGAGCAATACTTCTGGCATTTATTAGAGTCTCTATCTCTTTTTGAGACTTCACCTAAGTTAGTTTCTTCCTCTTTCTGAGCTTTCTTCTAACTTGCTCTTGATTAACTTTCTCATACCTTAGTCTCTATCTTGTTATAAGCCTTCTCCTATCTTAGTCTCTATCTCTTCCTAAGCCTTCTTCTAACTTAGTCTCTCTCTCCCTAAGCCTTCTCATTACTTAGTCTCTATCTCTTTCTGAGCTTTTTTCTAAGTCTCTCTTTTGCTGAACTTTCTCCTAACTTAGTCTCTATCTCTGTCTGAGCCTTCTCCTATCTTAGTCTCTATCTCTTTATGAACCTTCTCCTACCTTAGTCTCAATCTCTTCCCAAGCCTTCTCCTTACTTAGTATCTTTCTAAATACACCATCTCCCTACTTAGTCTGTCTGTTACTAAGCCTTCTCCTAACTTAGTCTCTCTCTAAATACACCATCTCCCTACTTAGTGTCTCTCTTTCTAAGCCTTCTCCTAACTTAAGTCTCTATCTTACTAAGCCTTCTCCTTACTTAGTCTCTATCTTACTAAGCCTTCTCCTAATTATTATTTTATTTCATGAACAATACAAGAGGGCCATGATGGCCCTGAATCGCTCACCTGACTAACCTTGCTTCATGAACTTAAATTTTATTAGACCCATATACAATCCCAAGCCAAATTTTATTAATTAATACATTCTGACAAAATTTCATTAAGACGTGATGAAAACTGTGACCTCTTTCATCTACACAAGGTTTTACTAGAATTTGCCCGGTGACCTAATTTTTGACCCCAGATGACCCATATACGATCCAAAATCAGATATTATCAAGATAAACATTCTGACCATATTTCATTAAGATCATATGAAAACTATGACCTCTATTGTCTTCACAAAGTTTTTCTATGATTTGACCTAGTTTTTGACCCCAGATGAACCTAATACAATCCCAACCCAGATTTCATCAAGATTAATATTCTGGCCAAATTTCATACAGATTTAATGAAAACTGTGACCTCTACTGTCTACAAAAGTTTGTTTTTTTAATCTGACCTAGTTTTTGACCCTAGATGACCCAAAGTCAATCCCAATCCAGATTTTAACAAGACAAACATTCTGACTATATTTCAATAAAATCTGATGAAAACTGTGATCTCTATAGTCTACACAAGGTTTTTCTATTATTTGACCTAGTGCCTAGTTGCTGACCCCAGATGACCCAAATACAATCCAAACAGGGCTCCTCTTGCCCAAAAATTTCTGTGGCCAACTTTTTAGCCAAATGGAATTTTGTGTAGCCAAATTTTAGAAACTGTAGCCAAAGTTTTAGCAAAGCATTTGCAGGGGTCAAAGTTGGATATTTTGAAAATCCTGAACTTAAAGCTGGGGGCCAGGGGGCCGCAGGGCCCTCGGTGGGTCCAGGGGACAAGGGGGCCAGGCCCCCAGAAGCTCCTGGATTCGACACATTTAAAGGGTGCCTGTACCTGTTCTGGTGATTCTATTTTCTTAAAAAAAAAAAACATACACATATATTTAAAAATCTTTATGTATTTGATAAGGAACACACAAAACTTAGTCAAAAGGCAATTCATTCACATGCACCCTCTGTCTGGCATGGACTCGACTGAAGGTGTTGTTTTTGAAGAACCAGATAAAACCTGTAACAGTGGTTACAAATTATATTTTTCACACATACTTTTAAAAAGTCAATAAAACATGTTTAATTAATGCAGAATCAAATGTCACCATTTATATTCACAGAATCATGCTGCCAGAAGCCTCCACATACACCTAAGAAAATTGGGTATGGTGGCTTCTGCTAAACAGTTAAAATTGAAAATTTCAGCATGGGTTCCCCTAGTTTTTATCTCAATCGTTGTTTGAATGCTAAATAATTGTATCCTGGTGTGACCCAAATTTGATGATGTTACGGTTACATGAAGCAATATTTAGCAAATAATTTAAGAAATAATGAATGTTTAATAGCACAAAATAATAATTTTAAACTCGGCTGTATTACTTTGAAATGATTCCAAGACAATAATCATCCATTTAATCGATAAAAATAGAACATCGTCGAATTAAGGTGTCGGCGAATTTGGATTACGGTAGGTTGCCCATATTTGTTTTCCAAAAAGTAAAAAAAACAACATTACTTGCTGCTGGGCTCATATGTTGGGGACAATAAAACATTTTATTTAACTAAAAAAGACCTGTCCCAGTCAGCAAAAATGGCGTATTTGATCGTATTTTCAATTACTGTTAAAATTCTTTTCCTGATTTATGCTTTATTCAAAGGTCAAAATGTTTTAAAAGCTCACAATCAATGAATCATACGTTATTAATAAAAAAAATTGGCAAATTTGCTAGATCTATCTTGCCGATTTTTGATGCAAAACAACCTAAACAGTAAACTTTAGCAACAGAAAATACGACCAAATTCGGGGTGTTAGTTTAAAAAAATAAAAACCCTACCTGGTTGGTCTTAATGGTTCTTATATTCTTTATGTGATAAGGGCCCTCTGCGTGGAGACGCAATGCCTTCTTCCCACAAGACTGATAATTCAGGGTTTTCTTACAAACTTCTCAAACCGCTTTTCCACAAGCTTCCACTTTTCTCAACCAGTTCACTACCCGCCCGTAGACGACAGCTGGGAATGGCCACCCATTATAAACTGTACGCTGAAGTTTCTTTAGCTACCAACAGGCAAGTATCTCGTTGCCATTTTTCTCAACTTAAGTCTAAACACCGCTTCCCATTCGGCATCAAATATACGCAAAAAGTACTCAAATTGATTTAAATCGGCAGCAATCTTTAATCTTTAATCAGATGTTATTGTTTTTTTAATCCTCTACGATGTACGATTTGTTTTCACATCAGTAATTTGTCTCGATGACCGGTGTTAATGCCGACTGCACATGAATTTTTCAGGTCAATAACACGGCGATGTATTGATGCACAGTCTACAGCTGAAAGCGGTTAATATCTGGGACGGCATGTCAGGAAAAAAATCAATACCGATAATTCGCATTGTTCATTAATTAAGCAACGATTAATAACACTTATCCTTTATGGATTTTCATGAAAGAAAAACCATAATAAAGAAAATGTTATTCTCTTTAATCTGATATATAAACAAGTTTGGAAAGAATTGGATGAAAAATTTGGACTTTATTGCATAAACACCATTTTCTCAATTCAAGGGGAGGTAATTCTGTACTTCATGGACCAATAATGCTCATTTTTTGTAGGGTTCGTGTCCTTATTGATATAAAGACACTGTGCAAATTTGGAAAGGATCGGACAAAAAATGTGGAAGATTTTTTAAAGTTTTCACAAAATAGGCAAAAACGAATAAACATGCAAAGTTCAACGAGCTCCTGCGGCCATGTTTTTTGACGAATCAAATTTCTTTGAACAACTTTTTCAGGGGAGCCTTCAAAGGTCATTTCTGTGAAAATTTTTGAAAATCTGATGAGCAGTTTCTGACAAGAAGATTTTTTAAGGTTTTTACCATATATGGTCATGGCGGCCATCTTGGTTATGTGATCAAAATTTTTTTAACAATTCTTTTAATTGTCCCATGACCTAGGGATGCTCCACATGAAATTTAGTTGAAATTGGCTCAATGGTTAAGTAGAAGAAGATGTTTACAAATTGTTTACAGACGGACGGACGGACGCCGGACGCTGAGTGATCACAATAGCTCACCCCGAGCTATCGCTCAGGTGAGCTAAAAATGAGCCCTGAAAATTTAAGCTACCTACTATTTTTCCCAACTGTCCCTGTTTTGAACATAGCTATCATTGGGACTAACATTCTTATCATAAAAACACGGCCATTTATGTTGATTCTAGTTTGTTCACAATTCAAATGTAGACTATGGACAATTTGCTACCAATAATGGACACAAGGTGATCGCAAAAACCTCTGAGGCGAGCTAAAATACCAGTATAGAATTATGGGTTTCACAGAACAAAGATATTACCTACATTATATATGTCTATAAATGAGTTCATTTTATTCCACAATTTTATTTTTGAATGCATTATACTTTTTAATTGGATTGGCATTACCTATAATTATATGTTCCATAAAAGCAACAGGTACGTATTGTAAGAGAAAAATAGGATAGTCATAATTGCGCAAAAATGAGGGCATATAACGTGTTAGATCCACCTTGGAAAGGCAGTATCCACAACAATTAAATTTATCTTGTTTCAAAACTAGAATCATAACAACCAAAATAATGATACATTACTGTACAAAAACTCTAAAGGTTCATAATAACGTACAAGAAAATGTTTCAAGAATGCTAAAAATGATTGGCCACTGGATGTGCATACTGTGTACTGAAGCCGATTCTTTCAAAAAGGATATAATTTCTAAATCATTACGTGTGGAAAAACTATTACTTATTCTCTGTGCAGACATATTGTCAGTAATTTGAAACTTGAAAGGATCCGAAATGGCTCAAAATCAGTAAAGTTGTTTACAACTGTATGATGTACAACAAGAACACAGTCCTATACGCTCATTAAAGCAATGGGAAAAAAATGTTTTTATGACATCTTTAGTTTCATTCAAGTAACAATCATTAAAACATCTATAGATTCAATCCATACAAACAATGACAGTAAGAACATCTCTGGTTCTATTCAAGAAACAAAAGCTAAAACACCTATATTACCTTACAAAAAACACATATACGCAGATATACTGCAGATTCAATTACTATCATTGACATGAGCTTTTTTTTAATCTTTAATTTTTGTTTGATCTTAAATTTGTGGATTTTTTATTATCCATAGATCCGCGCAAGCAACAATATATGGATCATCCATAGTTTCACACAAGCAACAATTGTTGGAACACCTATAGACCAATACAAGTAACAAAACATAGAAAACCTTAAGTTCCATACTAAGCAACCACAGGAAGCGGTCTTATAGCATTAAAGCAACAAAAGATATAACATATTCAGTTTCAGATTTTCCATATTTTCCATAAAAGCTACAAAAGATAGATAACCTATTGCCCATATAATCATTTACTGATACAAGGTCAAGGTCACCTACCTGCATGGGCGGCCACAGACTGAACTCCTCCCGCTGGTGGCGGTCCGCCATGTTGATCCCCGTGTAACAGTCTGCACTGAAACACAGACACGCAAACATTACATGTGCCTTGTTCTGAGTAAACTGGACTTTCATATTGACTTGGAAGTGAACATAACTAGCCTTGTGCTGGGGCAATCATAGTACTAGCATATTGACTTGGTAGTGAACATAACTAGCCCTGTGCTGGGGCAATCATAGTACTAGCATATTGACTTGAAAGTGAACATAACTAGCCTTGTGCTGGGGCAATCATAGTACTAGCATATTGACTTGGAAGTGAACATAACTAGCCTTGTGCTGGGGCAATCATAGTACTAGCATATATGGACTTGGTAGTGAACACAACTAGCCATGTGCTAGGGCAATCATAGTACTAGCACATATGGACTTGATAGTGAACATAACTAGCCTTGTGCTGGGGCAATCATAGTACTAGCATATATGGACTTGGTAGTGAACATAACTAGCCTTGTGCTGGGGAAATCATAGTACTAGCATATTGACTTGGTAGTGAACATAACTAGCCTTGTGCTAGGGCAATCATAGTACTTTCATATTGACTTGGTAGTGAACATAACTAGCCTTGTGCTTGGGCAATCATAGTACTAGCACATATGGAGTTGGTAGTGAACATAACTAGCCTTGTGCTTGGGCAATCGTAGTACTTGCACATATGGACTTGGTAGTGAACATAACTAGCCTTGTGCTGGGGCAATCATAGTACTAGCATATATGGACTTGGTAGTGAACATAACTAGCCTTGTGCTAGGGCAATCATAGTACTAGCACATATGGACTTGGTAGTGAACATAACTAGCCTTGTGCTGGGGCAATCATAGTACTAGCATATTGACTTGGTAGTGAACATAACTAGCCTTGTGCTGGGGCAATCATAGTACTAGCATATTGACTTGGTAGTTAACATAACTAGCCTTGTGCTAGGGCAATCATAGTACTTGCATATTGACTTGGTAGTGAACATAACTAGCCTTGTGCTGGGGCAATCATAGTACTAGCACATTTGGACTTGGTAGTGAACATAACTAGCCTTGTGCTTGGGCAATCATAGTACTAGCACATATGGACTTGGTAGTGAACATAACTAGCCTTGTGCTGGGGCAATCATAGTACTAGCATATTGACTTGGTAGTGAACATAACTAGCCTTGTGCTGGGGCAATCATAGTACTAGCATATTGACTTGGTAGTGAACATAAATAGCCTTGTGCTGGGGCAATCATAGTACTAGCATATATGGACTTGGAAGTGAACATAACCAGCCTTGTGCTGGGGCAATCATAGTACTAGCATATATGGACTTGGTAGTGAACATAACTAGCCTTGTGCTGGGGAAATCATAGTACTAGCACATATGGACTTGGAAGTGAACATAACCAGCCTTGTGCTGGGGCAATCCTAGTACTCGCATATTGACTTGGTAGTGAACATAACTAGCCTTGTGCTGGGGCAATCATAGTACTAGCATATATGGACTTGGAAGTGAACATAACCAGCCTTGTGCTGGGGCAATCATAGTACTAGCATATATGGACTTGGTAGTGAACATGACTAGCCTTGTGCTGGGGCAATCATAGTACTAGCATATATGGACTTGGTAGTGAACATAACTAGCCTTGTGCTGGGGCAATCATAGTACTAGCATATTGACTTGGAAGTGAACATAACAAGCCTTGTGCTAGGGCAATCATAGTACTAGCATATATGGACTTGGAAGTGAACATAACTAGCCTTGTGCTGGGGCAATCATAGTACTAGCATATATGGACTTGGTAGTGAACATAACTAGCCTTGTGCTGGGGCAATCATAGTACTAGCATATATGGACTTGGTAGTGAACATAACTAGCCTTGTGCTGGGGCAATCATAGTACTAGCATATTGACTTGGTAGTGAATATAACTAGCCTTGTGCTGGGGCAATCATAGTACTAGCATATTGACTTGGAAGTGAACATAACTAGCCTTGTGCTAGGGCAATCATAGTACTAGCATATTGACTTGGTAGTGAACATAACTAGCCTTGTGCTTGGGCAATCATAGTACTAGCATATTGACTTGGTAGTGAACATAACTAGCCTTGTGCTAGGGCAATCATAGTACTTGCATATTGACTTGGTAGTGAACATAACTAGCCTTGTGCTGGGGCAATCATAGTACTAGCATATATGGACATTTTTTAATTGTGTATGGCCTTAATTCCATTAAACCACTTTTTGACCAATGTCCTAAGAATATTATTATTTTAATATTCAAGACTGTGTCATCGTTTTCAGGTAAACAACAACCGTACAATATGTAGTCTGACATATTTCCTCTGCATTTAGACAATCATTTCATTTGTTTCATTTAGACAATCATTTATTTCATTTGTTTGTTGTTAACGGAATATGCATTTTTTAACAACTACATAGATATTCATTATTTGTCCGTATTCTGATTTTCTGATCAGTATTTCTGTTCAGATTTAAAAATAAAAAAATCCAAATTGAGATTATCTTTTATAAATCAATTTATGATAAAGAAAGGAGCAGTTACCATAATTTCAATGCTGAAATATTTTGAATGCAAAAATGCAAGTAGCCTTAATGTGTTGGATAAAATATATTCTCCTGAAAAATTTATAAAATGTCAGTAACACTAGTTATTACATTTGGTAGATCTCTTCTCCAAATTCTGAACGTTTGAGGTAAATAATGTTAAAATTTCATGATGAATGATGATGTTACAATTTTAGATAATCTGTATATGCCCAAATATATTATTTGACCTCTTAGTGTCACCTTGACCTTTGACTAGGACAATAACTATTCATGAACATGAAATATTAATGACCTTAAGAACATTCATGAACCACGAAGTTCATGAATAATTCATGAACTGTTCATGAACAAAATTCATGAAAAGTAATCAAACAGTTCTTGAATTATTCATGAATAATTCTTGAACTGAAAATGAGGTTATTCATGATCTTTTCATTACATGAATTATTCATGAACATGGAAAGTTCATGAACTTAAGAATATTCATGAACCACAAAGTTCATGAATGAACAAAATTCATGAAAAGAAATCTTTCAGTTCTTGAATTATCCATGAATGATTCTTGAATTGAAAATGAGACTATTCATGATCTTTTCATTACATGACTTATTCATGAACATGGGAAGTTCATGAACTTATGAACATTCAAGAATTGTGTTCATGAATGTTCTTAAGTTCACGAACTTTTCATCTTCATGAAATTTAAAGATCATGAATAGTCTCGTTTTCAGTTCAAGAATCATTCATGAAAATTCATGAACTGGATTATGAATGTTCATGAACTTTGTTCATGAATATTTATGAATTATTCATAATCATTTCGCCTGGGAGGTAAGGAGCCAGGTGTTACACACAAGACACTGTCTTCTAATGGTGAGCCTTTGGGATAATTTATTTGAGAATTGCATGATAAATAACAAAGTTAGAGTAAGGAGGAGAAATAAAACCATTGTGACAGCTTCATCGAGCTTTCCACAAGTTGGATTGCCACAAGTTGTTTATATTGAAACACCTCAAATAATTGCGGTTACATACCATTAGATCTGAGTAGGCACCACTCTTATATACGCAAAAAAGAAGCAAAATAATAAGATGTACATGTATAATATTGTTAAATAATTTTGTTAACATCATAATGCTTTTTCTCTGCACATATAAGTCAAAATGGGGCCAATACATAAAGGTATGGTTGCTAGCAAGATCCTAGCATTATTTTGTGTAAGTGACTGCTCAGCTCTAGTGGTTTGTTGTCTTGGTAGTAAATTAAACAATAAGATTATCTGAAACAAGAATAATGTTTAGCGTGCATTAAAAGTGTTGAATATTTGTATGTGATACACAGACAGACAGATACATCTAAGAGCGCGTCCTGCATCTCAGACGAATTAAAATCGGAAAAAGACAGACAGATACATCTAAGCGCGCGTCCTGCATCTCTGAAGAATTAAAATCGGATAAAACGCATCATTCAGAAGTACAAGCGTCCCAGAGGACACATAGAGAATCAAGTGGTATTCGTTCGTATTTGTAATTCTCATGTAGACGCCCTATCTGTCAGGCGGTAAGCATTCTACATAAAAAAGTTTTCATTGGACATTAACCCCACCAGCACTTATAGGAAAGGTGAAATCCTTTTAAAATCGCTCCGTGGAGAATGTTTTTGAAGAGCCAAGGTGATCAATTTGTATTTGCTGGGTTTATTAAAATATGCCACCAAGGAAAGTTACCAAACAAGATAAAAAAATAGCAAATGTCTGGCTATGTTTGGCACAGCTATTCTGGCGAAAATGATGTCTAACAAACAAAACCAGGAAATCTCGGATGATAATAGGCTAAAACTGAGTGGGAGTCAGGCTGATTGCAATAAGGAAAAAAAGTTATTTTTTGCCTTAATTGCTCATCATGTTCTCGTGGTTAAGATTTGCTGACAAAACAGACAAACAAAACCATTTTATGTACTGTGCTATTTAAAAAAAGATCATTTGTAAACACAGTATGGTTAAATTAATACAGAATAGAAACTCCCCAAAAAAACTTGATTGGGATATGCCTGTCACCCAGATCACGTAAATACTAAACAAGTTTTACCCCAAATGATACAAAGCCTGGCTGTTGGATTGCAAAAGGGATCTTCTGAACAAGATAAAGCCATAGAACTATTGCAAAAGGGATCTTCTGAACAAGATAAAGCCATAGAACTCCTGTCTTCTGAACAAGAGCAAGCCATAGAACTCCTGTCTTCTGAACAAGATAAAGCCATAGAACTCCTGTGTTCTGAACAAGATAAAGCCATAGAACTCCTGTCTTCTGAACAAGATAAAGCCTTAGAACTCCTGTCTTCTGAACAAGATAAAGCCATAGAACTCCTGTCTTCTGAACAAGATAAAGCCATAGAACTCCTGTTTTAAGGCTCTTGAATGGATTATTATCGAGCACTTAACTTTGTCAAAATTTCAGTAACTTGTTCATTTACATCATGATTTCAATTTTAGGACTTCAAACCAAAAGTAAAATAATCTACAAGTCACTAAGGGCAAAAGATGTTGGGAATAAAGTTGCAGAGAAATTGAAGAAATAGGAATTTGTGACAGTGCTGGCTGATGAAAGTACAGATATAGGTAATAAACAAGTGGTCTTACTCCAAGGTCCTGAATGAATAATTTATGCCAGAGACTCTTCATATCGAATATTGAGTGATTTGATGCACTTTGGATGCTTGTATAATTAAAACAGTTTGTAATAAGATGGCAAAATGAGGTAATGATGCAAAGAAAATCACATCTTTGGGATGTAAAGTTTTTTATTATTATTTATTATGTTTCGTTATTTCTACTGCTAGTAAGGGAATAAATAAGTCCTGTTCATGGTCACATTGTTTAAGCCTTTGATTAAAAATAAGAAACTTTGTCTTAGAGTGTTTTTTTTCAGGTCCAGGGTAAAGCACTCCAGGACTCATTAATTAGGTGTAGGATTTATAGATTTTCTATGAGATTTGTTTTCAAAACGGCAAGTCCTGGAACTCATTGGAGCAAATTTCTAGATTAATCTCTGGATATTTTATCATTTTATTATTAAAAGCACATGGTTTTATGGTGGTAAAACATAAGGAACAGTACAGTGAGACTATTGGCCTTCTGGCATTGTAGTGATCTCCCAATCAGCATGCATTGAAATGATAACGGACCTCAATCCTCGTTTTGTGTCACATTAATGTTCTTGGACTGACTGGTGGTAATCAGAAGGCCTAAAGTGGTCTATGTTATTTCTTTTTCGAAACATGTTATACTAACTTTTTCATTAGTTTATAGCACGAATTGATCAAATAAATAACTCTGTTTATTTCTTCAATTGAACAGTATTCCATATTGCAGTGAATTATTTGGAACAATAAAGAATAATCACACATTTATCTGATGGTTCATGTCTATAATTAATTAACAATTATTTACCAATTATTTACAAGTAGAAACGTACACCCCTTGTCACATGTTTAATGAATTTTTTTTTCTTTTCATGATATCTACATCCCACTCATTGTCAGTGTCATGATTTCTTCCCACACTGTACCATGGTTTCCCATGACAGTCAGGCAAACCATAGAAAAAAGCATGTGCACTGAAATTGTTTTCATTCCTTATCACCATAAACAAACAGAATACAACCACAAACATAATTTGACTCAAGTAATGGACGTATTATTTATTAAAATCTAAAAACTATAGATGTATTTGGGCAAAAAATAGTAAATATCTCAAATGGAAATTTTCAATAAAGATAAATAAACTTTAAATTTGAAAGGGCATTAACACAATTAGCAAGTAATTTGGCTTTGTTCAACTCAAAGTGAAAAAATCTTTATTTTGTTCGAAAAAGTTTTTCCTGCACCTTTTATCTAGACACTGACATTTTAAGAAGATCTTCAAACGTTTTATTTTTAAGTATATTGACTATACTAAATAAAAATATATATACTTTTTAATATATTGCTGTTTAATATATTGTAGTCATAATTTAAAATATTCTTATCATAATAATAATGATTGCATTACAGAAAACATGTAATTTAATTCCTAAATTTTGACCTGACAAGGAATTTATTTTACTTGTTTAAATCCTAATTTTTAGTTAAGGTAAAAGGTGTCTAATTGGTACTTTTCCGTAAATAGAATATGATATTTCCACATTGTAAATTGTATATCACAATTTATTGCAAAATTGTAAAACTTTTAACCATCCAGTTTAGTTTTTAGCATAGGTGCGTTTACGCACCTATGCTTATGGTATATACCACATTTCGAAAATCCACATCGATCGGTTTCCCTTTATGAAGCCTTACCTAATCAAAAATCAGACGAAATATCTATTTAATTTAGTATATGGTCATTCTTACAATTTTTTTTTGGAAACGTTTTTCTAACGTTTTTCTAACGTTTTCTTCCAAGAATATTGCTGACACCGTTTTTTAGTGAATTTTTCTAAGACCGTTTTATGTAAAAAAATCTTCTTATAACCTAAAAAAAATTCTATCTGCACTATAAATCTCAATCTCCTACGCAGTGGCCTCCCTTATACTAGAAGTTACTGACCGGGCGAAGCAAGGGAAGTAACTGCTGTGAGGAGTTTCTATAAAAAATCTGCATTCAGAAATCTGAATTCAGAACTCAATCTGTTGTGCACGTCTGCATCTAACGCTTACCACAAGTTTTACGACAAATTCTTGACGCAGACGAATAGGGTAGCGTCTATTTTCATTTGTGAAAAGAATAGTTCGATGCAGATCTGTCCGTGCTTAAATTTTGAAAGGCTTGGGTAATTATTTTTCATAAGCGTTTCAAACACTGATGTAAATGGAAAGATTATCTATTTAAATAGTCGGTAATTGTTTGAAATTATTGATTTGAGAAATTCGCGGATGGCGATATCGAACTACATTATACCACGTGACGCCATTCTTCCCTGTATCTTGCACCTATGCTTTTAACGCCATCGGCGCTCTCGTTACACTTGGTTGGATACACCTACCCCTTACTTGGTTGGGCGTTTTCTGTAATATAACCCTATATCCAATATGGATATAGGGTCATATTATATATATATTGAATATAAGCTAAATAAACATACTCAAGTGGATTTTGCTAGTAGACACAGCATGAAAAGAGTGTCTTTGAAGGCGAATAGTGCCTTTGATCTCCAATAATATGTGCACTCATCTGGATAAAATAGCAAAAACGATAACAAATTGTTCAGTGACAAGTAACTTTAATTAATTTTTTGTCACATCAAGCACGATGAAATGCATATATGTACATATTTATTTAACACAATATATTGTATACAAAATATATGAATTTCAGGAAGTTTTACCATTTCTATCTCAAGAAATTACACTTTACTTATGCCTGCCCCCATTCATTATCACATCTATTTTGACTTTTAAGTTTCCCATTAAAAGTGACAGAGCCATCCTTAAAAATTCTTTTGTTTGGCATAACCCGACTGACCCACTAAAATTGGCCCAACTGAATTTTTTCTTTGTTACATTTCAAATTTCTTTCCGCAAAATTTTTCCTTTCCGCTTTTTATCCTTTTTGGTTATTTGCGTCATTTAATTGAATGCTCTTTCAAGGATATCTAGAATAGCAATGAACAAAACGCGTACAAGTCGCCTATTTATTTAACATATGCATATGCAATTAATTAGACTTTAAATACAATTAAACCGCTCCTGTTTTTCTCGTATCCCTTTAATTAAAATACGCTGCTGTCGTTCAGGATAGTTTGGGAGTAAAAAAACAAATTAATTAATTATCACTGTTCAATTCAATTAGGCAATCGGCAGAGATGTGTAATATTATCGAAATATAACTAATTATTTAATTATCACTCTTTAATTCAGAGTGGTAAATATTCAGCAGAAAGATAAAAAGTGGTCAGCTTAGAAATATTTATTGAAGGGCATTGTCACGTTGAAATTTTGTTTCATTTTGTTTCGTTAACTGTTCAAATTGGGAACATATCATTGAAACAAAGAGACAAATATAGGAAACCAGTACGGATTAAAATGACGGATGTTTTCAACGAAATTTTACTAGATTTTCGCAATTTAGATTTTTCTTGTGCCAAAGTCTCAATATTTTTGCAAATGACTCAAATGGCGAACGACAGCGCGAGCATTGCGAATGTGTTATTATTGGAATAAATGCTCACTATTACAGGGCTCGCGCTGTCGTTCGCCATTTGCGAAAGTATAGCGAATTTGGCTCAAGAAAAATATAATTTGCGAATATGCTTTTATCTCGTTAAATTTCATTGAAAACATTCGCCATTTTAATCAGGAGTGTTTTTTTAAACTATTTTTCTGTTTGTTTCCATGAACAATTTGAAGCGCATACGGTAGCTGGCCAATCTACATTTAGTTCATTATCGGGTAATATTGGGTCATTTATGTGCAGATAATGGAATACACAGTTGATATTGTCGTCTGCCTACAATATTATGGCGGTTGGCAAAAGTCGTATAAAAAATAAGCCAATGAAAAGAAGCGTAACACTCAATAAATTATTTTTAAGCTGATCACTTTACAAATTTCTACCGACTATTGATCTGAATTTAAGGATGAGAATTAAATAATTAGTAACATGTCGAAGATGTTGCACATTTTTGTTCTTGATTGAAATTAAATGTTATAATTACTTTGTAGTTTTTTTACTCACAAACTATGCTATTGTAAAGTAATATGTCAATCAAATAGTATATTAATTTCGTATTTGCTAGGTTACTTGTTTTCATTTTCTGTAGTCAAACGATATGCACATTTTATTTCATGTGCAAAATGCGTACAATTTTTCGGACTGTCGTTTTCAGATAAAGTATTTTTCGTCAATTATATTATATTTTCGAAGTTCTTTATAGAAAAAAAAGACTTATGAATACATGTGCGGTGATAAGGGCCGTGCAGAAAAATCTTTACCAGAGGCAGAACACTTGGAGCTTTATTTGATAATTACCTTTCAGTTTGGTATATGTCGGAGTTCAATGTCAGAAAAAACAAGGGCTGTTTGTTAAACATGCATGCCTCCCATATGGGCTGTCTGAGTTGTAGTGGCAGCAATTGTGTGAATATGTTTTTTGTCACCATGACCTTGACCTTTGACCTAGTGACCTGAAAATCAATAGGGGGTCATCTGACAGTCATGATCAATGTACCTATGAAGTTTCATGATCCTCGGCCTAATTATTCATGAGTTTTTATCAGGAAACCATTTTACTATTTTGAGTCACTGTGACCTTGACCTTTGACCTAGTGACCTGAAAATTAATAGGGGTCATCTGCCAGTCATGATCAATGTACCTATGAAGTTTCATGATCCTTGGTGTAAGCATTCTTGAGTTATCATCTGGAAACCATTTTACTATTTTGAGTCACTGTGACCTTGACCTTTGACCTAGTGACCTGAAAATCAATAGGGGTCATCTGCCAGTCATGATCAATGTACCTATGAAGTTTCATGATCCTAGGCCTAAGCATTCTTGAGTTATCATCCGGAAACCATTTTACTATTTCGAGTCACTGTGACCTTGACCTTTGACCTAGCAACCTGAAAATCAATAGAGGTCATCTGCCAGTCATGATCAATGTACCTATGAAGTTTCATGATCCTAGGCCTAAGCATTCTTGAGTTATCATTCGGAAACCATTTTACTATTTCAAGTCACTGTGACCTTGACCTTTGACCTAGTGACATGAAAATCAATAGGGGTCATCTGAAAGTCATGATTAATGTACCTATGAAGTTTCATGATTCTAGGCCTGAGCGTTCTTGAGTTATCATCCGGAAACCTTCTGGTGGACGGACCGACCGACCGACGGACCAACCGACAGGGATCATATTTTTTCGGTTTTGTCGGTTCTAGACCGACTGGGGTCATGAAAGACCGATTGAAAATCCCAAACAGTCGGTCGATTCTGTTTGCCAGAATTTCCATGTCATGAAACCAATTACACAGGGCACATGCTAACACACCCTAATTACATTCGTATCGCAATTTGGGGGGGTTGAACCATTCGCTGCAGTCTTTGAACCGGTCAGGACCAGTTTATTGCACCACGTCAGCCGACTAGTATCAGAATATGACCCCAAGCAGCGAAGATTCGTGCGACTGTGTATTAGACATGCGTGAATAGCCAATGTCAATATCAATTGATAATTTCACTGGCTTATACCTAGCACACCAATCGGTCCGTAATGTGTACACATCCACGATAAAATCGTGGACAGTTACTTCGGAGATGAAAACCTCGATGTTATCCTTGTAGAAATTTTGCATTTCATGCATGATACAGTGAACTTTCATATAAACAAAGCAGAAAATCCGATAGCAAAAAATGTGGGCGGACCTTATACACTGAAAGCACGCGCTGTAACTAACAAAACATGCCGATACATTTTTCCACCAGCGTAATAATCCGGCAAAAAATGAACGTCGCGGATCTGATGGACAGAACAGCCGAAAGTTATATTTTATGGGCGGAACTTCACATAAAATAGTACCCAAGAAGAAAAATATACATAGTATAAATCTTTAGTAAAAATCGTTTTAGAATCGAAATAATTTGTGTACTTTATTGTTTGTTGTTGAATAACCCAGGACCGGAAGTTTAGATGCGTGATTTCAAATCACTTGTGCTTCGCTCTCGTGATTTAATCCCTACGCATCTTAATTATCTGCCGTGGGTTATTCGACAACAAACTAGAACATACACAAATTATTTCTTAACTATTTGGTTGTATTATTGTCAGTAGCCAACCTACGGACAGACATTTGTTGTGTTCAGTGCATGTTTGTAAGCTATTATCGAGTCAACAACGATTTAAAACATTGGTATTGACTTACACAGATTAATAATATCGACAACCATGAAAAAAGTCAGATAAAACAGCACACGAAACAACAATGAAATAGCAAATAAGACCAATTGAGAAAACTCGTATGTTCCATTTTAAAAAAATGCCTAAGGCAATTTAACTTGTACATTTATTATACCACCTTCATGAATGGCAAAATCAATGGTATATATTTAAACGTTATTTGTCATGATTTTGGATATAAATTTTCGGACACTTTTTCCCCATTTAAATTAAGACCGATTGATGTTGCGGGAAAATATGATCCCTGCTGACCGACATGTGCAAAACAATATACCCCCTCTTCTCCGAAGATAGGCATAAAAATTACAAAAAAAAACATAAAATCCCTACCTACCTACCCACCCAAATTTACCTGGGTCGGGTTATGCCAAACAAACAATTTTTTAACGATGGCCCAGTTTAAAACTCTGATATGTGATAAAATGTGGCTTTATATTGATATTCTTAAAAAATAACAATACAATATTCTGGTCACCAAAGTCCAAAGGCAACCCATGCATACAGGTGCACTTCACCACAAAATATCAAGGTATTTCCAATCTTACATTGCAAAATATATATGTTGTAAAGGAGACACAGCCACATTGCCACTATAAACAAACATGTTGCCAATAGCATCAAAAGAGATGCCAGCTACTTTCTGAGCTTCAGCAAAATTCACCAATGATGGTTTCACATATAGGTGGAGACCTTCAAACACATTTTCAAATCCACACCAGCAATTGGAGTTTTATCTGGAATCACTATACCTCGAATTGTAAAAAAATTACGCAATGATTTGTTGATAAATTCAAAAATCCCTTTTAAGTTCCATACTGATTCCTTATAGGATTGTTTGTTATGAGAAACAAGCAATTTAGAGCAATTTTTTAAGCGCTTAACAAATACATGACTCCCTGACCTCAAATGATCAAACATGAAAATATGTGTTACCAATTAAATATGATGAAAAATTGAAACTCAAAGCAAATTAATCTTTTTGTAAATAAGTTTTATTTTATGCGGATGGAAAAAGTCCCAAAACAAGTTTGTCCTTTGCTCCAAGGTTGAAGCAGTGTTCTCCGAAAGCACCGGCGGCTGGCAATTTCGCCAGTTACTAACAATCTAGGCGCCGGCTACTTTTCCAAAAAATATTAATTGGAAACGGCGAAAAAATACCAGTGTCCGTTTTTTTACCAATGTTGACGCGATACTTTCGCTTTTGTGTGTGTCAACAAACTAGCTGGATGTAATTATTCTAATGCGCATTATTTTTGCGCAGAGACAAGCATTAAAAAAACAAACGATCGATATTTCATATCTTTATGTAACAGTTTTTCACCCACTGTTTTAAACATTCGTTTATGACGAAGATTGCCGAACACAGGGTTATCTTGAGCTTAGTACGGAAAGTTTTACGGCTGGCAAATTTTGCTTTCAAACTGCCATCGTGACATAAATGCGCTGTACTTTGAGTGTTTCTTTGAATTCGATCAAATTATGCTGAGAAGCAGACATAACAATGCCTCCACACAAAAAAGAGACTGATACTGTGTCCTGTCAACGAACCCTAGCCGTTTTCTGTAGGCCAATTCAAGGTAGAATGAACGATCCGTAAATAGACCCATTATAGAACATCGAAACTTATTCTTTCAATTTCATGTGAAAAATCATGTATCCTCGAGTGCCCTATTTTGATGCCTCTAATTAGTCATTAGGTGAAGTTTTGTTGCTCTAAATAGGGATTTAGGTAATCAATATTTTATTTGATGACAAATTTACCTTTTATTTACACATTTTAGATGTAATTGATTGTGTTATAAACCAAAATTTTACTCAGCACTTTGCATATAACTGGGAGATTGTGTAAACACTGCTCTTTTGAAATAATAAGCGGAAATTCCGGTCATTAGTTGATGAGAAATAGCCCGGACAAGAATTGAACTATATGTACAGTTAATGGAAAATTTCAAAGGGCCATAACTCTGTGAAAAATCATCCGTCCAGAACTGGCTGATAATATGCACATCTCCTCTTGGTAGTGAAGCTTCCTATAAAGTCTCATTGAATTCCGGTCATTAATTGCTGAGAAATGGCCCGGTCAAAAACTGTTCACGGACGGATAGACGAAGTGGCGACTATATGCTCCCCCCCAAAATTTTTTTGAGGGAGCATAAAAACACAAATTTATTAAGTGTTTTTTTGTTCTTAAATTAAAACGCACACATTCATTTCGTGGTTTAAGTATTATTTCTGGAAGGAGATATCCATTCGTTGCTGAATGCTTCCAAATGCAACGTTATTGCTCGAATATTACTGATCTCATTTGGTCCCCACTGCCTTAAGATTGAAGTGTTTAGCAAATATAACGATCGCGTCTTAGATTCGCATTTCTCTCAGAACATTTATTTCATACTTTTAGACATTTTAATTGTGTTTCTTTAATTCAATTTAAGGAATTCACCTCTTTCTTAATGATACAAAACATGATTGTAAATGCAGAACATCCAACTATACATCAAAGCATGGCTTGCTGAAGATTGCACTGTGTTATGTCCATACAATGTGTATATGAGATAAATTGTAACCCATTCTCAGCCCTGGGAATACAGAATACTGTATCCTACTTTTCACATTATAAACAGTATAAACCACAATATTCTATCCAAAACACAAATACCAAACAAAATCATTGCCATTCCCACTTGTATTGCTGTGCATTCCAAATTCATCAATAAAAGAAGCTTTAACATGCAATTTTTTATTGTAAACTTTGTGGAAAAGAAGCATTATATCCCCCCAAAATGCAACATCACCCTGATGTAACTCCCATCCATCTTTTAATGGATATCAAGACAGTTACACAAAAAATTGTTGATTATTGGGAAAATATACATGTCAGACGACTCCATGTATGGATTTGTATGTTTTATATCAGTCCACTAAAACTCAATAAAAAGAAGTTCCCACAAAATAGAAATAACAAAACCATATAAAGAAATAACCTCATCATATAAAACAGTGTCGACACTGTCTAAAAGCAGGATCCCCATCATATAAAGAAGAATCCATAACATTTAAAGAGACCCCATCATAATAAATAAGTAACCACATCATAGCAAGGAAGTGACAACATCATACAAAGAAGTGACCCCATCATAACAAAGAAGTGACCACATCATAGCAAAGAAGTGACCATATCATAACAAGTAAGTGACCACATCATAACAAACAAGTGACCAAACCATATGCAGGAGTATCCACACCATATACAGAAGTATCCACACCATATACAGAAGTATCCACACCATATACAGAAGTATCCACGCCATATACAGAAGTATCCACACCATATACAGAAGTATCCACACCATACACAGAAGTATCCACACCATATACAGAAGTATCCACACCATATACAGAAGTATCAACACCATATACAGAAGTATCCACACCATATACAGAAGTATCCACACCATATGCAGAAGTCCACACAATATACAGAAGTATCCACACCATATACAGAAGTATCCACACCATATACAGAAGTATCCACACCATATACAGAAGTATCCACACCATATACAGAAGTATCCACACCATACACAGAAGTATCCACACCATATGCAGAAGTATCCACACCATATACAGAAGTATCCACACCATATGCAGAAGTATCCACACCATATACAGAAGTATCCACACCATATACAGAAGTATCCACACCATACACAGAAGTATCCACACCATATACAGAAGTATCCACACCATATACAGAAGTCCACACCATATACAGAAGTATCCACACCATATACAGAAGTATCCACACCATATGCAGAAGTCCACACAATATACAGAAGTATTCACACCATATACAGAAGTATCCACACCATATACAGAAGTATCCACACCATATGCAGAAGTATCCACACCATATACAGAAGTATCCACGCCATATACAGAAGTATCCACACCATATACAGAAGTCCACACCATATACAGAAGTATCCACATAATATGCAGAAGTATCAACACCATATTCAGAAGTATCCACACCATTAACAGAAGTATCCACACCATATACAGAAGTCCACACCATATACAGAAGTATCCACATAATGTGCAGAAGTATCAACACCATATGCAGAAGTATTCACACCATTTATACAGAAGTATCCACACCATAAACAGAAGTATGCACACCATATACAGAAGTATCCACACCATATGCAGAAGCATCAACACCATAAACAGAAGTATCCATACCATATACAGAAGTATCCATATCATAAACAGATGTATCCACACCATTTATAAAGAATTATCCTCACCATGAACAGAAGTATCCACACCATATACAGAAGTATCCACACCATAAACAGAAGTATCCACACCATATACAGAAGTATCAACACCATATGCAGAAGTATCAACACCATAAACAGAAGTATCCATACCATATGCAGAAGTATCCATACCATATACAGAAGTATCCACACAATATGCAGAAGTATCCACACCATTTATACAGAATTATCCACACCATAAACAGAAGTATCCACACCATAAACAGAAGTATCCACACCATATACAGAAGTATCCACACCATATACAGAAGTATCCACACCATATACAGAATACCACACCATATACAGAAGTATCCACACAATATGCAGAAGTATCAACACCATATGCAGAAGTATCCACACAATTAACAGAAGTATCCATACCATATACAGAAGTATCCACACCATATACAGAAGTCCACACCATATACAGAAGTATCCACACAATATGCAGAAGTCCACACCATATACAGAAGTATCCACACAATATGCAGAAGTATCAACACCATATGCAGAAGTATCCACACCATTAACAGAAGTATCCACACCATTTATACAGAAGTATCCACACCATTAACAGAAGTATCCACACCATATACAGAAGTATCCACACCATAAACAGAAGTAATCCATACCATATATAGAAGTATCCACACCATTTATACAGAAGTATCCACACCATTTATACAGAAGTATCAGCACCATAAACAGAAGTATCCACATCATATACAGAAGATCCACATAATATACAGAAGTATCCACAACATATACAGAAGTATCCACACCATTTATACAGAAGTATCCACACCATATGCCGAAGTATCCACACCATATGCACAAGTATACCCACCATTTACAGTCTTCAAAATTAGCTTTGAAAAGTTACATGCCAGTCGGGCCAGTTACTTAAGAATTTTTACATGCCCAACATATTTTTTACATGCCCAAACTTTTTTAACCAAAATTATAACAAATCACAACATTTTAACACTTACATGCTACACATAGTAAAACAGAACATTTGTTTCAATAGTAGTGTATACAACTACATGTAATCAGTCACTAGAACTAAGACGGTCGATCGTTACACCAGTGCTCTTGAAAAGAGCGTTCTCTGGTGTCCTCGTACCATTTCTTGGCTTCCTTTTTCTCTAAATCATTGTCAATTTTCTATTTTGGAAGTGCTTTATCGGGCTTAGCCCCATAAACATACCTAAGGTACTGCATAGCCTCTATGTCGACAATGACATTTGTTTACATTGACAAAAACGAAAGCGTATTACTTGATTGAAATGATCGATTCAAAAAGCATCTTCTCGATTAATGTCTAGAGAAACCGTCGATAAGAACCGAATGTGACCGAACTGCATCGGTCAAAAACAATAACGATGACGTGTGCAAGCAGGTGTGTGTTGTTAAACCAATCGAATTTCATTGTTTTACAACTTGCGGCAAGGTGTTTGTTCGCAAAATTGAAAAAATAGATCTGCAAATATCAAGAACCGCTTACGATTTTTTTTATAAACTGTCAATTGGCTTCAATAATTTACATGCCCGGCGGGCCACAAACGTTAATTTTTGTGTGTGCCCGGCAGTAATTTTACTCGCCACGGGCGATCGGGTGTGTGCTAATTTCGAAGACTGCATTTATACACAATTATCCACACCATATACAGAAGTATCCACACCATATACAGAAGTATCCACACCATATGCAGAAGAATCCAAAACATACACAGAAGTATCCACACCATATACAGAAGTATCCACACCATATGCAGAAGTATCCACACCATATGCAGAAGTATCCACACCATATACAGAAGTATCCACACCATATGCAGAAGTATCCACACAATTAACAGAAGTATCCATACCATAAACAGAAGTATCCACACCATATACAGAAGTATCCACACCATATACAGAAGTATCCACACCATATGCAGAAGTATCCACACCATATACAGAAGTATCCACACCATATACAGAAGTATCCACATAATATGCAGAAGTATCCACACCATATACAGAAGTATCAACACCATATGCAGAAGTATCCACACCATATGCAGAAGAATCCAAAACATATACAGAAGTATCCACACCATATACAGAAGTATCCACATAATATGCAGAAGTATCAACACCATATGCAGAAGTATCAACACCATATGCAGAAGTATCCACACCATATACAGAAGTATCCACACCATATACAGAAGTATCCACACCATATACAGAAGTATCCACACCATACACAGAAGTATCCACACCATATACAGAAGTATCAACACCATATGCAGAAGTATCCACACCATATGCAGAAGTATCCACACCATAAACAGAAGTATCCACACCATATACAGAAGTATCCACACCATATACAGAAGTATCCACACCATATACAGAAGTATCCACACCATATACAGAAGTATCCACACCATATACAGAAGTATCCACACCATATGCAGAAGTATCAACACCATATACAGAATAATCCACACCATATGCAGAAGTATCCACACCATATACAGAAGTATCCACACCATATACAGAAGTATCCACACCATATGCAGAAGTATCCACACCATATACAGAAGTATCAACACCATATACAGAAGTATCAACACCATATGCAGAAGTATACCCACCATTTACAGTCTTCAAAATTAGCTTTGAAAAGTTACATGCCAGTCGGGCCAGTTACTTAAGAATTTTTACATGCCCAACATATTTTTTACATGCCCAAACTTTTTTAACCAAAATTATAACAAATCACAACATTTTAACACTTACATGCTACACATAGTAAAACAGAACATTTGTTTCAATAGTAGTGTATACAACTACATGTAATCAGTCACTAGAACTAAGACGGTCGATCGTTACACCAGTGCTCTTGAAAAGAGCGTTCTCTGGTGTCCTCGTACCATTTCTTGGCTTCCTTTTTCTCTAAATCATTGTCAATTTTCTATTTTGGAAGTGCTTTATCGGGCTTAGCCCCATAAACATACCTAAGGTACTGCATAGCCTCTATGTCGACAATGACATTTGTTTACATTGACAAAAACGAAAGCGTATTACTTGATTGAAATGATCGATTCAAAAAGCATCTTCTCGATTAATGTCTAGAGAAACCGTCGATAAGAACCGAATGTGACCGAACTGCATCGGTCAAAAACAATAACGATGACGTGTGCAAGCAGGTGTGTGTTGTTAAACCAATCGAATTTCATTGTTTTACAACTTGCGGCAAGGTGTTTGTTCGCAAAATTGAAAAAATAGATCTGCAAATATCAAGAACCGCTTACGATTTTTTTTATAAACTGTCAATTGGCTTCAATAATTTACATGCCCGGCGGGCCACAAACGTTAATTTTTGTGTGTGCCCGGCAGTAATTTTACTCGCCACGGGCGATCGGGTGTGTGCTAATTTCGAAGACTGCATTTATACACAATTATCCACACCATATACAGAAGTATCCACACCATATACAGAAGTATCCACACCATATGCAGAAGAATCCAAAACATACACAGAAGTATCCACACCATATACAGAAGTATCCACACCATATGCAGAAGTATCCACACCATATGCAGAAGTATCCACACCATATACAGAAGTATCCACACCATATGCAGAAGTATCCACACAATTAACAGAAGTATCCATACCATAAACAGAAGTATCCACACCATATACAGAAGTATCCACACCATATACAGAAGTATCCACACCATATGCAGAAGTATCCACACCATATACAGAAGTATCCACACCATATACAGAAGTATCCACATAATATGCAGAAGTATCAACACCATATGCAGAAGTATCCACACCATATGCAGAAGAATCCAAAACATATACAGAAGTATCCACACCATATACAGAAGTATCCACACCATATACAGAAGTATCCACACCATATACAGAAGTATCCACACCATATACAGAAGTATCCACACCATATACAGAAGTATCCACACCATATACAGAAGTATCAACACCATATACAGAAGTATCCACACCATATACAGAAGTATCAACACCATATGCAGAAGTATCCACACCATATGCAGAAGTATCCACACCATATACAGAAGTATCCACACCATATACAGAAGTATCAACACCATATGCAGAAGTATCAACACCATATACAGAAGTATCCACACCATATGCAGAAGTCCACACCATATACAGAAGTATCCACACCATATACAGAAGTATCCACACCATATACAGAAGTATCAACACCATATGCAGAAGTATCAACACCATATACAGAAGTCCACACCATATACAGAAGTATCCACGCCATATACAGAAGTATCCACACCATATACAGAAGTATCCACACCATATACAGAAGTATCAACACCATATGCAGAAGTATCAACACCATATACAGAAGTATCCACACCATAAACAGAAGTATCCACACCATATACAGAAGTATCCACACCATATACAGAAGTATCAACACCATATACAGAAGTATCCACACCATAAACAGAAGTATCCACACCATATACAGAAGTATCAACACCATATGCAGAAGTATCCACACCATATGCAGAAGTATCCACACCATATACAGAAGTATCCACACCATATGCAGAAGTATCAACACCATATACAGAAGTATCCACACCATATACAGAAGTATCCACACCATATACAGAAGTATCCACACCATAAACAGAAGTATCCACACCATATACAGAAGTATCAACACCATATGCAGAAGTATCAACACCATATACAGAAGTATCCACACCATATGCAGAAGTCCACACCATATACAGAAGTATCCACACCATATACAGAAGTATCCACACCATATACAGAAGTATCAACACCATATGCAGAAGTATCAACACCATATACAGAATAATCCACACCATATGCAGAAGTATCCACACCATATACAGAAGTATCCACACCATATACAGAAGTATCCACACCATATGCAGAAGTATCCACACCATATACAGAAGTATCCACACCATATGCAGAAGTATCCACACCATATACAGAAGTATCCACACCATATACAGAAGTATCAACACCATATGCAGAAGTATACCCACCATTTACAGTCTTCAAAATTAGCTTTGAAAAGTTACATGCCAGTCGGGCCAGTTACTTAAGAATTTTTACATGCCCAACATATTTTTTACATGCCCAAACTTTTTTAACCAAAATTATAACAAATCACAACATTTTAACACTTACATGCTACACATAGTAAAACAGAACATTTGTTTCAATAGTAGTGTATACAACTACATGTAATCAGTCACTAGAACTAAGACGGTCGATCGTTACACCAGTGCTCTTGAAAAGAGCGTTCTCTGGTGTCCTCGTACCATTTCTTGGCTTCCTTTTTCTCTAAATCATTGTCAATTTTCTATTTTGGAAGTGCTTTATCGGGCTTAGCCCCATAAACATACCTAAGGTACTGCATAGCCTCTATGTCGACAATGACATTTGTTTACATTGACAAAAACGAAAGCGTATTACTTGATTGAAATGATCGATTCAAAAAGCATCTTCTCGATTAATGTCTAGAGAAACCGTCGATAAGAACCGAATGTGACCGAACTGCATCGGTCAAAAACAATAACGATGACGTGTGCAAGCAGGTGTGTGTTGTTAAACCAATCGAATTTCATTGTTTTACAACTTGCGGCAAGGTGTTTGTTCGCAAAATTGAAAAAATAGATCTGCAAATATCAAGAACCGCTTACGATTTTTTTTATAAACTGTCAATTGGCTTCAATAATTTACATGCCCGGCGGGCCACAAACGTTAATTTTTGTGTGTGCCCGGCAGTAATTTTACTCGCCACGGGCGATCGGGTGTGTGCTAATTTCGAAGACTGCATTTATACACAATTATCCACACCATATACAGAAGTATCCACACCATATACAGAAGTATCCACACCATATGCAGAAGAATCCAAAACATACACAGAAGTATCCACACCATATACAGAAGTATCCACACCATATGCAGAAGTATCCACACCATATGCAGAAGTATCCACACCATATACAGAAGTATCAACACCATATACAGAAGTATCCACACCATATGCAGAAGTATCCACACAATTAACAGAAGTATCCATACCATAAACAGAAGTATCCACACCATATACAGAAGAATCCAAAACATATACAGAAGTATCCACACCATATACAGAAGTATCCACACCATATACAGAAGTATCCACACCATATACAGAAGTATCCACACCATATACAGAAGTATCCACACCATATACAGAAGTATCCACACCATATACAGAAGTATCCACACCATATACAGAAGTATCCACACCATATACAGAAGTATCAACACCATATACAGAAGTATCCACACCATATACAGAAGTATCAACACCATATGCAGAAGTATCAACACCATATACAGAAGTATCCACACCATATGCAGAAGTCCACACCATATACAGAAGTATCCACACCATATACAGAAGTATCCACACCATATACAGAAGTATCAACACCATATGCAGAAGTATCAACACCATATACAGAAGTCCACACCATATACAGAAGTATCCACGCCATATACAGAAGTATCCACACCATATACAGAAGTATCCACACCATATACAGAAGTATCAACACCATATGCAGAAGTATCAACACCATATACAGAAGTATCCACACCATAAACAGAAGTATCCACACCATATACAGAAGTATCCACACCATATACAGAAGTATCAACACCATATACATAAGTATCCACACCATAAACAGAAGTATCCACACCATATACAGAAGTATCAACACCATATGCAGAAGTATCCACACCATATGCAGAAGTATCCACACCATATACAGAAGTATCCACACCATATACAGAAGTATCAACACCATATGCAGAAGTATCAACACCATATACAGAAGTATCCACACCATATGCAGAAGTCCACACCATATACAGAAGTATCCACACCATATACAGAAGTATCCACACCATATACAGAAGTATCAACACCATATGCAGAAGTATCAACACCATATACAGAAGTCCACACCATATACAGAAGTATCCACGCCATATACAGAAGTATCCACACCATATACAGAAGTATCCACACCATATACAGAAGTATCAACACCATATGCAGAAGTATCAACACCATATACAGAAGTATCCACACCATAAACAGAAGTATCCACACCATATACAGAAGTATCCACACCATATACAGAAGTATCAACACCATATGCAGAAGTATCCACACCATACACAGAAGTATCCACACCATATACAGAAGTCCACACCATACACAGAAGTATCCACACCATACACAGAAGTATCCAAACCATATGCAAAAGTATCCACACCATATACACAAGTATCCACACCATATACAGAAGTATCCACACCATATACAGAAGTATCCACACCATACACAGAAGTATCCACACCATATACAGAAGTCCACACCATACACAGAAGTATCCACACCATACACAGAAGTATCCACACCATATACAGAAGTATCCACACCATATACAGAAGTATCCACACCATATACAGAAGTATCCACACCATATACAGAAGTATCCACACCATATACAGAAGTATCCACACCATATACAGAAGTATCCACACCATATACAGAAGTATCCACACCATAAACAGAAGTATCCACACCATAAACAGAAATTTAATCAGTGTTTAATTATGTACCCATGGCATATCAAGAGGTATTACAGAATATATTAACACATTTACATAATATATATTTGCAAACTAAATATATTGCTATTTGTATAGAGAATGTTCATTGTTTAAGCACAAGACAGTCAAGGCTTCCATACCTATCCAGGCACACTTATATAGTTGCCCATCAACATTTACATACTTTAAAACAATAAAATAACAATAGATTGTGTTACAATTATTATAAGTCAATTTTTAGTTCTGAAAATAATATTACAATTCAAGCAGCTTTAATTGATGAACTATTCTCATTTCCCAGTATTTCTGAATCATGGATTTCAGTTAGTTTTTATTTCTCGTTTTCTCATCATCATTCTTCATTTGAAACTTGGAGACTTGGAGCATAGCGCTTTAATTGGTGCAGAACTCTGCTCAAGTACTAGATTAGAGCTATTCAAATCAAATCAGTTTATTCCTGATCAATGGTTGCAAGAGGTATGCTGAGGTTGAATTGTGGCTTTATCCATGGTGCTGAAGATTTGTTGAGACTTGTAATTCAGCTTATTAGAAAAGATTTTCAATCTTGTTCAAGTTACACACAAACAAGAAGACCAGTATGGCCTTTATTCTGAGATCATGGACACGAACTTTTGGAAACTTGGTAATCTTTTTTTTTTACCCCAATTGATAAAGATTCAAAATGGACTTCATATTGTGAAGATGCACTTTCAGACAAAGTTTCATTCAGTGGCCTCGGCATTGGTAAAAAGATTTTTTTTAAAGATTTTACCTAGTGACCTTGATTTTAAAGGCCCATGATGAAGATTCTGATTCGTGCTAGATATTGTAAAGAACAAGAGATGCGTTTGTCAGAAGCACAATGCCCCCTACTGTGCCGCTTTGAAGCCATATATTTGACCTTTGACCTTGAAGGATGACCTTGACCTTTCAACTTATTCAAAATGTGCAGCTCCATGAGATACACATGCATGTCAAATATCAAGTTGTTATCTTCAATATTGCAAAGGTTAAGACCAAGGTTAAGTTTTTGGACAAACACACAATGACAGACAGACAGGCAAACAGACAGGCCAAAAACAATATACCCCCAATCATTCGATCCGGGGGCTGTAAGGTACAGTACAGCCAACGCGGCACAAACATAATCCGCCGCTACGCCACGGCCAGATTATAAGTATGCGGCAGCAGAATCGTGTGTTCACGCCGCGTATCGCCGTGGCACTCGGCATCGATCCGCGCAACGACGCCAAGTCTGTATTAACCTTGCGTACTTTCGCGGCGGATCGAGTGAAAAGATATCCACCTACATGTTCATACATGTATGTGTAGCCTAGAATTAATTATGCGCAACTGTTAATGTTTCGTTCGATTATCATTATTACATTTGTAATCCGAAACACACTTCCGAATTTTAATGCTAACGCGACCTTTGACAAATTCCAGCGTCAAATAAACAGTGCTAAAATATCCTTTGTTTCATAAAAAGTGCGCAAAAATTATGCAGACATGTAGAACGTCGTTTGGAAAGTTTGGGGTGTATTTTGTGTTGTATAAATACATGAACATCACGTCAGGCGTAAATCGCGTGTTCAGTGGGGAAAAAAACGCCCCGATTAGACGTTATTTCATCATCTCTATAAATAGTAACAAATGCCAAAATGTATTTGATACTTAAGGAAATATCGAGAATGTTTGTGTATCGTAAATATTTACCAGCATTTGCTTTAAAACTGGAATATACGAGATTATCGGGTAATTAGTAGCGATATTATCTGTATAATACGAACAAAATAAAACATGTTTATATACGCATATTCAAACAATAGTTATAATAAGCTGATAATTAACAAAACAACAAATATGTCGTCACCGTCTTGATTATTGATGTGGCTTCAAACTGCTAATTTTCTCAGCTTAAATATAATAGCAAAATCAACATGCAATTTATTTATAAATCCACCATTTGCTGGAGCCTTGACCACTTGTATGTGAGAAAACATAATTACGTGACCTTGTTTATATGTGAAATACATACACTACGGGCGGGAAACAAACTTAATTGGCCAGACACATTAACTATGCTTACATGTATATGCTAATACAATCTGCGCACAATAAATTTATTATGATTTTAATTATTATTTTAATTGTTCTTTCAAAATTTGTTAACTACATGTTACTTATAATTTTAAAAAGATTTTTTATCTCATGATGCGCATCGACTCGGCATCATGTCGAGGATCGCGGCATGCCTTGGCAGACAGATGCGAAGTTTCGCGGCGAAATGCGACTTACCGTCGCATACTGACGCGGCTTCAACGACTGACGCGACATCGACTCGTTTCGCCTTGCCGCCGTGGATCGCGAAATACGTTTGTTCCGCTTTGGCTGTACTGTAGTTGCAATAATCAAACTCCCAGATATTGGCCCTCTGGATCGCTGGGTTGAGTTGCAACACTTTTATTCAAGTAAAGATGCCGCCCAGAACCCAGGCGACACTTTAATCAGAAAGTTTATTTTCTGGCATAAATAAACACAAATAGATCGTAAATATATCCATTATGTGCAAATTAAAACCACTTACATGATATGGTATGATCGCATAATATGGATATTAATCCAAAGTTTCATACACGTCAATTTAAATGTGAATGTTTTTGAAATGGACAAAGCCGAGTATTCTGAATTCGAACATACGCTTGCGACTATCTCCAGAATCCCCAACGAGATAGATCTTGTGTCTAATAAACCAATCGTAATATACTGACTATCTCCGAAATATCTATAAGATAGATCGAATCCTCAATTGAAAACTTTTGATTTAATATGGTTTTTGTATAAAGTTTCTGTTTTGAGTATTTCTACACAAATCACTCACAAATTCATATCGGTGATAACAGGCTTTGTGTTTGTTATGATGTATTAGGTTGATTGAACTCGATTTTATAGACATCGTGAGACATATTTTTTTAACAAGGGCTGTTTGTAAAACATGCATGCCCCTCATATGGGCTGTCCGTTGTACTGGCAGCCATTGTGTGAATACGACTTTTGTCACTGTGACCTTGACCTTTGACCTAGTGACCTGAAAATCATTAGGGGTCATCTGCAAGTCACGATCAATGTACCTATGAAGTGTCATGATCCTAGGCAAAAGCGTTCTTGAGTTATAATCCGAAAATCATTTTACTATTTTGGGTCACCGTGACCTTGACCTTTGACCTCAAAATCAATAGGGGTCATCTGCAAGTCATGATCAATGTACCTATGAAGTTTCATGATCCTAGGCATATGCGTTTTTGAGTTATCATCCGAAAATCATTTTACTATTTCGGGTCACCGTTACCTTGACCTTTGACCTAGTGACCTGAAAATCATTAGGGGTCATCTGCGAGTCATGATCAATCTACCTATAAAGCTTCATGATCCTAGGCATATGCGTTCTTGAATTATCATCCGAAAATCATTTTACTATTTCGGGTCACCGTGACCTTGACCTTTGACCTCAAAATCAATAGGGGTCATCTGCGAGTCATGATCAATCTACCCATGAAGTTTCATGATCCTAAGCGTATGTGTTCTTGAGTTATCATCCGGAAACCATTTTACTATTTCGGGTCACCGTGACCTTGACCTTTGACCTAGTGACCTCAAAATCAATAGGGGTCATCTGCAAGTCATGATCAATCTACCCATGAAGTTTCATGATCCTAGGCGTGTGCGTTCTTGAGTTATCATCCGGAAACCATTTTACTATTTCGGGTCACCGTGACCTTGAACTTTGACCTAGTGACCTCAAAATCAATAGGGGTCATCTGCAAGTCATGATCAATGTACCTATGAAGTTTCATGATCCTAGGCGTGTGCGTTCTTGAGTTATCGTCTGACAACGACCTGGTGGACGGATGGACGGACCGACCGACATGAGCAAAGCAATATACCCCCTCTTCTTCGAAGGGGGGCATAATTAAAAAATTGGTTAACTAGGAGAACTCTGAGCTGTAGTATGTACTTATAAAAGCTCAGAGCATTCAAGAAGAACTAGTCTGTAAGGTGAGCTGTAGTATGTACTTATAAAAGCTCAGAGCATTCAAGAAGAACTAGTCTGTAAGGAACTCTGAGCTGTAGTATGTACTTATAAAAGCTCAGAGCATTCAAGAAGAACTAGTCTGTAAGGTGAGCTGTAGTATGTACTTATAAAAGCTCAGAGCATTCAAGAAGAACTAGTATGTAAGGTGAGCTGTAGTATGTACTTATAAAAGCTCAGAGCATTCAAGAACTAGTCTGTAAGGTGAGCTGTAGTATGTACTTATAAAAGCTCAGAGCATTCAAGAAGAACTAGTCTGTAAGGAACTCTGAGCTGTAGTATGTACTTATAAAAGCTCAGAGCATTCAAGAAGAACTAATCTGCAAGGTGAGCTGTAGTATGTACTTATAAAAGCTCAGAGCATTCAAGAAGAACTAGTCTGTAAGGTGAGCTGTAGTATGTACTTATAAAAGCTCAGAGCATTCAAGAAGAACTAGTCTGTAAGGTGAGCTGTAGTATGTACTTATAAAACTCAGAGCATTTAAGGAGAACTAGTCTGTAAGGTGAGCTGTAGTATGTACTTATAAAAGCTCAGAGCATTCAAGAAGAACTAGTCTGTAAGGAACTCTGAGCTGTAGTATGTACTTATAAAAGCTCAGAGCATTCAAGAAGAACTAGTCTGTAAGGTAAGCTGTAGTATGTACTTATAAAAGCTCAGAGCATTCAAGAAGAACTTGTCTGTAAGGTGAGCTGTAGTATGTACTTATAAAACCTTAGAGCATTCAAGGAGAACTAGTCTGTAAGGAACTCTGAGCTGTAGTATGTACTTATAAAAGCTCAGAGCATACAAGAAGAACTAGTCTGTAAGGTAAGATTTAATCATAAATAAACAAACTGATGTCGAAAATAAATAAAATATTAATATCATAGATGCCCAAGTTAATAAAATGACAATATTTTAAGGTAAAGCATACATCTTGCAATTGAGTCTGTACTTAACACAGAGTATTATATTTTCAAAACACACAAATCATTTAAACCAATCAACAATATATACAAGTAGATCTAATACAATAAATACAATTATTGCTTAATGTGTTCTTTTTGTATCAAATTTGGGGCTAAAATTTGGTAACATTCCCAACAAATCTATAAGCCCCAAAATGACAGGCTTACTTTCCAAATTTAAGGGTTTGAAAATAAAAGTTAACATGATTTTATATAAATAAATATCAACTTTAGGTCAATCTGGCTAGAACCTTACTTTGCATGCTGGGAAATTTGTTGTCTGCTCAAATGTCGTCTGCTGAATTTCTAAAATAAGCATTTTGTTTGATTTTTTTCAAAGAATACTATCAGAATAGCAAACAGTTTGGATCCTGATGAGACACCACGTTCTGTGGTGTCTCATCTGGATCCAAACTGTTTGCAAACCCCTGCGAAAATTTGTTCTAGAAATTGGAACGGTTCTGGAACTGTTCTAGAACATGAAGAACAGTTCTAGAATGTTCCATATTCGCGTTCTAGAACTTATGTTCTGGATATGTTCAAGAACAGTTTTCTATAATAATTCCAGAACATTTGTGGAGTAAGGCTTAGTTCTGAAATTGTCCCAATAATATACAAGAACATTTTTAGAACATTTCAAGGACAAAATAAGTTTAAGAAATTTCTAAAAATGTTCTAAAATGTAGTTCTAGAACACATTAAGAACTCTTTAGGAACCAGTAAGTTCTGCAAAAGTTCTAATGGGGAATAAGAACACATATAGAACAGGTCTAGATCCAAGGTCTACAATTGTTCTACAATTGTTCTACATATTTAAAATAAACTAATTCAGACAATGATAATTTGACTTCAATTTCAAATTGAAACAAACCTTCGGAACTGTTCTAAAACATTTCTAGAATTATACTGGAACACCGACTAGAACAGTACTGTTCTGTAATCATACTGAAAATCTACTAGAATTTTTTAGGAACAGTTGTTGAACGTTAAATGAGAATAATTTCTAGAACAATTGTTCTAAAACAGTTCTGGAAATTTAAACAATTGTTTTAAAACAGTTCTAAAAATTTATACAAGAACAATTCTGGAATAGTTCTAGTACAATGAATCAAGAATTGTTCTAGAACAAACCTTCAGAACTGTTTTAGAACTATTTGTTCTACAAATTATTCTCATTTAACGTTCAACAACTGTTCAAAATCATTCTAGACCAATTTAAGGATGATTCCAGAACACTTATAGTCATTTGTTCCAGTACAATTCTAGAAATTTCATAGAACAGTTCTAAAACGTTTCGCAGGGGAAGGCCTTCAAAATTCGGTTCCAGCACTGAAAGGGTTAACACAATAATGGCAAAACTTTCATTGTCATGATCTGCAATTTTAAAGCTTTTGTTAAAAAAAACCATAAAGGCTGGTAAAATGGTATAGAAATCACCAATAATAGTATACACATGGGCATCACTTAGTTATTTTTTTTAAATAAATGCATCAAATCTTTAAAAAAAAATAGTATTGATTTGTTTAAATCGTAAATTTACGCTCAATAAAGTAAAATAAATTCAATCTATGTTTTTGGTTTGGTACCTAAAATTATTCTTTTAAAAAAGTTCAGTGGTAGCTCATTCATGCCCCTAAATTCTTTACTTTAGCATTGCATTAATTAATCAAATAAAAATTACCGTAATTACTCTATATTTTCGGACACCCCTTTTTTAAAGCAAAATTAAATATTTTTCGTGACTTTTAGTTTTCGGACACACGAGTTTTCGTTCATAATTAATGTTTCTAAGTTTTTGGACAGTATATTTAACAACGCTATTTTACCAAAATTCGGTCCTGTTTTAGATATCTAATGACACTTCGTTCACAGGGTTTTACAACCATATTAACATCATAAAACATGCCAGGTGCATGCCTGAGGGCAACAGACCATTACATTTGCGTTATTGGGAAAATAACCTTGTAAAGGGGAATAAAACAATGGTTTCGCCCCGGGTTTTTTTTGGCCCGATTTTATAGCCGAAATTCGGCTATGTTCCCAATTCCAAAAAGTATACTTTTTTCCCAAAATGTGGCTAAAATTCCCAATTTCCAAAAGATTTTTTTTTTATTTTTTTTTTTAGAAAGAATTCTAATGCGTATTTTATCTCAATTTTAATTCAATTACATCTAATAAAGTATTATATGATTTTGTTCTTTTAATTGAATGATTATAAAGAGTTATATCAAATTTAGTATTTCCCTAATCAGTGGACTTTTCGTGTGGAAAAAAAATCCCAATTCCAAAGCCATGGGCTATCTTCCCAAAAAGTGGAGAAAAAAAACCTAGCGCCCGATAGCATAAGCGTTATGACAATTACCAGGGGTAGTGCCAGTTAACAGTTCAATTATCTAACGCAATGGTACTACCCCTTCTGAGTAAAATAACTGTGACAGGTTCATACTAGCGAGTATCGGTACATCACATGCTCATCTTTGAACTTGGTCAAAGTACAACCTTGTAGCAACTTTCTGTCAAATAAATTAAGCATTTAAAATTATATACAAGAGTTCCGCGGTCGGAGATGACCGCATTGAAGCCGGATTTTTGATTTAAATGACAGGAAAGTACCTTTCGTGTTTTTGTCAATGCAATACTTAAATTACTGAAATATTGTTCAAAGGTCAAAATGAAATGTAAGTACTTTTCAAGGCATGAGCAAACCTTGTGTTATGTTTTGAATGCATGCATATACATGAACAACAATAACATTTAAGGTCACAAATATGAACTTGAATTGACAATTAGGAAAGTTTGATCTCAATTTTTTTATTAGCAAATTAGTAAGATATTGTTTGAAGTTTCCATCAATTTCATTATCAAATGTAAGAAAATAAACTTAGATGAAATAATACTATTTATTGTTTTGCTTTCACATACCTACACAGAAATCCAGACAGCCTTATGATCACTCCAAAAGGTTTCTATCACACCAGTTCTAGCAGATTAAACTTACTAGTTCTGGCCAACCTTCATGTCAAGTTTCAAGACTCTAGGTCCAAGCATACCAAAGTTATAACAACTTTAACATTTTTATATTGAAGGTCACAGTGACCTTCACCTTCAAATGAATGACCTTGAAATGACCAGTGGTCATCTGTTAATCCTGGCCAACCTTCATGTCAAGTTTGAAGACTCTAGGTCCAAGCATACCAAAGTTATACCATGAAATAAGAACTTTAACATTTTTACATTCAAGGTCACAGTGACCTTGACCTTCAAATGAATGACCTTGAAATGACCAGTGGTTACTAACTAGTTATGGCCAACCTTCATGTCAAGTTTCAAGACTCTAGGTCCAAGCATACCAAAGTTATAAGAACTTTAACATTTTTTATATTGAAGGTCACAGTGACCTTGACCTTCAAATGAATGACCTTGAAATGACCAGTGGTCATCTGTTAATCCTGGCCAACCTTCATGTCAAGTTTGAAGACTCTAGGTCCAAGCATACCAAAGTTATACCATGAAATAAGAACTTTAACATTTTCGAGCACGCCGCCACCCCGCCCGCCCGCCCCCCCCCGCCCGCCCGACAACATCAATCTATAAGCCGAGATTTTTTCGAAAAAAATCCGGCTAAAAATGCAATGCAAACATATATTACTGTAATTTATACCATACATGCCATAATTTTTCAGACCAATTCCGGGACATTGAGTTAAATTGTCCGGGACTTTTGCCGATTTTCCGGGACGTATAAAATGTAGCGATATTTATAGACATATGCATTTTTGGTACGTTTTTTTTGTTTCGCATCGTTAATTGCAAAAGTTTGAAAGCCTATCCGAAATACACTTGATCTATTAACGTCAAATTAAACATTACTACTTCCGTTACTAGATACAAGCCACGTGTTTTCAGTGTAAGTGTTATAAACATAGATGGTGACGTCACTGCGTTATTGTTATTAAGACCAGTGTGTAACGTGTAGTTGTTGATACGCCTTTATTCATTCATTCACTGGGGGTTTAGAACAAGACAATAAAAAACCTAGTGAGGATGACGTTTTTATATTCTTACTTTTTTACTCAACTTCTTTGTCGGTTAAACGTGCGAACATAAACTGCTTTTAATTTTTTACTCAGCGATGTTGGACTTCAGATGTGTGAACAACTATCCTTCGCCCTTATGCAGCGGGAAATAATGACGTAGTAGATTAAAGTCAATTAACAACCACATTAAACAATGCCGCCTTTTCGGTTTGACCGCGAACGTGAGACAATCGATATGATAACAGGACCCCTGTTAATTGATCGATTTTGACACGTAGCGTAGTCTCCCTATTCGGGTAGGCATTGTCATGGAGACACTGCAGATATACACAGATTCGAGGTGCAGTTAAGCCTAAGATAAGGTACATGTATATATGGATTTTGTAAATTCCGGGACATTTGACAGATTTCCGGGACAGCGGGACAAGTTCTTCATTTCCGGGACTGTCCCGGACAATCCGGGACGTATGGCATGTATGTTTATACTATACGGCATGGTATTTTACAAGCGCGTGCTATTAACGGTAGTCATTAATACAATTGACGCTATTTTCGGACACTTCAATTTTCGACTCTAAGTTTTCGGACACCTATATTTTGTGAATATATTTCGTATCTAAGTTTTCGGACACGAATTTTTTAAATTATTTTTAAGTGTACGAAAACATAGAGTAATAACGGTAATCACCACTTTGCAAATATATGCCCCTGATGTAAGCTAATAATAGGTGTCATTAACACCTCATTGTAGGTATACCTCTATAAAGATCCATTTTACCGAAACCTCCACAACATTTACTATATAAATACAATTTACCGAACTTGTTATATACCAAAACCTCTAGTACCCGTCGATACTATACCGTAACCTTAAACATGTTGTTGTAAATGCACTGTAACACTCTCTGTAAGACGCCGTAACATTTTAATTCATCAAAATATATCTTGTCACACTTACATACAGTTAATTTTTAGACATATGTATCTTGATAAGATTGATTCAATATTCTTTCTTGCTTACTTTTGTTGGCATTTCATACTGTTTAATGTCAGACTTTGAATTACATTCCAATGATTTTATGAGTTGTCTATACAGGTCTGTAGAACGTTCATTTTATTGATAACATGGAATAAATTACATGGCAAGCTATGAAAGAGGAACACAATATCCGTATTTAAATAAACATTGGCTTACACATAAAAAACTATTCAAAATTACTGTTATTTATCATTTATTTTAACAACGTCCCATATTGTCAACAAACTGTGGAAAGACGCCGTAACCGTTGTAGTTATGACGCCGTATCACGTTGTTGTACAGACGCACCTCTCATTGTAACGTAGTTCAGCGGGAGTGTGTATACTCAATCAAAATAATAACTGCATCTTTACTCAATATGTAATCAGTTAGTTTTTGTTTATTTGCAAGTTCATAAAATATATACTTTTTGTCACTATTTTTTTCAACACATTAAAATGCATTCAATTGTAGCTTTTTTGTTGGAAACAGTTATTTAAAGCATCTTATAAAATCATGAAAAGCCTGTATTATGAAAGAAATTTTTCAGGAAGCATATAAAACATTCATATTTTCTTATAACATGCGATATATAAGACACACAGAATATCTTTTCAGCAGAGAGTTTAAAAAACAAGCTGTGTCTGAGTTTGCATATATTTATCAACATTTAAAAAAGAGACTGTATCAAGCAAAACAATTAAAAAAATATATATTAAGTAAAAACATTATTGCTTGAATTTTTGTGTAGTAAATGTCCTTTCCATTTAATACACTTAAAGCTCTGAATAAAACTGTTCAGAAACATTTTAATTTTGTTCATGAGTAAATACAGAACAATCAGAAATTATTCTTACCTCACTAGGAACATGTGGATTGTTGTGTCGTATTATCTCAATGATAGCAATAGTTACCACTACCTACGCAACATGGGAAGAACGAGGGTAATCAAACACCATGTTTTAATGACAGAAATTAAAAGAAATTAAGACTGGTCTCCATGGCAATCCACATTTATTGAATTTGAAATTCATTCCTTAATTTGCATATTTTGATGCACTAAAATCTATAGCAAATGGAGATGTGCACACACATGTTACATTGTGTACATGCATAGCATTCTGCATGCATGTCACCAGTTGTGAAGACTAGATGTAAATAATTGTAGGTTACCATCAGCTCTCTATTTTTGTATGAAAAATTAAAGACCTAAACATAACTAATAAATAATAAAATGAAAATATAAAATGAAAAAATGAGCGTTTTTGCTGGTCTTTTTTTAGATTTAGATACTTAACATTTTCAAGAAAAGATTGATAACAAAAACAGTTGTTACATAGACAAAAGTGTACAAGGAAATGCCTACCCATGTACCTTACAGTGAAGGATACATGATTCATACTAGAGATAAAATAAATAGGAATGCAGAACACCTATTATAATTACAGGATGACGATGATAGTACTTATGACACGGCTCAAGTGCAGGAAACTGATAAAAAGTAACATGATTTAAATAATTTCATGTAGCAAGTACATTTTAATGTTGGTATTACTGCAATAACAAGTTCATTTTAAGATATATACCACTGCACCTCATGAACACTTGAATGTTGGTTATCACTGCAAATTAAGTACATTTGAATGTTGGTTTCTATTGCACTTCAACTTTATGTGAATATTGGTTACCACTGCACTTCATGTAAACTTGGATGTTGGTGACAATTGCACCTCAAGTTCATTTGAATTTTGGTAACTAAAACAGTTCAATAATATTTTAATGTTGGTGACTGCAGCACCTCAAGTTCACTTGAATGTTGGTTACTTCTGCATTTGAATGCTGGTTACTTCTGCATCTTAAGTTTATTTGAATGTTGGTTACTTTTGCATCCTAAGTTCATTTGAATGATGGTTACTAGTCTGCACCTCAGTTCATTTAAATGTATGTTACTACTGCACCTCAGTTCACTTGAATGTTGGTTACTAAAATACCTTAAGTTTATTTGAATGTTGGTTACCAAAATACATCAAGATCATTTAAATGTTGATTACTAGAACAGCTCAAGTTCATTTAAATGTTGGTTATTACTGAACCTCAAGTTCATTTGAATGTTGGTTACTATTGCACCTCAGTTCATTTGAATGTTGGTTACTACTGCACCTCAGTTCATTTGAATGTTGGTTACTACTGCACCTCAGTTCATTTGAATGTTGGTTATTACTGTACCTCAGTTCATTTGAATGTTGGTTACTACTGCATCTCAGTTCATTTGAATGTTGGTTACTTTAACGCCTCAAGTTTATTTGAATGTTAGTAACTACTACATTTCAAGTTCTTTTGAATATTGGACACTACTACATATCATGTACACTTGAATGTTGGTTACATCTGCATCTTAAGTTCATTTGAATGTTGGTTACTTCTGCATCTTAAGTTCATTTGAATGTTGGTTACTTCTGCATCTTAAGTTCATTTAAATGTTGGTTACTACAGCACCTCTGTGCACTTGAATGTTGTTTACTAAAATACCTTAAGTTCATTTGAATGTTGATAACAAAAATACCTCAAGTTCATTTTAATGTTGGTTACTAAATTATCTCAAGTTCATTTAAATGTTGATTTACTGAACCTCAAGTTCATTTGAATGTTGGTTACTACTGCACCTGATAAACACTACAATGTTTGCTACTACCACACCTTAAGACCAGTTTTATATTGATTAATACTGCACCTCAAGTTTATTTAAAAGTTGGTTTCTACTGCACCTCATGTTCATTTAAAAGTTGGTTTCTACTGCACCTCAAGTTCACTCGAAAGTTGTTTACTTAAACATCTCAAGTTCATTTGAATGTTGATTACTTATGTATCTCAAGTTTATTTGAATTTTGTTTAATACTGCAACTATGTTTACGTAAATGTTTCTTACTTAAACATCTCAAGTTCATTTATATGTTGATTAATAATGCACTGCAAGTTCATTTGAATGTTGATTAAATACTGCACCCCAACTTCAGTTGAATGTTGGTCTCTACTACACCTCATTCATTGAAATATTTGTTTCAATTGCATCTCATAAGTACACTTGACTGTTGATTAATACTGCATCTAAAGTTCATTTGAATTTCGGTAACTTCTGCACCACATGTACATTTGACTGTTGGTTACTGAAGCATCGCATGTACACTTTAATGTTGGTTACTGATGCAACTCATGTACACTTGACTGTTGGTTACTGCTGAACCTCATGTATATTTGACTGTTTGTAACTGATGCACCTCAAGTACACTGGACTGTTGGTTAGTTACTAATGCACCTAATGTACACTTGACTGTTGGTTGATGCAACTCATGTACACTTAGCTGTTGGTTACTGATGCAACTCATGTACACATAACTATTGGTTACTGATGCAACTCATGTACACTTGACTTTTGCTTACTGATGCACCTAAAGTACACTGGACTGTTGGTAACTGATGCATCTCATGTACACTTTTCTGTTGGTTACTGATGCACCTTATGTACATTTGTATGTTGGTTACTGATGCAACTCATATTCACTTGACTCTTGCTTACTGGTGCACCTTAAGTACACTTGAGTTTTGATTACTGATGCACCTCATGTACACTTGAGTGTTGGTTACTCATGAACCTCATGTAAATTTGACTGTTAGTAACTGATGTACCTCATGTACACTTAACTGTTGGTAACTGATGCACCTCATGTACACTTTACTTTTGGTTACTGATGCACCTCATATACACTTGAAATGTTGGCTACTGATGCACCTCACGTACACTTAAACTGTTGGTTGCTGATGCACCACATGCACACTTGACTGTTGGTTACTGATGCACCTCCTGTACATTTGACTGTTGGTTACTGATGCACCTCATGTACACTTTACTGTTGGTTACTGATGCACATCATGTACATTTTACAGTAACTGATGCACCTTATGTACACTTGACTGTTGGTTACTGATGCACCTCATATACATTTGACTGTTGGTTACTGATGCACATCATATACACTTGAAAGGTTGGCTACTGATGCACCTCATGTACACTCAAACTGTTGGTTGCTGATGCACCACATGTACACTTGACTGTTGGTTACTGATGCACCTCCCGTACATTTAACTGTTGGTTACTGATGCATCTCATGTACACTTTACTGTTGGTTACTGATGCACATCATGTACATTTTACAGTAACTGATGCACCTTATGTACACTTGACTGTTGGTTACTGATGCACCTCATGTACAATTGAATGTTGGTTACTGATGCACATCATGTTCAATTGAATGTTGGTTACTGATGCACCTCATGTACACTTGAAAATTGGTTACCGATGCACCTCATGTACATTTGACAATTGGTTACCGATGCACCTCATGTACATTTGACAGTTAGTTACTGATGCAACTCATGTACATTTGACTGTTAGTTACTGATGCACATCATGTTCATTTGACTGTTAGTTACTGATGCACCGCATGTTCATTTGACTGTTAGTTACTGATGCACATCATGTATTTTTGACTGTTAGTTACTGATGCACATCATGTTCATTTGACTGTTAGTTACTGATGCACCGCATGTTCATTTGACTGTTAGTTACTGATGCACATCATGTTCATTTGACAGTTAGTTACTGATGCACATCATGTACATTTGACTGTTAGCTACTGATGCACATCATGTTCATTTGACAGTTAGTTACTGATGCAACTCATGTACATTTGACTGTTAGTTACTGATGCACATCATGTTCATTTGTTAGTTACTGATGCACCGCATGTTCATTTGACAGTTAGTTACTGATGCACATCATGTACATTTGACTGTTAGTTACTGATGCACATCATGTTCATTTGACTGTTAGTTACTGATGCACCGCATGTTCATTTGACTGCTAGTTACTTATGCACATCATTTACATTTGACTGTTAGTTACTGATGCACATCATGTTCATTTGACTGTTAGTTACTGATGCACCGCATGTTCATTTGACTGTTAGTTACTGATGCACATCATGTACATTTGACTGTTAGTTACTGATGCACATCATGTTCATTTGACTGTTAGTTACAGATGCACCGCATGTTCATTTGACTGTTAGTTACTGATGCACATCATGTTCATTTGACAGTTAGTTACTGATGCACATCATGTACATTTGACTGTTAGCTACTGATGCACATCATGTTCATTTGACAGTTAGTTACTGATGCAACTCATGTACATTTGACTGTTAGTTACTGATGCACATCATGTTCATTTGTTAGTTACTGATGCACCGCATGTTCATTTGACAGTTAGTTACTGATGCACATCATGTACATTTGACTGTTAGTTACTGATGCACATCATGTTCATTTAACTGTTAGTTACTGATGCACCGCATGTTCATTTGACAGTTAGTTACTGATGCACATCATGTTCATTTGACAGTTAGTTACTGATGCACATAATGTAAATTTGACAGTTAGTTACTGATGCACATCATGTACATTTGACTGTTAGTTACTGATGCACATCATGTTCATATGACTGTTAGTTACTGATGCACCGCATGTTCATTTGACTGTTAGTTACTTATGCACATCATGTACATTTGACTGTTAGTTACTGATGCACATCATGTTTATTTGACTGTTAGTTACTGATGCACCGCATGTTCATTTGACTGTTAGTTACTGATGCACATCATGTACATTTGACTGTTAGTTACTGATGCACATCATGTTCATTTGACTGTTAGTTACTGATGCACCGCATGTTCATTTGACTGTTAGTTACTGATGCACATCATGTTCATTTGACAGTTAGTTACTGATGCACATCATTTACATTTGACTGTTAGCTACTGATGCACATCATGTTCATTTGACAGTTAGTTACTGATGCAACTCATGTGCATTTGACTGTTAGTTACTGATGCACATCATGTTCATTTGTTAGTTACTGATGCACCGCATGTTCATTTGACAGTTAGTTACTGATGCACATCATGTACATTTGACTGTTAGTTACTGATGCACATCATGTTCATTTGACTGTTAGTTACTGATGCACCGCATGTTCATTTGACTGTTAGTTACTTATGCACATCATGTACATTTGACTGTTAGTTACTCATGCACATCATGTTCATTTGACTGTTAGTTACTGATGCACCGCATGTTCATTTGACTGTTAGTTACTGATGCACATCATGTTCATTTGACAGTTAGTTACTGATGCACATCATGTACATTTGACTGTTAGTTACTGATGCACCGCATGTTCATTTGACAATTAGTTACTGATGCACATCATGTTCATTTGACAGTTAGTTACTGATGCACATAATGTACATTTGACTGTTAGTTACTGATGCACATCATGTTCATTTGACAGTTAGTTACTGATGCACATCATGTACATTTGACTGTTAGTTACTGATGCACAATATGTTCATTTGACTGTTAGTAACTGATGCACCACATGTTCAATTGAATGTTGGTTACTGGAGCACCTCATGTACACTTGACAATTGGTTACTGATGCACATCATGTAGATTTGACAGTTACTTACTGATACACCTTATGTACACTTAATTGTTGGTTACTGATGCACCTCATGTACAATTGAATGTTGGTTACTAATGCACCTCATCTAAACTTGAATGTTGGTTACTGATGCACCTCATGTACAATTGAATGTTGGTTACTGTTGCATTTCATGTACAATTGAGTGTTGGTTACAGATGCACTTCATATACACTTGAATGTTGGTTACTGATGCACATCCTGTACAAGTGAATGTTGGTTACTGATGCATCTCATGTACATTTGACTGTTGGTTACTAATGCACCTCATGTACAATTGAATGTTGGTTACTGGTGCACCTCATGTTCAATTGAATGTTGGTTACTGATGCACCTCATGTACACTTTACTGTTGGTTACTGACGCACTTCATGTTTATTTGAATAATGGTTACTGATGCACTTCATGTACACTTTACTGTTGGTTACTGATGCACTTCATGTACAATTTAATGTTGGTTACTGATGCACCTCATGTACACTTGACTGTTGGTTACTGATGCACCTCAAGTTTATTTGAATAATGGTTACTGATGCATCTCATGTACACTTAAATTGTTGGTAACTGAAGCACCTCAAGTTCATATTAAAGTTGGTAACTATTAAACATAAATGACATCTTAATTTTGATTATGTCTTCCACGTTAGTACATATGAATGTTGGTTACTACTACATATAAATACTATTTGAATTTTGGGGTTACTTATTTGCCTTAAGTACATTTGAATGTTGGTTACTACTGCATTTAATTATAATAATTGGTGGAATAGGAATCGCCACAAGCAACATCTGAGCATGCACGATCATTGGAAGCTTAAACATGTTAAAACCCACAATGCCAAGTTCAATTTGAGATTGAGCACTAGCTGTGGATTGGATAATCATTCACTGCTTTGGTTCCAGCTCAAATATTAAAATAATGGCCCTGCCTTTCTAAAACAAGATATGTCCAAATTTCATGAAGATTGGGAAAAAAATGTGTCTTCTAGACTGTTCACCATACATGCCATACGTCCCTATCTCGGCGGGACAGTCCCGCTTTTGGGCCCTTTGTCCCGCCGTCTCGATATGAGACGATTTGTCCCGACATTCGTAAAAAACGATGTAAGGTCTATAGGTTCCCAATAAAATTCGCTATTCAAGCTCTGTTTCGCTAACACTTACCCCTCGCTAATCCCTTTATTTCCCCAATTAACAATCCGATTCTACTTATCGTGTGTACCAGTGTTGTTTATGACACCTTATCAGCGATTTATTAGCAACCACAGACATATTTTTTTAATTTAAGTTATCTTGTTCTTTTTTATTTTTTCTGAAAGAGATTAAAAAGACAATTAAATAACTTTTTGAGTTTTTGAAATATCTTTAGTAGAACCAAAGTTATGAGCTTTTAAAGTTTTAAACTTTGCGTCGCTTTTATGAATTCTCTCCCAATACTTTAGTCCAGTACTATCATGTCTTCGCGGAACCTTTTCGAAGAAATATTTTAGTTAAATTGCTTTAACTTTTTTTATTTATAATTCAAATGTCAGAATATTTGGTAGTCTTATGTATTTTTTCATGATCTATCCATTGCAGCAACTTTCAATGCAGTATCTCCACTCATTACCAAGATAATTGCTTATTACAACAGGAAAAAATCAGCACAAAAACAACAAATATCTTTACCAACTTTATTCAAGATCTTTTTTTATATATATTATAGTTTTGTTCAGTTATTTTGCAAAATCAAACATGCTATGGTATATTCAAACAATATAGCAATGATTCAATAACACATGTTATATAATACAGTCCACTCTCGTTATCTCGAAGTCGGCGGGAACAAGACAAAATATCGAGATAACGAGAGTTCGAGATATCCGATTCGGCGTTTTCAAAGAAAAAATGAGACGAAAATTTACCTTGTTTTTAGCATCTAAATACCTGCTAAGTGGTCTAACTAAAGCCGTCACCGTGTGGCATAATACTCTCTACCTGATATATACGCGTTTTTACGAGGTAAGATTAATTATGCTATTTAATTGCTTAAAATGACGTTTTAAGTATTACAAAATTGCATGAACACATGCGGTTATAATTTTTCTAAACTGTCGAGTAAACATCCGGTAATGTTGCTATTTAAAGTAATGATGCAATTGACGTCCAATCAAGACGAGGGTTTTCCATCTGAACATGCGTAAATCACGTTCCGGAATACTGAACTGTACATGTACATTTTGTAGTTTGAAATATTCTTTCAAGTTAGCCATGATAATGAGTTTTGCAGAACAACATTTTGTAAATTTGCAACGGTTTATATACGCAAAAATATAACTCAATGCATTTTGGAATGTTGTTTGTAAAAACAAATAGTCTTTCGGCCTTTCGGCAGACTGTGTATTAATTGCAGTTAATATTGATGTTAAAAAGTGACAGTTAAAGTGACAGGCCTTACTCAAGTGTTAATCGCTAACAACATTATACATGTGTGATCAGTGATGCAATTAACGGATCAATTTCCTACCGCACAGTATGGGGAGCAGCCGGGCGAAGCGGGACGGTAAAGTATCAAAGACAATTTTTCTCACCTTTTGCCGACTCTGAGGCAGTTATTCGCACTTCGAGATAAACCACAGTAAATACATGTAAAATCGGGACTGGGGACACAATTTTATATCGACATACCGAATTATTCGACATAACGAAAATCGAGATAAGCGATGTTAATTTATATAGACAAAGAAGGGAAAAAAATGGGACATTGAGCTTACTTCGACATATCGAGAATATCAAGATATCCGATGTCGAGATAACGAGAGTGGACTGTAGATACACTAGTTAATATTAAGTGTAATAAAGAGATGAACATCAGCTGCAACAATGTAAGCCCTGCAATAAAACTTGAAAGAATTTCATTGTGTAATATATGTAACACTTGCTTAAAAAATAAGGGTTTGTCAATCTGTGATTTCATTCATCTATAGTAGCAGCTGAATTTATTGTTTAAATGCAACAGTACATTTATGTTAAAAAACACTCTTTGTATTTGTTATACAGTTCATTGAGTTCAATGTAATCCTTGAAGAACCACTGGCGCCCAGAGTTCATGCATTCCGGCACACTGCATTGTTGGTTTCTGAAATGAAAAATAAATATATATATTATATATGTTGTATTTTTATTGTATTTACAACCGAACATAATCCGAATACAATGAAAAATACAGCTCTAGATTGTAAATGAAGATGTATTTTATTTAGCTGACATAGTGCTCTTCAAAATAACATTTAACATATCTGTATGAATTATATTTTATAATAAAATAATAACAGTAAATGCCATTACAATATGATTTGTCTACTTAAAAGCCATATAATGCTTATATGAATTGATTTCTGGTTTATAATATGAATCAAATCTCTGATTTACGCAAGATTAACCCATTTATGCCTAGCGTCTAGAAAAAAGGCCTTGGCAAACAGCGTAGACCCAGATGAGACGCTGCATGATGCAGCGTCTTATCAGGGTCTGCGCTGTTTGCATAAAGGAATTTCGGTAAGAAATATTCTAAATATAGAAATAAATATACTGACATCCCTAACTTTGGAAATAAATTAATCCAATTTAGAAGGATGGTAGAGTCCACTTAGCATAAATGGGTTAAGAAACAAGTTCGCTTAAGTTAGGGACTGAGATTAACAAGATTTCTTAGAAGATTAACAGGGTAAAAGTAATACTGTGATACATAAAACAAACTCATACATCAAATAAATAACATAAATAGTCGTTTTGAAACATGAACTTTTAGTTTTCAAACGATTTTCCTAGGAAACTGACGTTTACAAAATCTAATCAATTACGGGTCACAAACTGTGACGATGACATACTACCGTCACATACATCATCGTAAAATCAACAAAACAATGCAATGCTTTATTTACATTTAATACATCGCATTCTTACAACAAAAAACATTTTATTTGTTTGCAAGCGATAGTTACCTGTTTCGAACCATTAAATCGATATATTTATCGATTCAACTTCAGCGAGCATACATATTTGGAATTTTCCAAGATGGCGTCGTATGGAAAAAAAATTCTCAACCGCGTGGCCTTGATAACCCCGCACATTCGAATCACGATGCGATCGTCAATTTCTACTCAATTTTAACAATTTATACACCATTTTAACCAGCAGAAATTGAATTTTTTTTGCGATATATGCCGCTATTATGTATTTTGTATACTTTTCGTTCCATTTTCGTCTAACTTTAGGGCTTTGTTATTTTTTGTCGTAGAACTAAGCGGCTTACATCATTGTAAACAACAATCTTTTATTTGATTGGTCAAATGAAAATCATTTGCATATGTTACGAAACAACGATTGCATTCAACTTTGATTACACACATGTTTACTAAAACGCCGCCGGGAGCTCGCTCGATACCTACGCTTCAAAGCATCAAATAGGCAAACTAATTATCAATAGTCTTAATCAACAAACAATGAACAAATAATAAAGAAATTTATATAATTGTAAAGTTTATTTTTTAAGCTTTAATTACATAGCATTTTCATTATTATTGCATGATAATTACTTATTGAAATATTGGTTAGAAGTAAACAACCCCCCGGAAATCGATAAGATATCGGTAATTTCTAGTGGGCTTATCAGGTCTTCCGTGGTTGCTAAATTTATCGGCTAATTATTGATTTCATCAGGCATTCACACCATGGTGGTCTTCAAGATAGTGGTCGCTTATTGCTATCGATAGTTGTATTATAATGAAATAAATGTTGAAAATGTGTTCATTTTTGTATTTGTTTGAAACGGTTAACAAAACAATTGTTTTGTGAAATTAACTCTACGTCATTAATGAGACTTTTACATTCAATGCTTAGTTCATAAATAGCGGGAAAATCCGAAAGTGCAATATACCAAAATCGCAACAAAAAGTCTAATAAGTGATACCCATCCTGTCTAGTGTAATTGGGTGTAATTGTAAAAAAAACAACGAGGTGCTATGCATGACAGTTTGACCCTACACCAATTAAGCTAAAAACAACGAGGTGCTATGCATGACAGTTTGACCCTACTCCAATTAAGCCGCGACAATTGACAAGTAACAAACTGCGCATTGATACATGCTTAAAAAACGTGTTGTTATTCATGACAGTTTGACACTACCACAATACAGCGCCGGACAACTCACAATTCAGTTTAATCTGTGTATATAAAAAGAAAACAAAATATGATTATTAACATTAGAGAAAAACATTCAGAAAGAAGAAAGAGAAAAACTGGACCATAAAACGGTTGAGGCGTTGTTGAGAGCTAAAATGAAAACATAGACGGTTTGCTTCCACCAAAAACCTACCTCGGAAATGTGTACGGCCGCGCATTCCGTGTGTAACTGATGTAACTGTTTGGTAGACAGTTTACTGTAACCCATACTTTCAGTGTACTGGATAGCCTCCCCTGCGTTTATGTTTGTCATTAAAATAATGAGTATTGTCGTAATGTTCTAGATTTTGTACGCTAAAAAGATGAATATTATCCTCGTTGTTTGCTATTGTATTATTTTATAAAACTGTTATTGTTATGTTTTAGATTCCATGCTTCATATCAGATGTTTTATGTCTTGAATAAAAGTATCAATAGTTTTTGTTAGTACTTTACCAGTAAAGGTGGAATGATAGATCGTTTTAGGTGTCCCGCTTTTTGGTCAAATGTCCCGACAATTTTTAATGGAATGTCCCGCTTTTGACCAAAAAAATTATGGCATGTATGCTGTTCACATGTCACTATATACAATAAAGAAAACTGCCCCACTCCCTGGCGGCCATATTTTTTCACTGATCATGACCTTTTCAAACTCGTCCGAGACATCCACATAACTAATGTTTTGGCAAAATTTCTTGATGATTAGTAGGCCAGTCAACGAAGCATTTGACCTAGAACTAATTGCAAAAGAATTTGTAAGTATAACATGCGAATGTACCACCTAACATATGTTTGTTCTACAAAGTCCTGAAATTTTGCTTTTGTAATAAAAGAGATATTAATGGTTAAAGTTGGGATTTTTTCAAACTGAATGTATGGCCCATCTTTGCTACCATACCACCAGAAATGTAATGTCACTGGCTTTAAAATGTGACGTCACAAAATATGTAATGGCGGCGTCATTGCGGGAACTCGTATAGATCTGTCAACATGTTACAGAGAAGCCTGTAGGGACCATTAAACGTAAGTATTTGCCGTTGATTATTTTTAACAACATTAAAAACAAACTTAAGTAAAGTATTTATCACAAATATGGTCCAGATATTTCAATAATTACGTGTAAATGACAGCAGTGCAGCAACATATTTACGCTTACGTCATTGTAAATTTATTCAAATTTATTTTCAGAAAACACACAAACTATTGTTGAAACATCAATCTTTTGTCATGAAATACAAATAATATGCGCAGAATACTCCTATTTGTTATTAACTACTACTGAATTTAATAGGTAAATAAAGGGTTTTAAAAATTTTTGATTCTACGGAAGCCTATTTGGGTCATAATATCATAAATAAAACCTTTTGCATGGTGAAATTAACATACTCTCATATTCACAATTGCCATCTATATTTGATGTTTTTGTAAAAGGAATATGTAATGTAGTCATTAATTACTCATTTCTGTGTACCTGACATTAAAAAAATGCATATTTGTATATATTAATACTATGAAAAACATGAATCTGAACAGTAAATACATGCATTTTATTTTCCAGATGGATACGATGTTGAGCTGTCCATTGTGCCACGAGCCAATTGGGGATGAGAGGCCGTTTTCTTAACTTAGTGAGAAAGGTTGCCAAGGAATTCGCCTTGCGAGTAAACACCATGCAACCAATGTGACAGTATCTCCAGGTGACATGGTCCATGTTTCATGCCGAAAAGACTTTACAAGACCTGGCCCTTATAAGAGTTTGGAAGATAAACCTGAGAAACAATTGCGATCTTTAGCACCTACTGTTGACTTTAAATCTAGGTGTTTATTTTGTGATACATTGGCTAAATGTGGAGTATCGAACAGAAAAAGGTCGTTTGATACATACCCTGTAAGAAGCTTAGAATTTCAAAGCACTCTAGTAAAACATTGTAAGCAGAGGGGTGATCAATGGGCACAGGATGTAGAAAGGCGTTTGAGCCATGTGATCGATCTACCAGCTGCTGATGCGATTTACCATCAGCAATGTAATGTGAATTTTAGAACAGGAAAAGGTATTCCGAAGGCATATCAAACAGGCGATAGTGTCACATCCTCATTGAAAAGTCCTGGTCGTCCAGAAGATAGTGAACAGAAACAGGCATTTAAAAATGTCATTACATTTCTTGAAAATACATCGTGTGAAACTTTAACAGTAAATGATTTAGTGTTTGAAATGCAAAGAGTGTGTGGTGAAAAAGCGTATACCACAAAACATATGAAGCAGAAAGTTATTGAGCATTTTGGTAATGGTGTTGTAATAAGCAGCATTGACGGAAGACGTGACATTATTACTTTGAAAACAAATGCAGCTTCCATAATTCATTCGTTCTATGAAGACTCACAGGGGAAAACTGAGATGGAAAAGAAAACTAAAATATTAGAAACTGCTGCAAAATTGCTAAAATGTGATATTAATTCAATTAATATGGCAAAAGATCATTACCCAGATTTTAATCATATATCTTCTAAGCAAAAAAATGTTGCCTTTTTGCCAGACAGTCTTCAAATGTTTTTGAAAGCTGTTATAGGTCAGTCAAACGACATTAAGGTTGCCTCAATAGGTCAGAGCATTATCCAAGCATGTCGCCCCAGAAATATCATTGCTCCGCTTCAGCTAGGACTTGGTGTCCAACTTCACCATCACTTCGGCTCAAGATTTTTGATTGATCATCTTAATAGCCTCGGATTCTGTTGCTCATACAGCGAAGTCCAACTTTATGAATCAAATGCTGCGGCAGCCTTATCTACACATATACCCTGTCAAGAAACAGACAATCAACCATTTCTACAATTTGTAGCAGACAATGTAGACCACAACACTGGAACCATAGATGGCCATGGCACATTTCATGGGATGGGCATCATAGCTTCGTCTACACCAGGATCTGAGGTTACATTATGTGTACCAAGACGCGAAGTTTCTATTGATCAACTTGTAGAAACATCCAAGATACCAGTGAAGTACTACGTGCCATCCTCTGAGTCCTCTAATGATTCCGTGTTCAGTGAACTCCATGAAATAAGCGTTCTGCGACAATTGCAGAGACCATTGGATATTTTCTACAAAGTGATATGGCCACTACGTTCAAATAGACCAAGTTGGTCTGGTTTTATGCAAACATTTGACCAACATTGTGGAACAATTCAGAAAAAATCCACTATAACTTTCTTACCCATGATTGATCTTAACCCAAGTGATGTCAACTGTATCTATACAACACTCGACTTTGTATGTGGCGAAGCTAGGAAATATTCCAAAACGCCGGTTCTGACTTTCGACCAGCCCCTGTTCCAAAAGGCCACAGATATTATTGCATCACAAAGCCCACACAGCTTACTAAGGAAAACAGTTGTTCGTCTTGGGGCGTTTCACACAGAGATGAGCTTTCTAGGATGTATTGGTCATCTCATGTCTGGGTCAGGGCTAAATGAAGTTATGCAAACAGTATATGCTGCGAATTCAGTGGTACATATGTTGTCTGGGAAAGCTGTACAACGTGCAATACGAGGTCATATGCTTATCGACAATGCCCTTACAGTCCTACTTATAGAAAGCGCGTTCCTTCGCACGAATGATATTGCAGACTATCAAAATATCCCTTCATGCTCCAAAGATAGTTCAGATCTAGATCATTCATCCGATGATGAACCAGTACCAGGATTTTATCTGCAGAAAAATGCTGATTTAAAAAACTTGGCATTGTTGTATGACGATCTGGATAATGGACTTCAATCAGCCAATGACGTAAGCACAAACGGAAATCTGCAAAACATTGTTCGTATGTGCGAAGATGAAAGGTCAAAGATGTCTTCTAATCGGACAGCATGTCTATGGCTCCAGTACATGGATATGGTTTCGTTGTTACAACGATTCATAAGAGCCGAAAGAACTGGTGACTGGTCTTTGCATTTAGATAGTTTGCAAAAGATGCTTCCATTCTTTGCTTCATCTGGTCATAATCTGTACCTGAAAAGTGCCTATATCTACTTGCAAAATATGCTGTCTTTGCATGAAACGCATCCTGACGTGCACGAAGCTTTCAAAGCTGGAGCACATGTGATACAACGGAGCGAGCATAATTGGGCCGGTCTCTCAACAGACCTTGTTATAGAACAAGTATTAATGAGGTCATTGAAGTCATCAGGAGGCCTGACAAGAGGGAGAGGTTTGTCAGAAACTCAGAGAACTAAATGGTTACTGTCCATGCCCATTTGTCTGCAAATGAACTCAGCAATGCAGGAGTTTAGTAACAGTATGTATAAAACAAGTGAGCAGCACAAGGAAACAACCAAAGCAAGGATTTGCAGGGATTCAAAAGATATGGAGACTATATTGTCATTTTTTCGAGATAGAAACCCCTTTGACTCAACAGAAACTAAACTTAGGAACATTGAAAGTGGTGTTACTGCTGATGAGTCGGCGAATCCAGAAGTTGCCTTGGCAATCGGAAAAAGTATATTGCAAGGCATGTGTGGAATACCGCAAAACAAATTTACCTTCAAACGTTTGCTGCAAGCAGTTCCAATGAAGGAAAAGTCCTTTGTAAAATTAGATGATGAAGGTCTGCAAATTGATACACAACTTTTGTTTCAGCGCCTTACAACTGCTGCTGATAGGTACATTGATGATACATCTTCAATCTTTCAGTTTGAGCTAGCAAGTATTCCATCCTCTCTTTTCGACAATAATGGCATGCCTAGAGAAGCTCAAAAGTCTTCATTAGCCGATGCGTTATGGAAACAATGCAAGTTTGAAGCATCCTTGCCTGTGAAAATTGACCCTTCACACATGATTGTCATTGATGGGGGTTCTCTCATTCACCGTATTCCTTGGAAGGCTGGAGAGACATTCAACGATATCTGCCGCAGTTACTATTCTTATCTTAAACGGAAGTATGAAAACCACATCACAGTTGTTTTTGATGGATACTCTTATGGACCAGATACCAAAGACTTAACTCATTTTCGTTGAACAAAGGGAAAAGTAGCCACACATGTCAAGTTTTCGTCAGAAACTACTCTTCGCACGAAGAAAGATGTGTTTTTAAACAACAAAGAGAACAAACAGAAGTTCATTGAAATGTTACGTGAATGCTTTGCCAGTGAATGCATAAACGTAATTCATGCGCAAGGGGATGCAGATATCATGATAGTGCAGACGGCCGTCCAGCTTGCAGAACAAAGCCCTGTCACCCTGATAGGCGAAGACACCGACCTACTTGTTCTCCTGTTACACCGCTATCGTATATCTGATTTACATCCAATTCATTTTAGGTCAGATTCAAAATCAGCAGGGAAAACTGTTAAGCTGTGGGATATTCAGAAAACACAATTAAGTATAGGAGATGAACTCTGCCACTATCTACCTTTGCTCCATGCGTTAACGGGCTGTGATACGACATCAAGGATGTTTGGAATTGGAAAACCTGCTGTTATAAAGCTTTTCCAAAAAACACCCTCCTTTCGTAAAACATGTGAGGATTTTCTGGCATCATCTATCCATGAATCTATACGTAGAAACGGAGAATCCTTGATTGCAACAATATATGAGGGGTCAGATTGTACGAACTTGAATGAATTTCGTTACAAACGGTTCACGGCCAAGGTAATTTCCAGCTGCAGTGCAGTTCAAGTCCAATCATTACCAGCGACGTCGGATGCAGCATCATTTCACAGCCTGAGGGTGTTTTACCAAACCAAAGTCTGCATGGGCATCACAAGCCTCAACCCTCTTGATTATGGCTGGTATGTTGTGAATAAAGTTCTTCTTCCTGTGAAAATGACATTGCCGCCAGCACCTGAAAAACTTCTTCAAGTAGTGAGATGCAGCTGTAAAATAAACTGTGATTCTAAAAGGTGTTCTTGCCGTAAACATGGCCTTGAATGCTCCAGTGCGTGCAAAGAGTGTAAAGGGCTTTGTTGTTCAAATTCACTTGGATTTTCTGACATACTAGAACATGAAAATGATGAGATCTAGAGTTTTCCACTATTTTCCACTATTTTTAATATTAAAGTATGAATAATTGAAGAATTTGATTTGTACGGCATGAATATCATTGCTTTCATGAAGCGCTGTCGTTTTACTGTTGTCGGTCCATCATAAATTCTTTATCACAATCAACTGGTGAAAGACACTGTCTATTTAAAAGTTATTTTTAAGTGCAACATTTTTGTTAATGCTCATTTCTGTTTTGTCTTAACATAAATGCTTTTGTCATAGCAATATGTTGAGTGTTGCACATTTTTGCCCCTATAGTACTTGTATGGATTAGCCAGTGATTTTTTTTGCCAGAAATTACAGCCGATATTCGGCTGCTTCCCAATTGCATAAAATGACGTTTTTTCCAAAAATTTGATTAAAATTACCCAAAAAAAGACAAAATTTTCCCAATAAAGCCAATAAGATTACAATGTAATTTAGCAATAATTTCGAACGAGTGCCGATCGAGTTGCTGAGTCGTCGCCGAACAACAACTGAATTACGTATTTTTCGCGAATTTAGCTGAATACGATTTTACGTTGCTATCCACATCTCTCTCTATATTGCGGAGGATACCGACGATAGTCGATGTATCCCGATTGTAAACGCCTGTTTTTACACACGCCCAAGATGGCGGCAAGCAGACGAGAAATTCGCGATGCGCGGCGAAAATGATAAATAACATTCAAATTAACAACGGATATCATATGGTTATTACGGAATAATTTAATGCGTGTGTCAATTAACGCAAAATATAACGTTTGAGATAAAAACAACAAATATTTATTACAAATTTTCACAGTGAATGTGCATCACGGAAATCAGTGTTGGGAAATTGGAGTTAGTCTACCGTTACACACAAAGTTAATGCATTTAAGATGAGTATCGTTCGAAAATGGAAAGAGACAAACATGATATGATTTATATGTTAGTGGATCTGTGTAAAATCAGATTCATATGCAGATTCTGCTTTATTATGTTTGTCACGCTTTACAGTTTACTGAAATAGCATTGAAGTGCAAGATGTTGAAAGGTAAAGAAATGAAATTAATTATTTTAACTCCATATTATAATACATCATTAACATAGCAAGACCACTAAAGCGTTTTTTTTATAAATATGTGTTAATGTTTTCACCATATGATATTTAATTTAAAAGAATACTGAATTAAATTCTTACTGTTAAAGAGGTTATGATTAAATGGTATATTTAAGAATCTATATAGATTATTTCAAGTTCAATATGAATGTGGAAGGATATTAACTTAACATTGTCGTCATTGTAAGAACACATTAAATTAGTACTTTATAATATAAAAATGCTGTCATACTTTAATAATTTTAATTCTGTTCTTATAATCATATTCATAATGTTTCCCAATTTCATGGTTTATCGCGCTATTTTTCCCAATTTCATGGTTTATCGCGCTAATTTTCCCAATCCAAAAGGCACAGGCTGTAAGAAAAAAAAGCAAAAATAATCACTTGATTAGCATTAGTGGCTGGGGTTATATTACCTCTAATTTCTGCCCTTGTAAGTAGTTTACAGTGCAATAAACTGTTCAGATTGATTGAACAGCATGTTTTCAACCACTGTATTATTATTTGTTGTGAAGCATGCAAAACAAACTTCATTTTCTTTAATGCATATGTGTGTACAGTCTCGTCACAGGATTTTGTATATAAAGAGAAATCACAGCTATATCTCTTGTATTATAGTGCTAATACTTCAAAATATGCACCTGTTAAAGTCGATGAATTTCGATGATTACTTGCAGGCACATACTACTTACAGAAAATCAAACATTCGAAACGGTTTCAACTAGTTTGATTTTGATGATTTGATTTGTTTACAAGTACTTGTATGACATATGTATGACATTAGTGGGTGGGGTAATATTACCTCAAAATTCAGTCGTCGTAAGTACTATCGTGTGATAAAAACATTAAAACTGATTGAAAAACATGCTTTTTATTATTTTGTACAAAATGTGTTGTGATACAATGAATGCAAACTAAATATTTTAGATAAATATGGATGTTCGGGCAAATCAACGTCTTTTGTTTATATTTAAGAAACCCCTTGTACCTCTTGTTTTGTGACGTCAATATTTCAAAATCCGCAACTGCAAAAGTTCAGGACTTTTTATAGGTTCTTCTAGACACATAACAGTAACAGAAAAACCAACTTTCAAAACTTTTGCAATTAGTTCTAGGTTGACCACCATTTTGGGGTAGATTGACTGGCCTATAGGCAAAACATGTGACTTCTAGAGTGTTCACAAGCTTTTTACAATATAAATATAAGGAACAAGAAATGTGTCCACAGGACACGGATGCCCCCAACTGTAACTTTGTCACTACATAAAAGTATAACTGTGTAAACGCTTGGTAGAAGTTATTAGGGTTTTTTCAAATCCTTAACACAGATTTCGAACCTAAACGCGGACCCTAAGTTCAAGGTCAAGGTCACAGGGGTCAAAATTTGTGTGCGTATGGAAAGGCCTTGTCCATGCATGCATGCAAAATATGAAATAGCTATCTGAAGCGACATAGAAGTTATGAGCATTTTTCGAAATCTAAACGCAAAGTGTGACGGACAGACGGACGGACAGACGAACGGACAGTCCAATCACTATATGCCCTCCTTCGGGGGCATAAAAATGTCTTAGAATATCAAAATAAATCAGATGGCCACATAAACTAGAGAGTGGACAACATGCTTAATCCTTGAAATGCACTAAGTGACCCCGTGACCTAGTTTTTGACCCGGCATGACCCATATTCGAACTTGACCTAGATATTGTCTTAATACAACTTCTTACCAAGTTTAGTAAAGATCAGATGAAAACTACTTCAATTAGAGAGCGGACACCATGCTTAATCCTTGAAATGCGCTAAGTGACCCTGTGACCTAGTTTTTGACCCGGCATGACCTATATTCAAACTTGACCTAGATATTGTCTGGATACAACTTCTGACCAAGTTTGGTAAAAATCGGATGAAAACTATTTGAATTAGAGAGCGGACACGAAGTGTGACCGACTGACCGACCCACTGACTGACCGACCGACAGTGCGAAAACTATATACCCCCTTTTCTTCGAAATGGGGGCATAAAAAGACCCCCCTTGGCGGCCATGTTTTTTTTACCGATCCAAACCATTATCAAACTCAACTGTCCTATCCAGGTGTGGTAGTGCGGTCTCCTTCGCTTACGAAAATGAACCGGTCACAGAACGGTTACAAGTTATGTTACTTTGTGAGCACTTCTGTAATGCGGAAATATTTATTTGACGAACTTTTATTTCCGGTCAGGATAACTATACTGGCTGGTTGTAATTCAATTAACTAAAGGCGTTCAGTCAGGGTCGCCTAAATACACTCAAAGAATTTATTTATAAGTGAAAACCAAGGCAGCTTTAACAAAAATAACTAATTTTTATTCCAAGAACTCGGAAAATGAAGAACAATGACAGAAAATTAACAGGTACAAGCCAAGTCTAAAGAATCTAAGTATCGTTACAAAAATTAACAACATACAGCAAATACCTTAATGAATGTAAAAAGAAGTTCAAAATCTGTCAACAAAACTGATATAAATATAAGTTACTGTTAGTCTAGAAAGTGCTTCAAAAATCTAGTTAACAAAATAGGTCTAATTTAATCTTAAGAACAATATTTATGGAGATTAGGAAACTTAAGTGAATCAAATGTAAAAATAGGAAAAAATTACTAAAGTTATTGAAATAGAATAGAGACTTTCTAATTTAGAAAATGCCAAATAGAAATAATCTAAATAATAAGAAGAATTTAGAAAATAATGCCAAAATATCTTGATGCTGGTGTTAAAAATAATTTAGAGTTTAATTATTTCAAAATTCCAACCTTTTTCAAGAGCTGTTACCTTTTCAAGAAAGCATCAAGGTGTTTAAATCAGCCAAAACAGCTTATTTTATACAGTTCAGAAGAGATCAATGGCAGAGTAGTCAATTTTCCCTCAGAACAGTGCATTTATCAATGATCAATATCTTCCCAAATTCCAGAGCAGAACTAAAAATAGATTACTGAACCAGGTTAAACAAGGGAGATAAATCCAGCATAAATACTGCAAAATCATGTACAAGTTGTCTTTCTTTCATTTATCTCTTAGTAGAAAGGCTTATCATAAGTGTTAATGACTAAAACAGTTATGTTAACTATGAAAAATCTGTGTTATGAAAAACTACATAACACAGTTAATGTCACATAATATTGATATAATAAAACCAAACTTTACTACACAGGAAACCAATGTTCTGACCAAATTTCATGAAGATTGAGAAACTAGAAAGTTAACAAGATTTTACTATAGCCATATATAGCCATATAAGGAAAAATGCTCCGCCCCTTGGCAGCCATGTTTTTCAAGCCAACGTTACCATTTTTGAACTCATCCAAGATATCATTGGGACAAATCATCTGAGCAAGTTTCATGAAGATCAGAAAATAAATGTGGCCTCTAGAGTGTTAACAAGGTTTTACAATAGCCATACAAGGAAAAATGCCCCGCCCCCTGGCGGCCATGTTTTTCAACCAACTGACATCATTTTCGAACTCGTCCAAGATATCATTGGGATGAATCTTCTGACCAAGTTTCATGAGGATCGGACAATAAATGTGGCATCTAGAGTGTTAACAAGATTTTACTATAGCCATATAAGGAAAAAAGCCCCGCCCCTTGGCAGGGCCCTCAATCCATTTTAGGGGAAGCGGTTCACTACCCATAGCAGGGGGAATTTTTGCGGCGTTTCCCTTTTTTGGGGGATTTTTTACTTACTATCTAATTATTACATTTGTACATGTTTGCACTATATTCATTGCTTATTTCATAATTTAGTATGTTTGACAAGATTAAATTAAAATATGATTGAGATATAATTATCATGAGACATCTATCTATAATAAAAAAAATAAAAAAAATAAAAAAAAATTTTTTTTTTTTTTTAGGTGGAATTTTTCCCCCCAAAAGGGGAAAAAAGTATACTTTTCAGGGGGGCATTGCGGCCGAATTTGGGCCGTGGATATGACAGATTGAGGGCCTTGCTTGGAAGCAATGTTTTTCAAGCAAACGTAACCATTTTCGAACTCATCCAAGATATCATTGAGACCAATCTTCTGACCAAATTTCATGAAGATTGGATAATAAATGTGACTGTCCTCTAGAGAGTTAACAAGTCAAATGTTGACGCCACACAACGCACGACGGATGACGGACAAAAGGCGATCACAAATGCTCACCATGAGCACGTTGTGCTTAGGTGAATTAAAAACAAGAAAATTTGTTTAATTGATATGCTTCTGGACACAAAAGTGTTATATTTGACACTCAAAAAAGAATTTTTTCAAGATACAAAGGGCCATAACTCCGTTCTAAACAGATGGTGTACAATGCCATTTGGTGTGCATCATCCTCTTATTGATATACATACCCATACCAAGTTTCAATGAAACCCGCCAAAGCACCTTCAAGATATGGCTCTGGACACACAAAAAGCTTTTTTTCAAGATACAAAGGGCCATAACTCCGTTTTTAACAGATGGTGTACAATGCCATTTGGGGTGCATCATTCTCTTATCCATATATATACTCATACCAAGTTTCAATGAAATCTGCCAAAGCACTGCCAAGATATTGCTCCAGACGGACGGATGGAAAGACGGAAAGAAAGACTGACGGACAACGCCAAAACAATATCCCTTCGGCTATGGCGGGGATAATTAAATGAACGAGTTTCATACCAAACACAATTTAACCAACAAAAAACATTATTTAGATACATTTTATAAGCAATAGTTGGTTATTGTTAGTTAAACAAGTAGATGAGTGTGTATATAAAATATCTCTGTTTTTTTTGTTGTTGAAGGCGAGTATTTTTTTATTTATAAGTTAGTTTATGTGTGTCTTATTGGGTTTTTCGCTTTTTGTTTCAGAAGTGTGTATTTGACAACAGAATTTGGTCATTTTAAAAACAGAAGTGGGTTTTAGCAATTTTAAGTCAGACTTCCGAAAAATGTTGTAAGAGATGCCAAGGGATTAAAGACTCATTTATGGTAAATAATATATTTTTTAGTGTCGAATTAACAGGTCTGATTACCAAGAGAAGTCTTATACAGCCATTATTTTTCTTCTAAACTTTGTTGGTACATTTGAAACATGACTGTACACATTTACTAATCAATATTTTCCTGCAAAGCCTAATGCATGATTAACACAAACTGCTCACATCTCTTAAAGTAATTCTGGCATTCTAACTAATAAAGACAATACCTTTATTCTGAAATGTAATCAGAAAAGATCGCCATTTTTCATATGTATAATGTGAAGCTACAAAATATGCTTCAGCAATTTCAAGGGAAGCAACTCTGTACAACAGACAGAGTAAAAAAAAAGAGTTGTCTTCCATGTTTAATAAACCATTAAGTAAAAATGTGCAAACAGGTCTTAATACACCAAATAGTTTCCCTATATAATTCAATGTAACAGCAACAACTTTGAGCGAAAATAAATGCAACATTTTGCACATAGAGACCCCCATAACCATACCTTTTCTTAAAGGCCATTCTAAGCGGAATCGATTTATGCAATAAAAAAGATATGTCATGTACAATGCAAGAAAGAACTTGACACAAATCAAAATCGACTGTTTTTGCAACTTTTTTTTTCGACCGTTTCTTAGTGGAATGTAACCTTTTCTAGTGCAATGGTTTACTATAGTCTTCAAGTGTATCATATTTCAGGGATTCAGTAGTGAACACCTATTCATGCCCTACCATTATCTCCGCAAGATAACCCCTGAATAATGGTAAAAAGTGTAAAGCATGCCTTCCTGTCAACTATGATATTATTTTAGAGAGTACAGCCCTACATGAAGCGATCATTTAGTGTATTGTAACCTATAAGACAACGTTTACTGTTAACATCGCAAAAAATAAGCACTTCTCGATACTTATAAACCTATTTTCTATGTGCATGCCAATTTTCAGACCGATCTTTCACGTAGAAATGCTTGAAAATGCATTTTATTATAACGCCTGATAAGCCATGTGGCTTTCGCGTTCGGAGCTTTGATTTATAACGGGCGTTCAGGCGTAAAACGATTACCCTAAATAATTACAATCGGTCAAACTACTGGAATATTGTTACAAGCTATGTAGAAAAAGAAGTAAACAACAATTAAAACGTGTTCATGAGCTCTTTCAGCACAAATTGTTGCGATTTGAGATGCTCAAGACGAGTTTTTGTACATTTTTTTTCTTATTTTCCTCTGAAAACGTATTTTTTTCGTAAAAACTCACGATGGACCTTAAATTCGTGAAACAAACTCATTTATTCCGTGAAATTTGCCAAAACACATCATATCTCACTAACAAAATGATGATTTTCTGTAAATACAGCTTCTTTGTGACTAGGCCTGGTTTTGCGTTTAGGTCTTAATACACCAAATAGTTTCCCTATATAATTTAATGTTAAAGCGACAACTTTGAGCGAAAATAAATGCAACATTTTGCACAAAGAGACCCCTCTAACCATACCTTTTCTTAAAGGCCATTCTAAGCGGAATCGATTTATGCAATAAAAAAGATATGTCATGTACAATGCAAGAAAGAACTTGACACAAATCAAAATCGACTGTTTTTGCAACTTTTTTTTTCGACTGTTTCTTAGTGGAATGTAACCTTTTCTAGTGCAATGGTTTACTATAGTCTTCAAGTGTATCATATTTCAGGGATTCAGTAGTTAACACCTATTCATGCCCTACCATTATCTCCGCAAGATAACACCTGAATAATGGTAAAAAGTGTAAAACATGCCTTCCTCTCAACTATGATATTTTTTTAGAGAGTACAGCCCTACATGAAGCGATCATTTAGTGTATTGTAACCAACAGCACATCAAGAGATTTTTGATAAGTTTTTACCTAAAGTTTGAATCAACACAGTGATTTATTTTCAATCCTAAATTTAGCCTCAACAAAGACACTTCATAATTTAATGTGTATCTACAATTATTTCAATCAGTCAAGCCTTTGTTTGGTACTCATCCTGAAAGTATTCTTACAGTGACAGCTCCCAGAATAGATTCTTGATTTGCATATAAATCATATAGCGAGAAATAAACTTTACATAAATTAATTGAAATATATATTTTATAAAGGTTGACATCGAAAACCTGGTCAAAATTGGTTTTGAATCAATAAAATAATATATATATGATCATAAAAACATGCAATAGGCGAAAATCCTTGCAGCGTTGCGAGTTGTGCAAATTATATCTCATAATCTATATTCAGCTTTTGCTAAACATTATAAGCATATGTAAGATATATACATAGATTTATCAAAAACGTAGCGTTGCAACTCAGTTTCCGTCTGTAACAGATGTTTTTGCATTTATTCTTACCTTCTCTCCGCTAAATTTGCCCGTATCCGCAATTGTGTTCGTTTAGGTTTGAATTAACGTGTCAAATCATGAATATTAATTAGGTCGTTTTCGTACTTTACCGTTTAAACCCCAAAATAAAAATCCCTAAATGTTTGTTTTTAACCGATTTCAACCAGATTTTCAGTGATATCTCAATAAAAACACGTTTTCTTACGATTCTGCCCATGTATATAGCTATGAACGGGACTTGAACTGTCACTTTAAAGTCTCAAAATTTAAGGTTGACCAGGCAGTCCATATAAAAACTATATCCCCCACTTCATCTTGATGTGGTAACCTTGATTTTGAGCCAGCTTAATTGACTCATGACATCTGGACATCTTCTGAATAACATTAACTTTGCATGGGGTTAAGGAGACATGTTCAACAGATACAAAAATAATACAAGTTCAACTATTGACCTTAAAGTCTGACCTTAGCCAGCATGATTTTCACAACTTCCACAAAAATTCTTCATATGGTATCAGGGAAATAGAGTGGTGACAAAAGCAGAGGGTCAATCTTTTGACAATGACCTTGACCTTGAACTGGCACGACTGACTCTTATCTTCTGCCCATCATCTCCATTACCTCAATATTTTAACCAGGTTTCACAGCAGACACAAATAAAGGCTCAAACCTTTAACCTTGAAGTACTACATTGACCTTGAGCCAGTGCGATTGACTCATGCTTTTGGCACATCATCTAGAGCCCTTACCATTTGAGGCAAGTTTCATGACATCCCTGCAAAGTTTAAGGACATTTGACACAAAAACATTAGGAGCTGACTGAGGGATTGACAGATTGACAGAGGGCATTCCTATAATCCCTCATCCACTCTACGGTGGGGGGTTCAAGTGATGATTACGCCATCATTAGTGATTAAGAACCAAAATTGAACTTTACTTATAATTTTGATCTTGCACAATTACCAAAAAGTAAAGATGGGATAAAATTAATAAATTCAACCAAGCATAACAGTATTTTCCAAAGCAGGTATAAGCATCATCGCCCATAACTCCACTCACAAATAATCAGATTTTTTATAGTTGTGTCAAAGCAACTGTAATTCAGACCATGTCTGGTGAAACATGTACATGATTGTAATTAGAAAATAACATTTAATCATATATCAACATAAAACAAGAGGGCCTGGAAGGCCCAAAGTCGCTCACCTGAGATTCAAAGGAACTGACCTGTTCTGTGCAGCCCAAGATGTCATTAGAACAAAATGTTCTTACCAACTTTCATGACTTAGTGAACAACCTGGAAGCCACGTTTTTCAACAAACCAGAATCATTTTCATACACATCTACGATAGCATTTAAACAAATATAATGACAAAGTTTCATGAAGTCCATATAAGGAAAAATGCCCCGCCCACTGGTGGCCATGTTTTTTAACTGGAACCATTTTCGAACTTGTCCAAAATATCATTGGGACAAATCTTCTGACAAAGTTTCATGATGGTCGTACAATAAATACAGCTTCTAGAGTGTTAACAAGGTTTAACTATAGCTATATTAGGAAAAATGCCATGCCCCCTTGGCGGCCATGTTTTTGGACCAACCGGAACCATTTTCAAACTCATCCAAGATATCATTGGGATAAATCATCTGACCAAGTTTCATGATGATCCGACAATAAATGTGGCCTCTAGAATGTTAACAAGGTTTTACAAAAGCATGATATATAGCCATATTAGGAAAAATGCCCCGCCCCCTGGTGGCCATGTTTTTTAAGCAACCGAAACCATTTTCAAACTTATCCAAGATATCATTTGGACAAATCTTCTGACCAATTTTCATGAAGATCGGAAAATAAATGTGGCCTCTAGAGTGTTAACAAGGTTTTACTATAGCCATATAAAGAAAAATTCCCTGCCCCCTGGCGGCCATGTTTTTCAACCAACCGACATCATTTTTTTACTTGTCCAAGATATTATTGGGATGAATCTTCTAACCAAGTTTCATGAAGATTGGACAATAAATGTGGCCTCTAGAGTGTTACAAACAAGATTTTACTATAGCCATAAATAGCCATATAAGGAAAAATGCCCCGCCCCTTGAAAGCCATGTTTTTCAAGCAAACGTAACCATTTTCGAACTCATCCAAGATATCATTGAGACCAATCTTCTGACCAAATTTCATGAAGATTGGAAATAAATGTGGCCTCTAGAGTGTTCACAAGGTTTTACTAAAGCCATATATAGCCATATAAGGAAAAATGCCCCGCCCCTTGGCAGCCATGTTTTTTAAGCAAACGTAACCATTTTTGAACTCAGACAAGATATCATACAGACTAGGGCTGCAACGGGTACCCGAAATATCCGATGATATCGGATCCAACTTCAGATTCGCAGGTACGGATCCACCCCTGAAAATTTCGGTTCCGGATATTTATTTTCATAGTTGTATGTAACCTAGAGCTGTTTTCACAAGTTTTGTTTTTTATACAGACTGGTTCTGTTTAAAAGATAAATCAAACGTGCAATAGTGGATATTTATTGACGAGTGTTAGTCAAATAGCAGATCATTCGAGATCCTTTATTGTCATTACACATTCCGTAATGAGCCCCGAGAGCAAAACTAATTCGAAATCATGGAGGATCTACACATTACAAATGCAATTCATAATGGCAATAAGTAAGTTTTCAATCCTGAGTTGTATTAAAAACAACGGTAGTGGATCCAGTGCGGCTAGAAGTTGATTCAGGTAAATTTTGCATAATTTCACGACCTGTCAAATTGTGTTCCTGTATAATATATTGTCTTGAAAGCATATTTCGTCATATACTAAGTTTAAATACTATCTTGTGATGCAAGGAACCTCAGTGCCCAGTGAGAGAATCTTCTTCACAGCAGAAAAACCTGTCAGTGCTCATAGGGCTTGTCTGTACCCGGGCAATGTTGATATGTTAATTTTTGTGAAAACAAACATCAAACTTATGAACAGTGAAAAGTGTATTTTAACGAGCATACTATTAAGTGAATAAGCGTTAAGGTTTCATTTTATTTGGACATCGCTACAATGTTAAACGAGAAATGTGTTATGTTTTTTGTTAATAAATGTTAAATGTCTTTTAGTCAAATTATACTTCTAAAACAATGATTACTTTAATTTAGACAGAAAATTCTAATTTTCTCTTATCTGAGGGATCTGGATCTGAAAAAATGCAAGAAACCATATTTGGATTCGGATTCAGATCCGAACAATTTTTTTAGATTCGTTGCAGCCCTAATACAGACCAATCTTCTGACCAAATTTCATGAAGATTAGACAATAAATGTGGCCTCTAGAGTGTTAACAAGGTTTTACTATAGCCATATAAGGAAAACTGCCCCGCCCCATGGCGGCCATGTTTTTTCACCGATCTGGACCATTTTCGTTCTCGTCCAAGATATCAATAAAACCAATGTTTTGACCAAGTTTCATGATGATTGGGCTAAAATTGTGACTTCTAGATTGTTCACAAGGTTTCTTTATAGCCATATAAGGAATACTGCCCCGCCCCCTGGCGGCCATATTTTTCAATGGACTGGAACCATTTTTCAACTCAACCAACATATCATTAGGACAAACATTTTGACAGTTACATAAAGATTGGGCATCAAATGTGACTTCCACAGTGTTCACAAGGTTTTTCTTTTTTTTTGACCTACTGACCTAGTTTTTGAACCAGCATGACCCAGTTTCGAACTCAGTCGAGGTATCAATGGGACAAATGTTCTGACCAAGTTTCATGAAGATCGGACAATAAATGTGCGCTCTGGAGTGTTCACAAGGCAAATGTTGACGCCGCACAGCGCACGATGGACGACGGACAAAAGGCGATCACAAAAGTTCACCATGAGCACAGCTCAGGTGAGCTAAAAAGTATATAATAAAGTCCCTTTGGGTAGAAAGCCAAGGTCATACAGGTTCCATTTCTGCTCAAAGGGCATGTAAGTTAGGTCAGTGGTTCATACTGGACATATCTTCCCTAGGAGTGCGGTTTCGACCCACAACACAATCCCACAAACAGCATTAAATTCAAACCATCCCTACTTTCGTTGGTCAGAATGCAGGGAAACATTCCCAGTCCTCAGATGATACGAAAAACTCACAAACACACATTTCACAGTGCAAACACACATCGCAGGGAACAAAAATATTCCATCAATGCACTATTCCGGCAGGACAAGCGCCTTACAATTTTCACACTGCTTTCCAACACATGCACTGCACTGGTCCTTTATAAAGCAGTGAAATAAAGATTGCATGTGGCTGATAATACTAAGTCAATAAACTACCGGAAAGAATTAAAAAATTACTCTTCATGTACAACATCATGTCATTCTTTGCCGGCTTTACTATTTTATTGCTGAATAAAACTTTAATGGCGCAGAAAACCCTGAGATCTTTACGTTTGGCTAAAAATCTTTTTAATGTCGTGTGTTAAAATCACATCATTTACGCTGTACCTACAGCGCTTTGATAGTAGAGATAGATCAGTATTGAAATGTGACATATACTGTTATTGTATATACCTTAGCATGAGGACAGCGTGTATTTGGCTGCCTGAGTGCTGATTGGCTTATGATAACCTAGAAGAATGTGATTGACAGCTCGCACCATTTCTTTGATGATGGGCAAGTGGGGTTATTGTTTGTTGAACTGATGGACAGCTCGCACCATTTCTTTGATGATGGGCAAGTGGGGTTATTGTTTGTTGAACTGATTGACAGCTCGCACCATTTCTTTGATGATGGGCAAGTGGGGTTATTGTTTGTTGAACTGATTGACAGCTCGCACCATTTCTTTGATGATGGGCAAGTGGGGTTATTGTTTGTTGAACTGATTGACAGCTCGCACCATTTCTTTGATGATGGGCAAGTGGGGTTATTGTTTGTTGAACTGATTGACAGCTCGCACCATTTCTTTGATGATGGGCAAGTGGGGTTATTGTTTGTTGAACTGACTGACAGCTCGCACCATTTCTTTGATGATGGGCAAGTGGGGTTATTGTTTGTTGAACTGATTGACAGCTCGTACCATTTCTTTCATGATGGGCAAGTGGGGTTATTGTTTGTTGAACTGATTGACAGCACGCACCATTTCTTTGATGATGGACAGGTGGGGTTATTGTTTGTTGAACTGATTGACAGCTTGCATCATTTCTTTGATGATGGACAAGTGGGGTTATTGTTTGTTGAACTGATTGACAGCTCGCATCATTTCTTTGATGATGGACAAGTGGGGTTATTGTTTGTTGAACTGATTGACAGCTCGCACCATTTCTTTGATGATGGGCAAGAGGGGTTATTGTTTGTTGAACAACACAAGAAAAAATGCAATGTACAATGAAGACACAAACATCTGGACCAAACTGGATTTAATTGTGAAGTTGGATTATACAGAAAATTTAAGTGCGTGAAAAAAAATAAAGTTCTACTGCCAGAATAGATAGGGTTTTAAAAAAGGAATTAAATTCACTGAAAAAGAGTCTAACTGATCAGAAAAGACATGTTTAAGGTCAGATTGTTTTCAAACTCATAAGACAACAGCTTTTGGGAAATTAACTCTCCTTTCAAGATCTAATGCCTCGGTCACAAATAATCCGGTCGCCGGCTGATGTGTCCGATCTCCAGGCATCGGGAAGACTGAACACGTCTGAGCCGTCCGCCGTCCGATGAGTGACAAAGTTTAAAACCTCAGTCACAAATAGACACCGATCACCGTGCGATCCGCTCATAAGGCTGGCGCCGGCCGATGATCGCCCGCACATCGGGTCATTTTGTAGCATCGGGCGGCGTCCGGATTAATTTTTTATATCACATTTCGTTTTACTCGACATTGGGCCCGGAAAGGAATCTAGTCGAGATTGAAAAAAGATCGGACGATCAACAAACGGTTATCGCCAGGCGTGAGCCCGACATCGGATTCATTTTACATGTATCATAACGAGCATCGTCCGGCGTCCGCCGGCATCGTGCAGAGGCCCTCCGGCAATCAGACGGTCGCCGCCCGATTTATATGCCTCTGGGTAATATCTTTACTTTTGCCAATACACGTTCAATGAATCTGCTGTCAGGCCTTACCCGTGCGTTGATCATCCGATATTGTTTCGATCTCAACTCGATTCCTTCCCTTGCCCGACCTCGGGTAAAATTTTAAGTGAGACTTAAAATTAATCTGGACGCCGCCACAAATTGGCCCTGTTTCCGTGCGATCATCGGCCGGTCGCCAGCCCGATGAGCGGAAAAATACGTCGGCCGCTGATCGGACGGTCATCGGTGTCTATTTGTGACTGAGGTATAACTCGTCAATATGAGGGGACAAGTGGAATGTTGTTGTCAAATTACAATAGCACCCCAAGGAGTACATGATAAGTCAACCTGACCACAAAGTCGTTTTCCCACTCTTTCTTACATAATTACATAAGCTCTTGATACCTTTTGTAGGACATCTGTAGGTTTGTTTCATCTTGAGTTTGTTGCCTTACATTTTGGATTCCTTGCCAAAAATTAATGGATTCATAGGTATGGTCCTCAAGATTCTTGAAACCACAAAATAAAGTAATTAGTCATTCTAGCAATATACTGACAGGAGTGGGATAATACATTTTTGTGATTTAAGACACTTATTAATGGATTGTTTGCTGAACATCTCACAGACACCAGATGCCTAACATATGATAGTAAAGTTTAAATTGTCATGAAAAACAACAACATGTAGATTACATTTATAAAACATGTACACATTTTACAATATTATTTTATAATACAAGCAAATTCGTTGAATTGATATCCCCCGCCAATATACTTCTGGACACAAAAGTTTTCTGGACTGATGGACAACGCCAACATGCATCATACTCTTATCCATATATATCCATATACTCATACCAAGTTTCAATGAAATCCGTCAAAGCATTTCCAAGACATGGCTCCTGACACACACAAAACCATTTTTTCAAGATACGAATGGCCATAACTCTGTTATTATCCAATGGTGTACAATGCCATTTGGCGTGCATCATCCTCTTATCCATTTATATACTCATACCAAGATTCAATGAAATCTGCCAAAGCATTTCCAAGATATGGCTCCGGACACAAAAAAGCATTTTTTCAAGATACAAAGGGCCATAACTCCGTTATTAACAGATGGTATACAATGCCATTTGGCGGACATCATCCTCTTATCCATATATTTACTCATACCAAGTTTCAATGAAATCCGCCAAAGCAATTCCAAGATATAGCTTAGGACACAAAAGTGCCGGACTGACGGACGGAAGGACGGAAAGACGGACGGACGGAAGGACAGACAACGCCAAAACAATATCCCTCCGCTTATGGCGGTGGATAATAAAATATCATGTTAAACATGTAATGCTGTGTGTACTGGGATCATAACTAAGTTCTTATATTTAGAATGCCTCTAACTCCTTCCATTTTCTTTAAGAATTCAAATGCAATAAAATCATAGAGGTACAACTTAATTACCAGAAATAAGCACAGGTGGAAGTAACTTACCCTGGATAGTTTTTGGGCCCAGGAGCCTCATATATTTAAATAAATATAGATAATCATGTTTTATGATAGAAAAATTAACAAAGAACCATGAAAAAAAATCTCCACCCTCTGATATTGGAATCATAACAAGGTCATTAACTAGAATTTATCATAGACCTGTCTTGGCAGGCCGCAAAAATGTCCTAAATAGATTTAATCCAAAGCATCCCTTGGTCCTCTTATGGGCAATTGGACAACCTTTCAAAAAAAATTACTTTAAAGAAATCTGTCCAGCCGTTTACTCACAGTTGGCCAATAACCAAGCAATATTTCGAGCCCGTTTGTCCATGAGAATTAATCTTGGACAGACTTTCAAACAATATTTTTGAGTTTACTCCCCTTAATTGATAGCTTGCGTCCTATTCCTTTAAAACAAATAGGCATGTCACATAAATGCATGCATATGCACACTTACCCCTAAAAACTAATTGCAATACAATCAGAATGAGTAAGTATTTTTCATTTATTTGCATTTTACAAAGCATCATTGTTGTTGTTGATTGGATGATTCTGTGCCTAGCTCTGTCAGTGTAAATCACTGCTAAGCCGGGTTCAAGAGCATGTGATTCTAGCAGCGGAAATGAATGGCGACTTTCGTTTTCAAGTAAATCAAATAGGGTTAAACAATTTTGGAATTATTTTTTTGGCGTAAGTGGTGGCAGAGATCCGGATAAAGGTGTGCAATGCATTCTTTTCCCATTAAAAGGAAAAACTGTGCATCATTTCCGTAATTCCATGTGCAACATTACGCAATGCAATGGCCTTTACATAAATCTTATTTAAGATAAACTACTCTTACACAAATTATTTGTTTGCTCTAACTCGAACTATGATCATTCATGAAAAAATCGAGGTAGATCGATCCCTGCGTAATAGTGGTAATGTCTGTTAAAGTTGTTGTCATGAAAACTTGTTGATTTACAACGCAAAACGTCTTATTTCAACTGACGCAAATTAGTTTAATCATATTTTTATGTCCCCCACCACTATAGTGGAGGACATATTGTTTTTGCCCTGTCTGTTGGTTGGTTGATTTGCGTGTTTGTTTGCTCCAACTTTGAACATTTTGCCATAACTTTTGCAATATTGAAGAAAGCAACTTCATATTTGGCATGCATGTGTATTTCATGGAGCTGCACATTTTGAGTGGTGAAAAGTCAAGGTCATCCTTCAAGGTCAAAGGTAAAATATATAGCTTCAAAGCAGCGCAGAAGGGGACATAGTGTTTCTGACAAACACATAATTATATCTTGTTCAACTTCGCTTTTGCTTTATTTTGATAATTTAATCCAGAGTTTAATGTTAGCAAGACAGTGTTGTTTTTTTTACTGGAGTTGTAAACAAAGAGTCAGTTAAATTCTTCCGAAAAGTTGCACTGTGTGTGAATTGACAGTTTGACGTCTTCAAAGGAACGCTGCTTCCTGTCTGAAGCAATAAAGCGACAAATTTCTCGCAGACAAAATTGGCTTCCTTTGTCTAGCAATTAACATGCCGAACCAATCGTGTGTTTGTTCCTCAATGGCAATCGTCCAATTTAACAAGCAAATTTGTTGAATTGATATTCCCCGCCAATAAAAATGATATCCCCCACCAATATGCTTTACAACACTAAGTTTCAATGAAATCCGCCAAAGCACTTCTAAGATAAGGCTCCGGACACACAAAAAAGCATACAAAGGCCCATAACTGTTATTAACAGATGGTGTACAATGCCATTTGGCGTGCATCATCCTATTATCCATATATATATATATATATACTCATACCATGTTTCAATGAAATCCGCCAAAGCACTTCCAAGATATGGCTCCTGACAGACGGATGGACGGACGGTCGGAAAGACGGACGGAAGGACAGACAGACAGACGAACAGACAATGCCAAAACAATATCCCTCCGCCTATGGCGGGGGATAATACTAGCACGCACATAGCTCCGCCTTCGAATCAGGTGAGCTTCCAGTCTTTTGCAGATAACAGAGGTGGAGTTTAACGGTAAATTTAGCAAGTGTTTTACGCAAGTTGAATGCCAATTCGCCGAAATTACTCGGCCATAAACATTGAAATGACAAATACATTTATCAATTATTTTCCAAGATATACCAATTAGTTCCGATTTACAAACTTTCTGTACAGTTTCTAACTATGGTGGACGCCCGTGTTTACAAAATTCCTTTACACATATATCGTAAATAATGGCAGTGTTTTATTGGATTATATATACTAATTATCAAAATTTAATTGCAAGTTAATACTATTTTTATCTACTATAATATCGGATTTGTTTAATATAATTAACATGTTAAACAATAAAGATGCATCACAGAATCGGAAATAAATTTGAATGGGTAGCAATTTTACTGCCGCTCATTTTCCTATTGTCTGTAATTTTTACCTGAAAAAAATCTTGAGAAGTGCCCATTAATTTTTGCAAAGTGCCCATTCAACTTTGTAAGTGCCCATTGTTTTTTTCATCTATGGGGCAGCAATCCCATCAGAGAAAAAATACCCGTTCTCTGGGGTGGGGATTTTTTGTTCATGGCTCTTTGTCAATTTTTCTCTCATAAAATACGATTATATATATGTATTTGAATATATTGGGCCCCTGGGCCCATATACTATCCAGGGTACGTTACTTCCACCTGTGGAAATTAGCAGAGATTCAAAAAAGTAAATGTACAAACTTGTAGTTAGTTAACAATCAGTCTAGGATAACACAGTAGAAACATCAGGATCATATAGAATTTACAGAAATATTATAAGCTTTCAATCAAAGTAATACTTTTTTACGTAAAAACAAGCAATCTGTGCAATGAGATGCTATCTGATGACATGCTTGGCTGATTATTGGAAATACATCTCCTTATCTACTTTACATAATTATTATCTATTGCACATTTTCTGGTCATGCAAAAGAAACCTTTAAATGTGTAAATCTGCAGTTTAAGTCAAAGTTGCATTGATTATCATCGATGTTAAACCAGCAGCTGGTGAAATAAATCTCTCAAATAAATCTCTCAAAGATATGGATGGTATAAAAAGTAAAGGAAACAAATACACATGATAAGTTCTGACTGACTGACAACATAACATATAATGTTCGTCTTGTCAGGCATGTCTTACATCATAAAAGATATTTTAATCCATGTCAGATACAGTATATCCGCACCCACTTGCAGAGACCATTTTGTCTAGAAATGAGGCTTTCCCTGGGTAACTGGGTTTAAAGCATATACAAAATGTGTCTTCCAAGTTTAGCCTATGTTATTTTTACTAAGAAGAAACTTCCTTTAAGAGAAAAAAACAATAACATTTTCAAATTGTTGTCCCTGCTTAGTCTGTGTGGACTGCATAGGCCAATCTGGGACAACAGTTTATGCACATGCATTATACCTTCTTCCCCCAGAATTCTTCTCAATAGCATTCTTTAAGAATAGTTTATAACAAGACATTTCTATGTATTTCCTCCAATATACCAATCCAGGATTGCTAAATATTGCGTTAATGATTGAGATGATATAATTATAGTGCAAACTTAAATATCATGAGCATTTGTGGAAATGTCTATAGATTTTTATTACTCGCCATTTATTTATTTGTTAAATGAATAATTTTTATTCACAAACATTTTACCACCGCTAAACCATGAACTCTTAATAATGAGACACTTAAATGCTGTGACTTATACATCAAATTGCAGAGTTTTTTGCATTATGATTGAAATTAGGAGCAATTTAGTCTTTGTACAGACACACTGACATACACCTAATTTGTTGTCCTAAATAAATTTTCTTATCAATACTTCTAAACCATAATTAGAATGATACCAATTAAGTGAAATAAATGCATGAGTGAAATTACTTAATATTATATGTTGGTTTGTAACATGTATGCTTCTTCCAAAATGGTAACATAAAGTGAAAATGTCATAATTATGATTTTTAACAAAACGGACCCAAAGTTCTTTATTATGTACATGTCTCCATAAGATAAATAGGAGGGTGACTTTCCAGCAAGCAATTAAACAGACTTGAGTCAAAATTGAACAAGGGCTGTTTGTAAAACATGCATGTCCCCCATATGGGCTGTCCGTTGTAGTGGCAGCCATTGTGAGAATATGGTTTTTGTCACTGTGACCTTGACCTTTGACCTAGTGACCTGGAAATTAATAGGGGTCATCTGCCAGTCATAATCAATGTACCTATAAAGTTTCATGATCCTAGTAGTAAGCATTCTTGAGTTATCATCCAGAACCATTTTACTGTTTTGAGTCACTGTGACCTTGACCTTTGACCTAGTGACCTGAAAAATCAATAGGGGTCATCTGCGAGTCATGATCAATGTGCCTATGAAGTTTCATCATCCTAGGCGTAAGCATTCTTGAGTTATCATCCGGAAACGATTTTACTGTTTCAAGTCATTGTGACCTTGACCTTTGACCTAGTGACCTGAATATCATTAGGAGTCATCTGCCAGTCATGATCAATGTACCTATGAAGTTTCATGATCCTAGGCGTAAGCATTCTTGAGTTATCATCAGGAAACCATTTTACTGTTTCGAGTCACTTTGACCTTGACCTTTGACCTAGTGACCTGAAAATCAAAAGGGGTCATCTGCCAGACATGATCACTGTTCCTATGAAGTTTCATGATCCTAGGCCTAAGCGTTCTTGAGTTATCATCCGGAAACCACCTGGTGGACGGACCGACCGACAGACCGACGGACCAACCGACAGTGCAAAACAATATACCCCCTCTTCTTTGAAGGGGGGCATAAAAATAGATCTACATAAAATTTCACAATCTTGTTTTTTTTTAATACATAGTCGAAAACAAATTTTGTCTCTGTAAATGCCCATTAAAAAGATTTATTTGCAATCAAAGTTTAATTTTCAATAATAAATTGAGAAAACCAAAACAGAAGTATCTATTTCTTGAAAAAGTGTCCTCTGGTGATCTATGAATTCTCATGTCAATCCATTTTCTACTTAAGAAATAATATTTTTCGATCATGGTTTGTTGTCGAATAACCCACAGTAAGGAGTATAGATGCGTAGGAATTAAATCACGAGTGCGAAGCACAAGTGATTTGATAACACGCATCTATACAACTTACTGTGGGTTATTCGACAACAAACAATCATAGAAAAATATTATTTCGATTCTAACATGATTCTGATTGATTTGGTTCAAGCTTTAGGACGTGAACTATATTTTTCAATACTCCGCCCTTCTAAGTACTAAGTTCACTATTTAGTGACGTCATTGAATTGTACAAACATATGACGTCATTTTCATTCAAAAATATTTTGCAAATGACGTCACTTTCATTGAAAACAACAATCGTAGAAACTTAATGACGTCACGTTTATTGATGCTACTGAAAAGCTGACATGCTATAAATATTTTCTGAATTACGTTTCCTAACAAATAACATTCTTTGTAGACGTGGTTATGCCACTTATCACCAAATATACAATTTATTGTTTCATTACATTTATATACATGCTACATTTATTACATTTCTTTTAGAGCGGGTTTTAGCACGTGCATTTTACTGCAATATTTTCTTTATTTATACGGAACTATTTTCGAAACATTAAGCTCCGCCCATAAGTTATTGCAGAATAACCCACACTTGATTTCCTTCTTTGTGTATAGAAAACAAGTCGCGTGCCGTGTTAGAATTACAGTTATACCGTGCACATGAATTTAAACAAAGAGCAACAAAACCATAAATACATCTAGCTGAAAAAGATCTTGTACACTGCACTTCCTCATAAAGTCTTATTATATGAAGTTTCATTTGGATCCATACCAACTCTTTTTTTAGTAATGTTCTGACGTCTCATATGAATCCCTTCAATGCTTCCAGAATTATATTATGCTCTGCACAAAACAGGAACAGACTGACAGAAGAAGGGCAGACAGAAGAATAGACAGATCATGCAAGAACTATATGCCTCCCTAGTAGGAGGCATAAAATGACTTATTGAAAATCTATGGCTCCAAATGTAATGTGTAATTTATGTAAATTAATAAAATAATTCAGATTCACACAAAGTGATGTACAGGAAAAGCTTTGTCTAAAGTTCATAAAAAAAAAGTTTTTAGGCGCAGCGTTTTTTTTCCCCAAAGGGGAAAGGTACCTGTACCCCTACAATTGGGAATTTTTCGAGTCGTGAAATCTTCAAATTGGGAAAAAAACGAGTCGCGAAATCAATGAATTGGGAAAAATTCGAGTCGCAAAATTGATGAATTGGGAACCTTTAAAATGCATGTAATCTATCATTAGGGGCTATATTCTGCATCACAAAGCATTTTAAACTCTAGGTTTTGACAGAAAAACTACAGTACGGTTATGATATTTTGACTATCGTATCATGTCATGTGAAAATTGTGATATTGACACTTCAGTTAGGATGTGCCCGTCAATTGGAAAAAAATATCTTCCAGTGATAGGCATAAGCACTGAGGTTGCATAAAAAAACTAATATTAATAATTTTGTTTTAGCCCTTAAAAGTCTTACAAGCCCTGCAATGTTTCATGTGAGTTAAATTAAAAACTTAAAAACTAAACAAAAACAACAACAATGGATCTTGTACTGGTTTGACATCTTTTAACAATAGACAGTGAGAATAGTCACACGTAACCAAAATGAGTTTTTAGAGTGGAATGCTTTAACAATAATTTTCAAAGCTAAGTCTTATATTTTGTTTTGATTTTTTTTTCAAATCATCAAATAAGATAATAAGATCATCTGCCATTAAATGCTTATGTATATGTTGTAAATTACTATAGGATTTTACACACATGTCTCATTATTTTTAATTTTATGTTAAACTTTTATTTGTTTATATCCCTATCCAAATAGTTACCGTCCGTATTTAACACTTGAAAAACTATACATAGAAGTAATATGCGCATTTAACTCAATACGGTTACGTTTTTTTTTAATGTCAACGAAAAATTAGTGTTGAGAAAGTTTATTGATGTAAGGAAGACTGGTCTTAGCGATGGAATTCTTTCACGGGAAATATCGATCACTCGTCGCGGTTATGTAATCCATTCACATTTTACACAGCGGTTAGAGTTGCGCCCCCTTTGAAAAGTTTTGTTTACTTTCTACGCAACAATGTCTGGCGAAAATAAATGGCCGAAAATGAATGGCTCGACAATATCAAAAGATATTTCCAGCGAAAATAAAAGGCACTGGCTATTGGGAACGGCACCTAAAATCGTTCGGAACGGTAGATATCGAGATTGGGAAAGGTCCGGTGCTAAAATTGGGAAGCCTCCGGTAGGCTTTGGGAAAGGTACTGTTCCCCGGTACTAGTTAAAGAAGGAAAAAAAACGCTGAGGCGTAGCTGTTTAACGTCACTTTTGACCTTACCTGACCTTTGTAAGTGTCCAATTAAATTCAAATAAAATTTCCCGAGGCTAGACACGAATGAATACACTTCATTTATTCCATTGGCTGATTTGAGCATACCACCAGAACATTGGAAACATGACCGCCTCTTTGTAACACTGTTTTACTGCGTGTTCAGCATGAAACAATTTTATCTCTTAATGAAAAGGCTTGATAGATAGAACCGTTTTACACTCAACTCTTGACATTGCTACAGTTTGTGCATGCCCCTTTTGTTTTAAGAGGATTGCCAGCACCAGAGCGTTTGAACTTCAAGGCTATATTCTCATATTTAGTAATTACTTCCATATTCCTATCTGTGTACCAGTATATTTAAGTTCACAAAAGTATCGTTTTTCCCTATCCTGATATTTGTTTTGGCAAAATCATTTTATTTTTTTTTCGAAATTGAACATTTAACATGTAACAAGCCGTTGTTCCCGCAGTGGAAGCGTGGTCTCACTTTAATGCATTGCATTCCAATCCGCAAGGTATCAGGGTCAGTTCGCGGCCAGTAAAATAATCATTATATAATATAGATGCTATCGCGTGAACTAGGTGAACTGGAATTTTCTTTAGACCAGAAATATGTTAAATGAAGATATTCAGCGATATAATAATGGTATGTCAATAATAGATTCTTAATGTGTTTTCAACAATACCATGATTATTATTTTTGATTAATTTAACAAGAGTTATTCCACCATATTGACTAATGTATTAAGCATGAGCTCGATGATTCTTGGTACTGTTAATAATCAAATCAAATGGCAATGCCTGACAAACCACTAAAACAGGTTTGTATAAATATTTAAAATATGTACGGATACTTCGCGTGCGGCCGGTTGACTCTTATGTTTTAATTTCACTTCCATTCTTCTTTGGGTTTTTTCTGTTTTGTATCTATAGGTTTATGACCAGCAATATGTAATAATGTTAAATAAGCCGCGAAAAATCCGCGTAACATCCCGTACTGCGTGTGATACAGCTAAAAACTGCACAGAAAAAGACATTCCCTATCTTTGATCTCATTCATTGAACTCTTTACCTTTCACCAACTCCAACCACAATCAACGCCGTATATCTTGTTTAAAAGATATTTCTTGTTTAAAATGAATATGAAGACAAGGTTGTTGATGCAAACTAACACTTAACCACATGTTACTTAGGCCACTCCAAATTGATCTGTTGGTCATCGGATTCACCGCACCTATTTTTTCAAAATGGAAAAAAAATAATTTACCGCTCGCACTCATTTTTGTGTCCTTCTGCAACCATAGCGCATGTGTTTTTTTTTTTTTATTTGTGGAAAAACACACACAAAACGTGATCTAGCAGAAACGATTTTGACACTGAACTTCATACGAATGCCAAATATAGTGTTTTGTAACCTTTTTAATCGATAACAACGGCAGACGCTAAAAAATTTGATCGAGACGACCAGAAAAATGGCTTCCTGCGCGAGCAGAACATGTTTCGCTGTTGTGACCGTTTTAACAAATTGCGTTGAAAAGTTGCTGCAGCCAACTCTTAAACATATAAACACATCTTCTACATTCTGTGACTTATTTGAATGCGTTTGGTTACGTTCAAACATGCAACTATCAGCAGATACCGTTGAAGCATGTTCAATTTCACACAACATCAGGAAATAAGATTTTTTTTTACTTTTTCTTCATAAAATGGGCATATGTACGGTATATCCCTAAATAAATTTTTTAATACATGGTTGACGTAACATGTTTAACAGCTAGGTCTGTGTATTTCAGAAACATCTTTTCTTTGTAATGTATACATTTATTTCAGAAAGATACAATACTGTACTAGCCATCGATATGCCCCTTTTAAAATAAGGTAGTGACAATGGATTATATGCATGGCCTTTGTCCGACTGTCTGTCATTATCATTATTTTGATGATTGTCCCTCTTCAAGTGCTATTGCAACATGGTATACCTTTTCACAGCTTGCAACATGGTATACCTTTTCACAGCTTGCAACATGATATACCTTCTCACAGCTTTCAATGTTTAAAACTTCAAATATTAGCAGCAGTAGGTAGACATGTGTCCCTCACTTCAATGATATGGCCACATGTATATTTCGTGGTCAAAGGTCATTATATGCAACTTACTCCTATAAATATGAGGTCAATATATATTATTTTTAAAAGAATTGATTTGAATGTAAAATATAAATGTTTAAACTTGTATCTCTTGATAATGCAATATTTTTCTATTGAAATGTGATTTTTTTTTTCTCGCCTCTATTACTTTTTTTCAAAAAAGTCTGTAGACCAACAAATCAATTTGGAGTGGCCAAAGAGAATTTCAAGATTGCAAAACAGTCAAGAAAAATCTGCACAAATTGCATATGCATACAATTACACATAATTTCACTAACCATACAAATACGCAAGTTATCTATGTTATGCGGCCACAAAAGCCCCATCCATAGAAAACAATATGTCACACAACAGTCTTAGTTTGCTAGAAACCAATTTCACGGTGGCCAACAGTTTTTATTTCATTTACTTTGTTTTCATCTGAATATGACAGTTATGACATGCAAGCAACATAAATAACCCCACCTTTTTATATTACCTGAACAAATTCACGGTGCCTATACCACATGACTTTTTTTGATCTGTGTTGGTAGAATAAAGCGCAACACAGTTAACATTTTTAAGGAACACTGTTTAAATATTTCACCATTTTTTATGGGATAAACTGGATAGCCCGCTCATTTGTAAGAGTTTTCTATAGGTATCATGATATTTTAAAACTAATAAGTATTTTTTCAGTAAAGTGCAACTGGGCGTTTGAACGGTTAGAAAAATGTCGGATCAGTGTGGGGACTTCATATTACAAACGCGCGTTTGCAATTTACTGAAAAAATTCTTATTTGTTTAAAAACATCATATAACCTATAGAAAACTCTCATGAATGAGTGGGCTCTCCACTTTATGCCATTAAAAATGGTGAAATATTTAAAAATATTTACATCATTACACATATTAACTGGGTCGCGCTTTATTCTCCCAACACAGATCTTAAAAAGTCACGTGGTATAGGCACCGTGAATTTGTTCAGGTAATATAAATAGGTGGGGTTATTTATGTTGCTTGCATGTCATAACTGTCATATTAAGATGAAAACAAAGCAAATGAAATAAAAATTGTTGGCCATTTTAAGCGAGGCTGTTTTCGGAGAAAACCCGAGGTATTGGCATAGCCTGCTCGTTGTCCGCCTTCAGCCTTCCGTCGGCGTCGTGCTGAAACCTTTACATTGGCTCTAGAATAGAAGTGCTTCCACCTACAACTTTAAAACTTCATATGTTGATGCACCTTGATGAGTTCTACATGCCACACCCATTTTGGGTCACTAGGTCAAAAGTCAATGTCACTGTGACCTCTAAATAAAAAAAAATCTGACAAGCTTTCGCAGCCAAGCGTGTCACTCGTTATGCGGTGCTCTTGTTTGTTTGCCCTATTTGCTGTGATAGATATTTTGTATAAATGACAGTACTGAACTGCTATTGATACTAACCAGAGGGGGTCATCACATGATCGTCAAAATTGCGATGTTCATGCTCAGGCAGGTATTTTACGCCGTTTTATACCCATTATTACTTGTATTTATTGTTGAAATGCCGCTCACTTTCTAGCCATATCAGCAAGAAAGTTACTAGAATTTATTTTGTGTTGATATTCGCTCTTTATCTCGACTTTACTCGCTGCGAAATTTCTTAGTTGGATGACCTTGTTCAAGTAAGTGTCATTTAAAAATTAAGTTATAAAGGGTATAAAATGGCGAAAAATAACTGTCTCCATATGGACGTTGTCATCTTGACTTTCACATGATTACCCCCTCTACTAACAAACCATACATTCATGCATTATATATTTCTGGAAAGTAATCTTTTAAGATCTTCAGTAACACAACATATAAATTTCCACTCTTCAGCCTTTAGGATTTAATTCTGTTTTTTTACACATCCATTTTGAATTATTCTTCTAAGTAATAAACTTTTCTTTCAATATTTAACTACATATTTCAGTGCTATATTATTTTCCTATAAGAAAATTTCTTCAATAATGAGAACATCTATAGGCCAGAGAATTGTCAGTTCAGAGCTTCACTGATATCAAAAAAGCCCATTTCAAGCAAAGGCTACCAGTATGGATACCTGCATTCTTTGCAGCAGGGACATCAATAAGGCTACCAGTATGGATACCTGCATTCTTTGCAGCAGGGACATCAATAAGGCTACCAGTATACTTGCATTCTTTGCAGCAGGGACATCAATAAGGCTACCAGTATGGATACCTGCATTCTTTGCAGCAGGGACATCAATAAGGCTACCAGTATGGATACCTGCATTCTTTGCAGCAGGGACATCAATAAGGCTACCAGTATGGATACCTGCATTCTTTGAAGCAGGGACATCAATAAGGCTACCAGTATGGATACCTGCATTCTTTGCAGCAGGGACATCAATAAGGCTACCAGTATGGATACCTGCATACTTTGCAGCAGGGACATCAATAAGGAGACAGCAAAGGCTACCAGTATGGATACCTGCATTCTTTGCAGCAGGGACATCAATAAGGCTTCCAGTATGGATACCTGCATTCTTTGCAGCAGGGACATCAATAAGGCTACCAGTATGGATACCTGCATTCTTTACAGCAGGGACATCAATAAGGCTACCAGTATGGATACCTGCATTCTTTGCAGCAGGGACATCAATAAGGCTACCAGTATGGATACCTGCATTCTTTGCAGCAGGGACATCAATAAGGCTACCAGTATGGATACCTGCATTCTTTGCAGCAGGGACATCAATAAGGCTACCAGTATGGATACCTGCATTCTTTGCAGCAGGGACATCTTTAAGGAGAGAGCAAAGGCTACCAGTAACCTGCATTCTTTGCAGCAGGGACATCAATAAGGCTACCAGTATGGATACCTGCATTCTTTGCAGCAGGGAAATCAATAAGGCTACCAGTATGGATACCTGCATTCTTTGCAGCAGGGACATCAATAAGGAGACAGCAAAGGCTTCCAGTATGGATACCTGCATTCTTTGCAGCAGGGACATCAATAAGGCTACCAGTATGGATACCTGCATTCTTTGCAGCAGGGACATCAATAAGGCTACCAGTATGGATACCTGCATTCTTTGCAGCAGGGACATCAATAAGGCTACCAGTATGGATACCTGCATTCTTTGCAGCAGGGACATCAATAAGGAGACAGCAAAGGCTACCAGTATGGATACCTGCATTCTTTGCAGCAGGGACATCAATAAGGCTTCCAGTATGGATACCTGCATTCTTTGCAGCAGGGACATCAATAAGGCTACCAGTATGGATACCTGCATTCTTTGCAGCAGGGACATCAATAAGGCTTCCAGTATGGATACCTGCATTCTTTGCGGCAGGGACATCAATAAGGAGACAGCAAAGGCTACCAGTATGGATACCTGCATTCTTTGCAGCAGGGACATCAATAAGGCTACCAGTATGGATACCTGCATTCTTTGCAGCAGGGACATCAATAAGGCTACCAGTATGGATACCTGCATTCTTTGCAGCAGGGACATCAATAAGGAGACATGCTCTGGGAAAACTGGGCTTAATGCATCATTTATGCATTGAGTTTCGTCTCAAATAAGCATGTGCAGTCAGCACAGCTAAAATGGGAGATCATTTTTGGCTTCATTGAATTTTTTTTATTAAAGGAAGTCTCTTCTACGCAAAAATCAAGTCTTGACGGATAGGGATGTCCTTGATTTACCTGTGCCACTTGCACAGGATAATCTGGGACGACACTTTTCACACATGAATTAAGCCCCAATGTCTAAGAGCGCGGCCCATAAAATTACATGCTCACTGTTATCCCCAAGCCATGCTAAGTACCTTAACCAGCATAAATGCCATTAATCAATGCTATGACATGTTCATATAAATCCATTATTGTTGAATATGTCAGTTGAAGATTTGTACGAGATTACATGTATGACAGGTTTATACTGGTAATAACTCTTTATGGTAATGGCTTCACAATAATAATAGAGTTATGTTTGTTCATATATGAAAACTGCAAGCACACACGTCGAAAAAATATAAAAGCTTATTATGAGATGGAATTTAGCATGGCACTTGAAATTAATAGGTGTACCAAAATAATAAACAGCATATAGCATCATAGGTACACATGTTTTATGCAAGTGTTTACAATAATTGACTCACAAGAACCTCCCTCCACTTAAACATGTGCCTCAAACTAATAAATATGAAAACAATTTACATCTGCTTCTTAAATATACATCAATTATGCTTTCTTATTTCCAATTAACAAGAATCAGTTGTTTTTGTTGTTTGTTTCAGAAACACCTTTCATTGTGCAGAGGTGTTGTCCCAGATACTGTACAAGGACTGTGTCAGATACATGAATAATCATGGTCATATCAACCATGGTCAAACCATGGTTGCCCATAATACAAGGATGGCAATATGCCACACAGTGCTGAGCACATATTTGACCATGGTAATTAACAGAACCATTAAATATAAATAATCAGGGTCATATTAATCATTGTCAATCATGGCTTGAACATGACCATGTACTAGGAATAAAACATGCAGCCTGTGAAAGGTCAACCATGGCCTTTGAAACATTGTTGACCATGTTAAATGGTCCGCAATGTTCATTTCATAGTGGTATTTAACTAAATTGTATTGCAGCGGGATTAATAACGAAGGCTAGTGAGCCTGTTTTTATGAAATGACAAATAAACTTGAGTTAATCAACCTTTATATAGGTTAACTTTCATGAACACCTATAAGAATGACATCCATTTGTTATTCATGTCCATTAAGAAACAAAGTCCTTGAATAAAGTTCATGAAAAATTCTTTAATTTGCCAGAGGGTAAGCTTGCGTGCCAACCCTTCTGTAATTGAACCCAGGAGCCCTTGATCAAAAAGATAACACTTGATGCAGTTGAGCATTTCAGCATGTAGAAATTATGATGCTACAATCATACAAATGGGCCACCCTCCGTAAAAAAGGGGTTTAATGCATGTGCCTAAAATGTTGTCCCAGATTTGCCTGTGCAGTCCACACAGGCTAATCAGGGACAACAATATTAGCCTTAACTTGATTTCTGTTAGGAAGAGACTAATTGCAGGAACGAAACAAATCATAAAAGCGGGAAGTGTAGTACCATGATTAGTCTGTGTGGACTGCACAAGCATTAATACCTCTTTTTACAGAGCACGTCCCAAATGTAACTTCATTTTTGTGATCCATGTGTAGTGAGCAACTTTGTAAAAAAAAATAAAAAATTCTTAATTATGCAAGCATTTTACTTTAAACAAGAGCTTGTCACAGTAGTGCCAAATCCCCGCCGAAATGTGTTTGCTTGTATGACAACATTTGTTTTAGAGAGTAGAATAATATTTGTAAAAACAAATAAAGGGAGATAATTCATTATGCTCTGGACAAAAATTTACTTTGAAATTAAATAAAGGGATATATTTCAAACACTAAGGTAGATAGAGTTATGGTTCTTAGTCACTGCACTTCTCCTACTTGCCATCTGTTTAAGTTTCAAGTAAATCCCAACAGTAGATTTAGAGTTATGCTCTGGACAAAAATTTACTTTAAAATTATATAAAAGAGGAGATAATTCAAAAACTAAGGTAGATAGAGTTATGGTTCTTGGTCACTGCACTTCTCCTAGTTGCCATATGTTTATATTTCGAGTTTCAAGTAAATCCCTTCAGTAGATTTAGAGTTATGCTCTGGACAAAAATTTACTTCAAAATTATATTAAAGGGGAGATAATTCAAAAACTAAGGAAGACAGAGTTGTGGTTCTTGGTCACTGCACTTATCCTAGTTGCCATCTGTTAATATTTCAAGTTTCAAGTAAATCCCTTTAGTATATTTAGAGTTAAGCTCCGGACAAAAATTTACTTTAAAGTTATATAAAAGGGGAGATAATTCAAAAACTAAGGTAGATAGAGTTATGGTTCTTGGTCACTGCACTTTTCCTAGTTGCCATCTGTTAATATTCTAAGTTTAAAGTAAATCCATTGAATACATTTGAAGTTATGCTCCGGACAAAATTTACTTTAAAGTTATATAAAAGGGGAGATAATTCAAAAACTAAGGTAGATAGAGTTATGGTTCTTAACCACTGCACTTTTCCTTCTTGCCATCTGTTTATATTTAAAGTTTCAAGTAAATCCCTTCAGTAGATTTAGAGTTATGCTCTGGACAAAAATTTACTTTAAAATTATATAAAAGGGGAGATCATTCAAAAACTAAGGTAGATAGAGTTGTGGTTCTTGGTCAGTGCACTTCTCCAAGTTGCCATCTGTTTATATTTCAAGTAAATCCCTTCAGTAGATTTAGAGTTATGCTCCGGACAAAAAATTATTTTAAAATTATATAAAAGGGTAGATAATTAAAAAAAATAAGGTAGATAGAGTTGTGGTTCTTGGTCACTGCACTTCTCCGAATTGCCATCTGTTTATATTTCAAGTTTCATGTTAATCCATTGAATAGATTTGGAGTTATGCTCCGGACAAAGTTTCAGCCGGACGGACAGATGGACAGGACCAATTACTATATCCCCTCCGAAAAAATTTCAGCAGGGATAAAAAAGTATTTCTAGTATCTTTATATGTTTGTAGTGTTATTTTGTTCCTGTTTATATATTCACTGGTTTATTTTTTAAATCTGTGAGACAAATCCAGACATATGTCAATTCATCAATCTGTGAATAGCTCTCTTTAAAAATAAGATTTTTGTTCGTTAACAATTGAAAATATTGCTTCAAAAGTCATGCATATCTTAATGTCTTTGGAAAATAACACAGAGAACTAGATGTAAAGTAAGCAAAATAAAAATTGTCATTCAATCAAAAATTAAATATTAACATTTCACCATGAATTTTAAAACAACTTATAATTAATAAAACACAAACTCCACTATTCTTTTCGAGTGAATACAAATTGCTAAACCATAAATTATTGGTAAGTAAATATTTTATAGAAATACATGCCTGTCAATGTCTTTCAGAACAAGAACAGATGCAACTAATTAATCCTTTACTTATGAAGCATTTAGCATGCTACAACAATGTCATTAATAACTGCTTAATGCAATAAAGTAGTCAGACGAACAATATAATGCAGCGGCGAGTTTTCCACTAACTGTCGCTTACGGCGGACGTCAGTAATGCAAGCAACGATGATCGAAAACAAGTGACAAACCAGGCAGACAGACTGACGGGGTGTACCAGTACAGACACTGCCAACATCCATTGTAAAGAACGTGCCACAGCGCTGTAAGTGCCGTGTAACTGATGGCAAAGTTATGACAGTTTTGTAACAAGTTTTTGATTTATTGACTGACAAAGCTCCAAATTTTCCAGCATTTTGCTTCAAACTAACATTAGTTGGTCTGGAGTTAATTGGCCTGTCAACAGCAATTATGAATGCTGTTTGGGGAAATATGAAAATGATAAATCTTTAAAATATATTGTTATTAAACATCCAAGAATTCTACTGCAACATTTGGTCACTTAATTAATTAACCTGTACAGTATACAATCATTATTATGCAATAATATAGATGCCAAAGTATGTATCTGTATGAAATATTTTCAGAAACATTTGTGGAAGAAAATGGAAGAAAGATTATTGGAATTATAATGAAATAAATTTCACCAGGATTCTTTCCTATCTGACCATGTCTAATAATTTACATGGCCCCTGGAAGACAATTACTCTCTCTACTTAAACATGTGACCAGGCCGTTAGGAAACCTCAACAAGCTCAAAACAAAATGGCAACTTAGCTTAAACTAGGAGGCACATTCTGGAGAATTTCGGTAAACATTAAATTGTTTGCATTTAAGTTGTAACAAAGTCGACTAATTCGCAGAAAGAAATTTGTCAATTAGCTATACATCAAACTGGCAAACAATTTTTTGGTATCTTGACTTATTTAAGTTTTCAAATCTCAAATTTGGTTATGGAATTGTGTGTTCTACAAATGAAAATGACATTAATCATTTTCCTGTTTTAATGACACTGAACATATTTTGTTCTTATGTCTTGTACACATAAAGTAGATTGTCTTATATAAGAACATAATAAACTCAACAAGTACTTCTAGTATGCTAACGAGAAACATACTGCTCTCATTTCTGAATGCACCAAGTTGCAGATGGAATTCAACAAGAGTTCTTGTTCTACATGGTGATAAAATCTACCAGGAATTTTGGTTTCTTAATTGAATAACAAGTATCTTAAATCAAAGCATCATATATTCATTTTATGTAAAAAAATTATTCTGTAAACCAATAAGTACACAATGTTTTCATGACCATGAAAATTATCTTCTCAAAACAGTACTTGTAGGTTTCTCAAGGAATCTAAAAATAATTACTGATAGACTCTTAATATTTCTAATGCATACATTTAATTTTGCCAGCAAAACACGGTTAAACACATTTGAGACTATTTCTTGATACTCATACGCCTAACTTTTCTTTAAAATGGACTAACATCAACCATTGAGAAAGACAAAAAATATTACAGGTGATGCGGTCTGCTACAGGGCCTCCTCAGATTTGACCGGACCTCTTTTACGTAAACCTGGGAAAAACCTTTAGTTCAGTTAATTTCTTTTGAATTGCTGTTCCAGTGTGGCAATACCACGTGGTCCGTGACGTCATTATGGCTAGCACGCTAAGTAGAAATTTGTCAACATAGGCACCGCTTAAAAACTTCAAATCCATGTAAGTATCTTATTCTTAAATCTATTTGGACAAAATAAAGCGCAGGCTATGGGTAAAGTTGAGCACTATCTCGGTTATGCTATAGTCTGGTTGAGTCGTGGGTAATTTTCATAAAGTTGTTACATCACAAATATTTTATAAATATATGACCATGAATCATAATGAAAATAATTATTAACCTTTCTTCTTTAAGATGTGTTGCTTTTTTCCAAATGTTTATCGTCTTTAAACATCAAAATAATCGACTGTGTTGATAGTGTCAAACTACCATCATGAAAATAAGCTTCCGGTTAATTCGTGGGTTCTGATTGGCTGCCAGAATTTCAAGATTTGCATACTATAAATAGCCTTTCAACTGACCTTGCAGGACAGGTTAATTTCTTGTGAAAAAAATGTCAACAGACGATGTAGCATGGTAAAACTCATAAATAAACAATTTTGTGTTACTTTGAAACACTATATGAACAATACATAAATGAGGAAATACTTCATAAGGACCTATCAAGTTATAATGAATTACACTATTTACTTGTTTTTTACGCATTTTTGATAGGAAAAAAAAAGGTGACCGTGTCAAAACGTTTTTCCGTCACGAACTGCATCATGTGCGAACGTTCTATCGCGAGATTTCACGCGATTTCTATACCCACAACTCAAACAGAACCCACAACTCAACCAGTAACAACCATATATAAATATTTGACACCAGATGTGTAGTTTAGTCTATCATTCGAGTCAAATTCCTAATTTTTACGTTACAATGTACGCAAGTACGACAAGCACATTTCAAATCGTCCAAAATTTCTGTTTTATATTCCTTTTTGCACTGAACCAATATGGGCAGACGTTATTAATTCCATATAAAATGTGTTTTGTCTGAAAAAATATCTTAAAACACCATCTTATGACATTTTTTATGTACACCAACATTTTGGCTAACACGACAAGCAACACAATTCAAGGCAAGCACGACAAGTCGATTTTCGGCTAGAAGGACTAGTTGTTATAAATTAAGTTTCTGAAGCGATATTATTGTCAAGGTAATAAACAACAATTAAATAAGAATTTAAAAACATTTTCTTGATCCAGCACATTAAAGACAAAAATACAATGTCGGACAATGCTGTCTTGAACAAGTGCTATTGACAAATGTGAAACTTTCACCCAAAACAAGCCTCGGAATCTGACAGAGAGAATATATGTCTGAAAAAGTTCCAAATTAATCTGGCCAATGTCTGCCACAGCCTTCTGGAGTCGGGTTACAAATTAATCTTTTGATTTAGATGAACAGTCCACAGTAACTCAACTATTGTTGAGACGAACTGATTGATATACAATGGAACATTTGACGCAACATATCAACGCACGTTCCTTTGATCGTTTTATCCTTATGTAACAGACGCTCACGTATATTAGCACTTTTTTTGGTAGGATTATACAAGTATTATTTGATTAGAAGCATTTTGATGTACGTTTTGATAAAGCAATACCCAATGCACACATAGATTATTAACAAGTGATATATCGATCGGAGTTGCAGTTAACTTGGCTTTCGATTGATCCTACTGTTGGTTATGTCCATGTTATTTCCAACTGTGATGGCAATTGTAAGGATTTAACTATACTGTTGTTAACCATGTTTTAAATTTTAGTAAAAAAGTAGGTTTTGTAATTCGCCAATGTCTTGTAATTATATATGGCTAAGTGGATGAAAAAAAATTAACGGATACACACATGACAAATACAGTATATGATCTGATTTTAAAATTTCAAGTGGTTTATAGAGAAATATCAGGGAAATAAAACTGATACTGTTTTAAACAGTGAAAAATAAGAGTGAAAAATATTGATATTTTTCACTGATTTACTGTGAAATTACGTCATTTTGTTGACGAAATGACATTATAAACCCAGAGAATTTCCAGTTAAACTATTTTACAATGTTAATATACTGTAAAAAAAGCATAAAATAGAAATAAAATTTGTTGGATTCGATGGCATATCGATTTCAATTCATTCGTGATCATAAAAAATACGTATTTGCACTCGTCGCAAAAATATTATTTTATATGATCACTGTGAAATAAAATCGATATTCCATCGAATCCAACAAATATCCTCAATATAACACTCTTATGGTGACAGCACAGTGAATACATAATGAAAACTGCATACCTAATTATTTATTTCATTTAAAATATTTGATGTTTTTAGATACACATGATGACGACCGAAGAGCGATATATTTGTGCCATATGCGCCAGAGAGTACAAACACAGGCGCAATTTGGTTTACCATGAGAGAACACATGCTGGGAAGTTACCGTTTAACTGTTGCCGCGTTGGGTTTTCATCAACGCGACAATTACAGAGACAATGGTCATTGTCATATTGCGCTTTTAGTCAGTAGAAAAATGACAGTTGGCTGTCTCATTTTCCTTGCGATTCTAAACATTGAGAACTATGTAGATTGCAGTTTCACTACATAAATGGTATCTTAAGAAAGCTGTGATTTACGGTCTTATCCAAAATAGATTGATAAGATATACACATTTTCAAAATCATTAAATAGTTAATTATTCACATTGCCTTACCACGTGACTTTTTAAGCTGTATGTTGGGAGAAAAAATTAAGACACAGACAACGTTTTTAAGGACGTCTTATTTCAATTTGTCAACATTTTATATAAGTGTAGAACCGTGTGTTTCAACAATTATAAAAATGTCAGATCAGTGTTGGGACTTCATATTACAAACGCGCGTTTGCACTTTACTGAAATAATACTTATTTGTTTAAAAAATTCATGATAACGATAGAAAACTCTCGCGAATGAGTGGGCTGTGCAGTTTATCCCATTAAAATGGTGAACTATTTAAAAAGACATCCTTTAAAACGTTACCTAGGTCGTGTTTTATTATCCAAACACATATCTTAAAAACGTCACGTGGTATAGGAACCGTGTGGTTGCAAATAAGTAGCAAACAGTGTACGTGCCGGATACATGTGCTTATTATGCTTATGGATGATTACAGGTGCAATGTACACGGAGACGGAAAGAACTATGTTTGCCCTAATTGTTGCAAGGAATTCGTAACGAAAGTAGACTTAGATGCCCACTCGGCCCGGGAAGAGCGCACTCAAGAGATCCAGTGCGAGATATGCGACCACAAGGTAACAACACGGGCTCATATGCAAGAACATCTCAAAACGCACAGTGAGGAAAGAACAAATGTCTGCCGTGTGTGCAGAGCCGCCTATAAACATATAAGCTCACTGTGTAGGCACTACGCGCAAAAACACAAATAAAGTGTTTTTACCTGTCTGTGATTTATACAACGATGTTCACTTGTTGCGTTTCTTTACTTTTTATTGTATTTTATTTTGTGTTAACGCTCCTGTTATGTTATAGCACTTGTGATTTATATTGTGATTTACATGTAATTTAATAGTTTCGATAAAAGCTTTATCATCAGATCTCCTTCATAATTAACATTTCAATCTTAGCTGTTTGTACCTCGATGTTCGTTTGTTGCGTTTCTTTACTTTTTATTGTATTATATTTTTTGTTAACGCTACTGTTATACAATAGCAATTGTGATTTAGATGTGATTTAATGGTGCCAATTAATATTGTTTCATTAATTAAAATTATTAATAAAACATACGCTGCGTTGTGTAAATTTCTGAAACAAAATGAATGAAAACATAACAAGAGTGACCAAATCTTCGTTGTTCACTGCATAACGCAAATCACACGACAAAAGCAAAGGCAAATGAGCATTTGTGTTATATTGTATTTTGCTTTTATCCGAAATTTCTCAATTATTCATTCATTTATACTTTGCTTTTATCCGAAATTTCTCAATTATTCATTCATTTATACTTTGCTTTTATCCGAAAATTTTAATTAACTTCGTCATACGCAACGCTCAATTCTGATATATAAAATAGAGTATTATCTTTTGTTATTGGCAGTTAAATATTTTACAGTTTTGGAAAACGAAGAGTTATAAAAACAACGTTTGACTAAATGCTGTTCAAAGCTTCAATTAATTATATTTGAAAACAATTATGATCGGATTTACAATAGCGACAATAAACACATACCATTTACATTTATTTGAGTTGGGTAAATATTCAGCACTATTAACTTAAAAACTGGAATAAACACACACTATGCACATGAATAATTATATATATCTCCAATCAAACTACTTGCTTCAATCACTCTCAAACACGGAAGTCTTCACAAAGGCTGTATCTAATTAAATGTCTTTAATGTCGAGCCCAAGTCTATAGGTTGGAAACAACTTGCTTTCGTTTCTTCTTGCACTTTCCCACCGCACTCCTAGTGTTCCCCTGGCAACAGCATTTCGACTTGCGTCCATTTTCGCCTCATTTGACTTCGTCTTCACACAGAGTCTCCCCGGGTTGTCAAACTCGTGGTCTCATTTGTCCTGTTTAAAGATGTTAAACACTTTACTTTTTATACATAGTACATGGCTGAGCGTGCACAGGACAGGGCGCAGAATCACATGAAGACAGTTAATAGACACAAACTATTTAAGGGACACACACATTTAAATGATTTGAAGTATATTGTTTGACAACAAAGAAGTGATTTGAAGTATATTGTTTGACAACAAAGAAGTGACCAAATCTATACTAATAGCTCTAGTCGTTCTATCAGAAAATCGACTTGTCGTGCTTGCCTTGAATTTCGTTGCTTGTCGTGTTAGCCAAAATGTTGGTGTACATAAAAAATGTCATTAGATGGTGTTTTAAGATATATTTTCAGACAAAACACATTTTATATGGAATTAATCACATCCGCACATATTGGTTCACTGCAAAAAGGAATATAAAACAGAAATTTTGGACAATTTGAAATGTGCTTGTCGTACTTGCGTACATTTAGTGTTTTTCCCAGGCCATTTTAGCGTGGCGAAAAGCCACGCCGCCCTCCCCGATCGCCACCCTGCCCTTTTCAAAGGCAAATTTGGCCATGTGCCCTTCTTTTCAAAGGCAAATTTCGCCACGCGCCCTAATCGATAACATCTTTATTGCCTTACGATCTAACTTGGTCCGCAATTGTCTGTGATGCTCCGACTGTGCTTGATTTACTCGAGAGACGTCAACGTCTTATCGACTGTATTATTTGAGCAGATTTAATCTATTACAGTGCTCGATTTATAGGTAGACTGCTCCAAAGCTGTGAATTAGTCATGCATGAATAACCCCGTGTCAGTATCAATCGATAATGTAAGAGGCTATGTTATACCAAGCGCACTTTTCGGTCGGCAATTTGTACTCCTCTACGATAAAATCGTTACTTCGGAGACTTTTGATGAAAAACTCGATGTTATTCTTGTGGCAATTGTGCATTGCATGCATTATTCAGTTATATCAAAACATATATTTTTTACGCATAATTACATTAAAAAACACAAACAAATGTATTCTTTATCGCTTTCTTCTTTAAGATAATTAGATCTAATTATTGAAATAATTACTGAGAAGTATACTAATTAAACAAAATGCGAATCGCGTATACGATTTAACGTTGCAATTGGCACGTGTCGCTTACATCATTTGACATTTAAACAACATGGCGGACTATACAGAATTAAATTGCGACTCGGCAAAAATGGCAAATAACGTCGTAAACGATCGAATTAACGATGGAGATTATACATTAAGAAGGAATTAATGAAATGTCTGTGATAATCAATGATGCATAAAAATGTTTTAGATAGCAACAACATTATTTATTTATTTGTAATCTACTTGGTGGATGTATGTCACGGAAACAAGTGTTTGCATATTGTTAGCGATCAATTTATTCAATGTTATTTTAAACATCTGGCAAGATTATTGTTAGAAAATGGGATAAGACAAACATGGTTTCATTTATATGTTAGTGGATCTGTGTAAAATCAGATTCATATGCATATATTGCTTTATTATGTTTGTTGTGCTGTACAGTTTATTCAGAAACAGCATGGAACTTAAATGTACATTGCAAGGTAAATATAATAATATAAATCATAGTAAGTTAAATACATCAATTACCATTAAATGTGCTTGTTTATATGTTATTTTTTCCACAACTGCTTTAGATGCGATTACATGTTGCCCCTCGAATTCAGGTATTCAGGGAACGTTTTTGCCCTATTTTGCCTAAACTGCACGCTAAAATGCCCTTTTTGAAAGTAATGCGCATTGCCCCTTTGCCCTCCTGGGAAAAACACTAACATTGTAACGTAAAAACTAGGAATTTGACTCAAATGATAGACTAAACTACACATCTGGTGTCAAATATTTATATAATCAGGAATAGTGCTCATTTTTACCCATAGCCTGCGCTTTATTTCGTCCAAATAGAGTAAAGAATAAGATACTTACGTGGATTTGAAGTTTTTAAGCGGGGCCAATTTTGACAAATTTCTATTTAGCATTCTAGCCAAAATGACGTCACGGACCACCTGGTATGGCCACACTGCGTTCACACATTTTCAACATTGACAAGTTTAGTAAAGTGATTCAGATGTGTTCTTTTATAACATAAATTAAAACTTTTAATAAAAATTGAAGAAATCTTTAATAGTCATTATTTTTTATAAATAAGAAACATTTTTAAACAGCAATATTAAACCCTATAGTTCTAGGTAAAATTTCACAGCCATTTTGAAATGCATACTTTCCCTATATGCTGACAAGGTCAAGGAAAAGGGGAAGCTGGTATTGTTTCCCGGTTTCTCTTTTCAATTATAACAAGGATTAAAACTAATGGACATCACTTCAACCAATGAAAAACTTTTGTGTTTTGTTCAGATCACAAAACTACATGCAGGATTTGCCTGGTTCTGAGAATCCATTCAACCATCCATTCATCCAATCACCCATCCATCCAGCCATCCATTCATCCAGCTGACCATCCATCCAGCCACCCATTCATCCAGCCACCCATCCATCCAGCCACCAATCCATCCAGCCACCCATTCATCCAGCCACCCATCCATCCAGCTGCCCATCCATCCAGCTGCCCATTCATCCAGCCACCCATTCATCCAGCCATCTATTCATCCAGCCACCCAGCAATCCAGCAACCCATCCATCCAGCAGCCCATTCATCCAGCCACCTATCTATCCAGCCGCCCATTTATATAGCCTCCTATCCATCAAGCAACCCATCTATCCAGCCGCCCATCCATCCAGCCACCCATCTATCCAGCCACTCATTCATCCAGCCACCAATTCATCCAGCCACCCATCCATCCAGCTGCCCATCCATCCAGCCACCCATTCATCCAGCCACCCATCCATCCATCCACCCGTCCATCCAGCACCCATCCATCCATCTATCCACCCATCCATCTAGCTGCCTGTCCATCCAGTCGCCCTTCCATCCAGCCACCCGTCTATCCAGCCACCCCTCCATCCAGCTGACCATCCATCCAGACACCCATTCATCCAGCCACCCATCAATCGAGTCATCCGTTCATTCAGCCACCCATCCATCCAGCTACCAATTCATCCAGCCACCAATCCATCCAGCCACCCATCCATCCAGCTGCCCATCCATCCAGCTGCCCATCCATCCAGCCACCAATCCATCCAGTCACCCATCCGTACATTCATCCAGCCACCCATCCATCCAGCTGACCATCCATCCAGCTGCCATTTCATCCAGCCACCCATCCATCCTGCTGCCCATTCATCCAGCCACCCATTCATCCAGCCACCCATCCATCCAGCCACCCATTCACCCAGTCACCTATTCATCCAGCATCCAGCCGCCCATTCATATAGCCGCCCATCCATCAAGCAACCCATCAATCTAGCCATCCATTTATCCAGCCACCCATCCATCCATCCAGCCAGCCATCCATCCAGCCACGCATCCATCCAGCCAACCATCAATCCATCCAGCTTGCCACTCATTTATCCAGACACCCATCCATCCACCCATTCATCCAGCCCCCATCCATCAAGCTGCCCATCTATCCAGCTGCCCATTCATCCAGCCACCCATCCATCCAGCTGACCATCCATCCAGCTGCCCTTTCATCCAGCCACCCATCCATCCTGCTGCCCATTCATCCAGCCACCCATTCATCCAGCCACCCATTCATCCAGCCACCCGTCCTTCCATTCATCCAGCCACCCATTCACCTATTCATCCAGCATCCAGAGGCCCATTCATATAGCAGCCCATCCATCAAGCAACCCATCAATCTAGCCATCCATTTATCCAGCAACCCATCCATCCATCCAGCCACCCATCCATCCAGCCACGCATCCATCCAGCCAACCATCCATCCATCCAGCTTGCCACTCATTCATCCATCCACCCATTCATCCAGCCCCCATCCATCAAGCTGCCCATCTATCCAGCTGCCCATTCATCCAGCCACCCATCCATCCAGCCGCCCATTTATCCAGCCACCCATCCATCCAGCCACCCATCCATCCAGCGCCCCATTTATCCAGCGCCCCATTCATCCAGCTACCCATCCATCCAGCTGCCCATTCATTCAGCCACCCATTCATCCAGTAACCCATCCAGCCACCCATTCATCCAGCCACCCATTCACCCAGCCAGCCACCCATTCATGAAGCCACCCATTTATCAGCCGCCGATTCATCTGCCAAGGTCACCCATTCATCTGCAAAGTGCGCTGATGGTTAGCTATTGTAGTCTCACTCTGCCTGGTTACTGATGTCAATGAAGTATATTGTATATCATCAACCTTTCAGCTTGATACCACGCTAGAGTTGACATATTTCATCCAATCTTCATGAAACATTGTCAGAATATTTATTTTGACAATATTTAGTTCAGTATCAATCTAGGTCGCACAAGTTCGAAAACAAGGTCACTAGATCAAATCTGTGAAAAAACGTATTACAACTCTAGAAGTATGTCAAAATCTTGATAAAAATTGGTCTCAACATAAATGTCAACAATTTCTAGGACAAGTTCAAATAATAGAAAAACCTTGCCCTTGTACCATGGCCAACCATTAATTATTAATATACATAATTATTTTGACATGATAATTTGTTTAATGGTCCTGTAAATTACCACGGTTCAAAATGGACCGCATGGTTTATCCTAGTTCCATCCCCTGCGAAATGTTGTTCTTCAGTTCACGAATAATTCGTGAACAGTTCATGAACTGTTCATGAACTGAGTTCATGAACTGTTCACGAATAGTTGTGAACAGAAAATGAGCCACGTCTATGAAAAATTCTTGAAATTTTAGTTCATGAACTGTTCATGAACTTTAATGGCATGAAGTGTTCATGAAATATTCTTGGAACCTAATGGCATGAAGTGTTCATGAACTATTCTTGAACCCTTATGGCATGAAGTGTTCATGAACTATTCTTGAACCCGTGTGGCATGAAGTGTTCATGAACTATTCTTGAACCATTATGGCATGAAATGTTCATGAACTATTCATGAACATCAATGGCATGAAGTGTTCTTGAACAGTTCATGAACAACACAATTCTTGAAAAATTCTTCAGGGTTTTGCTGTTCACGAACAGTTCATGAACATTTTCCTTCTATTTTTCAATGGCTCATTTTCTGTTCACGAACTGTAAAAGAATAGTTCATGAACCATAGTTCTTCAAGAGTTCATGAACTGAGGTGGCATGAAGTGTTCATGAACTATTCATGAACAAGAATTTGTCAATTTATGCAAAGGTTATCATAAGTGTTACTAAAGCTCAACAAACAGGGTAAGAAGAAACAAGTCTTGTATTAGCACTTAACATATTGATAGCAACATATAACAATAATTTAAATATAACACTAATAACTGAGATACAAGTGGTTTGATAATACTCTTTAAATTTCATAATACAACTTTGCACTATATGTTCATGAATAATTCATGTATTGAAAAGATTATGAATAGTCTCATTTTCAGTTCAAGAATCATTTACTAATCAATGGTTTCCCTGAAATGGTTACACATACAGTGCCAAAGAACTTGAAATGGAACCAATGGCTGATCAGTTCAGCCGGTAATTTATTAAAGACTTACATTTTCAAATATAACATAAACCATGTGCCTTCGGTTTCAACTTCCTGTGCACACAATATTCTTTCTTTGTAAAAACAGCAATGCAATGTACATTGAGTTCTTGATATCATCTTAAACTGTTCTTGAAATAAGATGTCCTTAAAACGTTCTTAAACTTGTCTTTTAAGTCTTCCAAGAACAATGACAGATCCTTTTAAGAACATATTGGATTCTTAAAAAGTCCATCATACGTTCAAAAACATTGTGTAGACCTGTTTAAGAACATCAGAAGGAAACATGTTGTTCAAAAAAGTTCTTAAAGTGTTCAAGAATATTTTAAGAATAATTCAAGAACCGGAAAGGTCCTTAAAAAGTTATTGAAGTGTTCCTGAAGGCAGTTCTTGAACAGTTCTTGTACAAATGTTCTTAAAATTCTCTAGAACAGGTCAAGAACTCTAACTTACAGTGGTGAAAGTACTATGCATATTCATACTAACTTCACAGGTTTCACAAATCTACAAGATTTGTATGCTAGACATTTCAATATTACTTTCAAAAATATGTATGAAACATATAGCACAAAGGAATTCATGAATTATTCATGATGGATCCTTAAAGTCTCTCTCAGAAAAGTCATTAGAAATACTTGTGCATGAAATGTTCATCACTAAGTATTTATGGTTATATGAAGAACTGTTCATGAACTTTGAAATGTTCAACAATAATTCATAAACAGTTCATGAACATGTCTTAAGAACAGTTCATGTCCAAAAGTTCATGAACCAAGCTCAGGAACTTTTTCAGAACCGTTCATGAACAGTTCTTGATTGGCTTGAAGTGTTCATGAAATCATGAACAACATTTCGCCGGGGATGGTCCACAGTGGTTTTACATTCTTTATATTAAAATTTATCGTGAGAACTTTCTTAGTAAACTAAGAAATGTCTCTTTTCTAATGTCAACTAACAAAACAAAAGGGATAGAATGCCCTTTAGCACTGGTCTGAGTTCAAGGTTCACCAACTGTAGAAGTCTTAAAGAGGTGACCTTGTGACTTAATAACCACAAATTGAAAAGAGTACCGGCAGTAGAGCTTAAAAATGCAGTAAAAATGCCCAGATGTAGTAGGTGGTTGGCAGACAAAATAGATAAAACAATCAACATTGATTTTTTTAATAATTACATTTTTCACTTAGAAACTTTTTTTGGAAGATTTTCTTCTGAGAATTTGTATAGCACCATTTTTATTGAATTTTTCTAAGACCATTTTTAATGAAAAAAGGTTCTTATAAAATTAAACAAATGTGTAAAACAATTATATAATTGGAAAAGCTTATAACGTTAACTATACAGAGGGGGGCAATCATGTGATAGTCAAGATAGTGACATCTATGCTGAGGCAGGTATTTTTCGCTGTTATATACCCTTTATTACTTTTTCAAATGCGGCTTATTTTCCGGCCATATCAGCAAGAAGTTACAAAAGTTTATTTTGTATTAATATTCACTCTATATCTCAACTTTACCCGCTGCAAAATTTCTAAGCGGGATGACCTTATTACAGCAAATTTTCACTAAGAAAATTTGCAGGTGAAAGTCAAATATATAAAGTGTATTTAATACAAAATAAATGCTTAGCACCTTTTTACTGATATGGTTAGAAATTGAGGGTCATTTAAAATTTAAACATGAGCAATGAAGGATATAAAATGGCGAAAAATAACTTTCTCAGCACAGACATTGCCATCTTGACCATCACATGATTACAACCTCTGTAAACGATATTATGTTTCACTTCCAAAGGTAAATGTTTGTGTGGCAGAGGTGTAGCACATCTGCTTACAGATCTCGCGGGTTCGACTACCGGCGATGTCGTGTTTTATTTGTTAAACTTTTTCTCTTACTATTAAAAAACATTTAAGATTTGTAAGTAATCATATCTATTGACATTTGAAAAAATGTCAAAATCTGTGAATAATTTCCTTCAAACGTGGATGGGAACAAGATTTTGATGAAAATATCGTAGTTCCACTTGTTTTATATATGCCATCATTCCAATAAATTTGTTCCGAACATTTTTTGCTAATATTTTGCATACTGATAAGTTAATTATGTGTTTGTATTACAAAGTAAAAAGAACTTCCAGATACTGATGAACCTTCAGGTTATTGCTTCTGAATAATTTTCAAACTGTGCTAAATTTAATATTAGCCTTCTTACAAAAAACATGCATTTATTTATTAACGACTGTGATTCTAATAGAAAAATATTTTTTATTTTTCTTGACAAATTGAAAAAAAAAGAAGATATTTTAAATCATTTTTCATAAAAAAATGTTCTTGATCTTGAGTTCATAAACCAATTCATGAGTGCTTTTCTTAGATAATAATTTTGCCAACTGTACATGAACATTTCTTGAATCCTTTACAGGGTAGATACATGTAATCAGAACAATTTAAGACCAATGGACAGGGCCTTTACTACATGCCTCTCTCATCAATTTGCCAGGGCATACACAAATTAGCTTAGTCCACACCTTTGACATCATTTGGCCCATTTATTATAACATCATTTGTCAATGAGGCAAAAAAATTTATATATAACAAAAACCTAATCTTTTTCACTAAAGTGTTTTTGAGTATTTGGCTTTCTTTGGGGTATTCATTTGAAAGCTTTATTTCAAAGAAGGTTATAATATCTAATGTGGCAAGATGAATAAAGAGCCATGTCACAATCATCAAGTATGTCCATGTTGGAGCTGATTTTTTTACTAAATGCTTCTGGCATTCACTTGCTTATTGCCCTTGAATTGTGTATTATCTTGTTATTATTTCATTGAAGTGACACTGTACAAATATTTCAAGCTAAGATAAAACAGGGAACTTCTTAAACTTTTGATGTAACAAAAGATGACATTATTGTTTAGATTCCCTTGCTCCAGTCTGCAGGCATGTTATGTGTAATCTGAAAACTTCAAAGACTCAAATCTTTTTAGCTGATGCATCCCCAAGATTGGGTTAAATATTATTTCTTAAGCTTTTCAGCTTTTGTAACAAGCATTTCAAGTAATTCTTTATAATTTGGGAACTAACATTAATTTGATTCAAACTGGTTTTATAATTTAGACAAATAAGGGATGATTTTTTTTTCAAAATTTTATTTGTTTTCTTCACTTATAAAAGTCTTACTTCAGTAAAGACAAACAAACAAACCTTACTCATGGATATTGTCCCTGAGCTAAGTTTGGGAGCACAAAGGCAGACACATTTCTATGTCCAGGACTCCATATCTCAAGATCTTCCTTTCTGCAATATATTCCTGGTATAATACACTCAAAATGCATCTACTATATGGAGCAACAGTGCATTAAGAAATACTTTGAATACAACCCTGCTAATAGTATGTCTGTTTTTCATCAGAGTCGACTATAAATGTCATTGTCAACAGGCATAAGATGCCATCATCCAGTTGTGCACTCAATACAGCGTGATATAATGAAGCACTCATTTGATGGATTTGAACAAGTAAGGTACAGTATCATCCCCGACAGAGACTGGTGAAAGATGTATGTATTAATTAACGATACATGTGTATGTTTTAATTAAATATACATGTTATGTAAAACTTCTACATTCCAACTTCGTTATTATAAAAGTAAGATTAATCCTGATAAAATAAAAATGACCAAAAAAATGAATTTTATAGCAATTTTGTGGAGAAAACATACTTATACAGTAATAAATGTTACTGTTAACATTTCTTATCCAATCATATATTCATATGAATCTTAACATGAGGTTTCCTTTTGCAGGTCTGCAAAATAAATAAGCGGAAACGTCAGTCACATTAAATTCTCGTTACAAAGTATAAGTTATATTATTTTTTAAGCTGCTGTTTTCCAATAGTTTGCAGTTTGCAGTATTGTACAGAAGACGCAACACCAGTCCTGTACCTCTCTGCATTAATGAGCCATGAAATAGGCTACACATAACGAATTGCTTACGGATTAGAACAACATGGTATTTTCTATGAAGTCTCATAATAAGATCAGGCTTTGAAATTATTTGGAAGCTTTTTCTAAGTGTTGAATTTAACTTTCTGCTTTTTCCCCCTAATAATCAATTAAACCCAATACTTTATTTTGTACTGTGATTCTTTTATTTCAAACATTTAAACCAAAGTTTTTACATTATATCACATAAAATTCACTTAAAGACTCTTCAAGAAAACATGATATCGATTTAAATAATGTTAATATACCTAGCATTTTGACAAAAGTTACAAGATTTTGTAATTGAATAATAAGAAATATATGACCACAACCATTAATATTGTCTTTTTTGTTTGTAATACTGCCAACAAAGAGTACATAAACAGAAGTATATTTGACTAACCCAAAAAGTATGCTACAAAAAGATGAATCAGAAAGTTGAAAGAAGTTCTGAATAACACACCCTATTCAATGAAAAGTACACACTTTTCACCCAATAATTAATACTCAAAACTTGAAGCACCACTGACACTGAAGGCAAAAGCACAATTTAAACAATTACCCGGAGCATCAATCACATCGGGAGGAAACTTGTTGTGTGCCTGAATTCCAGTTACCTGTGCTGAGAACCAGAGACATAAGAACACACCAGGGTACACCTTTATATGTCATCTAGACGATAAATTATTTTTGTCACTCCTACACTAATTAGGTAAAACCACTTACCTCTTAACATGTTTTTGTAACATAACATTTCAAATATTTTTTTGTCTTTACTTAGATGACATTTCTGAGATTTAAGAGCACAATATTATGTCTACTTAAACTGACATTCTGTTGGTTGTATAAGCCAACATTTTTTATCACTTACAATATTTAAGTTAACTCATTTGATAAAATATAAATTGAAGCGAATTAAACATAAAATACATTATGTTAGGGCTCACACTGGTCAAAAATATTCTTTGGGTCGGGTCGGCGGGTCAAAATTTAAATACCCAAGAAAAATTTGGGTCGGGTCGGGTCAGATAATACACAAGTTAATTAAAATGAAACTACAATAATTGTCATAGCATGTTTAAGCGTTCTTAATTATTCAACTGTTTGTCAAATATATTGTTTAGAATATTATAAGAATATAATATGTTTCATTGTTTTGATTTAATTAATTATGAATGAAGATCTAAACTGCATTATACAGAGGGGTTAATCACGTGATAGTCAAGATGGCCAGGTCCATACTGAGACAGTTATTTTTCGCCGTTTTATACCCTTTATTACTTCTGTTTATTTTTTAAATGACGCTCACTTTCCAGCCATATCAGTAAAAAGGTGATTAGCCTTAATTTCGTATTTAAATTTGCTTTATATCTCGACTTTACTCACTGCATATTTTCTTAGTGGAGCCCTAATTAGGTCATCCCGCTAAGAAATTTCGCACCGAGTAAAGTCAAGATATAGAGCGAATATAACTATGATTAACTAAATTCTTTTGCGCGACACACCATCCAATAATGGTGAACAAATGTGCCAAATGATTTTAAAATGTCACAATGAATGACATAGTAATGGCCCAGACAAGCTCATTTATGGCCATTTTTTACCTTCAAACTCAAATTGTGACCTTGAATTTGGAGATATCGACGTAATTCTTTTGCGTGATACACCGTCTAATGATGGTGAACAAATGTGCCAAATTATTTTAAAATCTGACAATGAACGACAAAGTTATGGCCCAGACAAGCTCATTTATGGCCATTTGTGACCTTCAAACTCAAATTGTGACCTTGACCTTGGAGATATTGATGTAATTCTTTCGCGCAACACACCATCTAATGATGGTGAACAAATGTGCCAAAAGATTTTAAAATCGGACAATGAACGACAAAGTTATGGCCCGGATAAGCTTGTTCCGCCCGCCAGCCAGCCCGCCAGCCGACATCGCCAATCTAATAACCAGTTTTTTCCTTCGGAAAACCTGGTTAAAAATGTGTGACTTTCGCCACAATTGGAACCAGGGACATGAGGAGCAAAATCTTCATGCTACCACTGGGCCACTATGGATTTTTAACTTTAAGTTTGTAATTTAAAGGCTATAGTTTCTAATAAACATGCTTTCAAATCATCAATCAAAATTTAAAATTAATAAATAATCAAACAAGTCTGTACCCAGAAGTTGGAACTTTAAGACCACATTATCAAAAAGATTTTCAACTCTCAACATTATATCTACATCTGAATGCTGCTAATTTAGCTGGACTTGTCAATCGCACCTACAACCTCTATGCTAAAAACAAAACTGGCCATTTACCACCAATAATCCGCCTTATACTTTTCACAACTTTCATGGAATACTAAAAAATAAATAACTGAAATTCCTAAAAATAACATTTTGTTTCACATGCTTAGCAACTTAGCACAAAAAAAATATTAAAATGTATTGACCTTTGTTGTAAAATGACAAACCTATTTAGTCAGGTGAGTTTTTCATTATTGAAATATCTGAAAAATTCCATTACTTTTCTATTACCAAACACTGTATAATTTGCATATGGAATTAGACATCAAACTTAAAATGACCATCATGGTGGTGATTTAAATTTCTCCAACAAAACTGTTAATTTCATTTTCTGAATCTATTTGTAGTAATATTCTGTCTATACTTCCACTAAAATAAGCACTTTTCGATTGCTTTTTCATGGAACAGTATTTTTTGTATCATTGAAAATGTATATTCAAACTGTGTTCATGACTTTTTTTGTAGGCATGGACAGAGTTTCATTTTGTGTGGATTTTCTTTTAAATTAATAGTCCAGATTTGTAAGAAAATTAATTTATATGAAGCTTTTGTGGATGCAAGAGTCTATTTTAATGTCTGTTTTTTTTAATTAGAGTAACCAGAAGAGTTTTCTGATTATTTTTTTAATTTATTTAAATCTTGCTTTGCTCACAAATAGTTTTGCAACAAAAAAATAATGCCTTTTTAATGATGTTCAAGTAATATTAATCATTTATTTTGGTTTCCAATAAATACAGAAATATATTAAAGAGAAACTATTGCTTAAAATCTATGTCATTGTTCATGAGTACATAAGCCATGTGCTGCAAAAATAGGAGAATTGGGCTAATTCATGTAAGGAAGGTGTCATTCCAGATAAGCCTAATCAGGGAGATACTTTCAGCCTAGTCTGGATTTTCGCTAAGAAGGGACTTTCTTTAAACAAAAAAAATAACGGTACATAAAAGAAGAAAGCAGGCTGCACAGGCTAATCTGGGACCCCACTTTTCACACATGCATTAAGCCCCATTTCCCAGAGCACGGCTAATATCTAACATCTCAAGACATAATCCTGATTTGTATTCAGGGTACAACTCCTTGTTACAAACTATTACAAGTTCTCATTTCTTAACCTTACAATCTTCCACTTTCATCACAGTATAATTATATATCAATTAGGAGAGTCTAATGATTTCAATATTCCTTAGCTCTCCACACAAACTATGAAGTTGAGCTCAAATATTGCATAAGTCTCTCTGCACATCAGCATCTGCTAAAGTCATTATGGTTATTATCAAAACTATGATGTGAAGTTATTGTAGACCTTTACCAAAACAAGATTTCTATCTAATGCAGTGTCCTATTGTGGAGTTAGCTTCTGATTTGAGATATTATTTCATTATCTCCTATCACTTCAACAACTTCCAATATAACTAACCACAAGGGCTATAGTTTACTAAAACAATATATTGCCCAGCACAAGGATCAATTTCAACAAAGAGTATGTTCAAGTTGTTGGATCTAGGTTTGGAACATTCAAAGTTAAACAATACCCAATCCATGGACAATTGTTCATTCCTGGAATGAGTTTCTGCAAAAAATTGTTTGCTCATTCAACAAGATAAAAGTTGTAATCAAATGAACAGGTTCCTCAGTTATTGCTCCTCTTCAATTATTGGTCATTAACCAGTAAATGAAAATTAAATTGCAAATATTTTTGATTCAGTCACTGAACATAGCACTGAAGCATTAAAAAGTAAAATAAATAATACATGTTGTATCAATATTAAAATGTTAAAACAAGAGATGTGTTTGTCAGAAACACAATGCCCCCTACTGAGCGGCTTTGATACATGTTTTTTTGACATTTGACCTTGAAGGAAAACCTTGACCTTTCACCACTTAAAATGTACAGCTCTATGAGATACACATGCATGCCAAATATCAAATTGCTATGTGAAGGGACATAGAAGTTATGAGCATTTTTCGAAACCAAACGTGAAACCTAAACGCAAAGTGTGACGGACAGACAGACGGACAGTCTGATCACTATATGCCCTCCTTCGGGGGCATAAAAAAACTATGGCCCACCAGTTTGGTAAATTAATCGGAATCTGTTGCTCACTATTATATTTATATTTACTATTTATCAATAGTAAGTACCGTAATAACTCAAAGTTTTTGGATACTTACAAATAATAACATAAGTACAGTCAGGTTACCATTACCGGGTCATTACCCATAGCGGATCACTTTGATGTTCAAGACTGCGTATCGCGATAAATAGTTGACATTTTTAGATGATATTTTGCACACAGCATCTTCAAGGCCTGTTCTTTAAAACGCAATGATTGAGTTGTAATCGTCTCGTTTCCAAATCTAGGTTGAACATGTTTAGCGGCAACATGCTATAACTCTGTTGGAAAGTAAGAAGTTTACGCATTAATTTAAAGGCCATTTAGTAGTCTTTCTGCCTGCAAAAGTCCATTTCAGTTTTGATTCATGTTTAAGATTTTGCAACACCTTAAATAAACTGAAGAATTAGCGCAATAACGGATCAAGCATGATAATATACGTATTAATAATATATTATAATAAAATATATGCAAATCTTGTTGATTCTTACAATAAAATTAATGATCTCAATTTTAATGTTTTATTTATGTTCCATGTTAAATATCGATGATTAGAAATGATTCATACAATGTACATGGTTTATAAGATGCCCATATCTTTTCAATCTTTTAAGGAATTTCAACAAATAATACATACAAGAACACCATGCGTAAAGTGTGGATACAACACACATACAAAACAATTAATAACACAAAAATGAATATAATTTATATCTGGCAATGTAACTTGGTCATTGTTAACAACACATTTCATGTTTCAACAGTTCAAATTGCTTGTTAGATGCCCCCCTGAGTAGTTTCAGTCACGTGATCCGTTATGGCTACAACTGATTCGTTAGTGCATGAATTCTGAGGCGAAAAAAAAGGTATCTCAAATACATTTTGCCTGCGTTTAAAAATAAGTCTGTGTGCTGAATCAGTAAGCAAAGGTAATATTTAATCAAACTGGTGTAACAGAAGTCTCAAAACAGGTATTGCTTTTCACCAGAACAACTTAATTACGCTACTGATCTGGTAATGGTAACTTGACTGTACACTCGGTGTCCTAAAATTTAAAGGCAAAATATAACGATGTTAGAAAATGTAGACAGTATAAAAATTGATTATCATATACAGATTTGCAATTTGTATAGCGTCAATTCCTTCAACAAATAATAGCAAGTGCTTGTAAAAAAAGTAGTTTATTAGCCAATATACATGCAATGTACTTGTTTCATGTTAATAATGTACTGTCGTGGAGTTGTTTTAATGAAAGACAAGATGAGAAATTTCATAAAAACAATTTATCAAAATTACGAGTTTTAATCATGGTGATTCTTATATTGTGTTTGACAGTAATTACAGAACACATAGTCCTTGTAGATGTTTTCGTCTGTCCCCGCCAGTAAAGGATCTTTCAAACGCAACGACAAATGTTTCCATACGACAATGGGTTTAGTTTTACTAGGTTTCTTAACCAACGCACATGTAACAAAATTTGGAAGATTAAGCCATGTTTTACAACTACTAATAGTTGCCCATGAAACAAGCGTATTCATTGGTTGTTAAAAATAGAATTACCAATGAGATCATTTGTTACAAAAAAAGAAAAACACTTCTGGAATTTTGAAGAGAAAGACAAGGGTTGAAAAGTTATTCGTTGAGGAATTGAAAATCTTCGTCAACTAATTTATCAGTGGGCTATTGCAATTAATTAACTGACGAACTGATTAATCAGCCCATCACTAGTGGTTGTATAATCTGCAACAACACTGAAAAACACAATACACACAATGGGTAATAAAGTTGTTAACAATAAGCGCTAATCATTACTATTCTACATAAATGAAGTCAACACATTCGATACAGCTGTACTGCACCCACGTTTTACAGCAATGTCACATGTCAGTTAAGTACACTGTGTAATCTACACCCCTTTGTGTAAAAACCGGATTTATCTTGATTACGAAACAGATGTATGTATGCGTGGATTACGTTGGATTTTAATGTCTCATACCTACGGTAATTCAGTCTTAATTTTGTTCAAACATGGGACATAATTGTTCGTTAGGAACTTCAATTCGTCAATCGTCACGAAAATTAATGCCTGACGATTAATAATGGTTTCACAGTACTTTTTGAACATTGAAACAGTAAGGAGCCATGGCTTGTGAAAAGGGGTCTTATGATTTAACATTTCAGTGTAGCTCTAGACCATTTAGCGCAGTCTGGTCAGGAGATTTGCTATTGAGAAAGCAAAGTTTTTCGTGGTCACTTTGGCGCGCAGGGTAAATAATGCATTATTTTATCTTAGTGATACAAAGAAGAGGTCAGCCATTAAAATCAGCAAATGCAGTCTCGGGAATTGAAACTTATTTAAGTTTATTAAAACAAGAAACCGTCGGAGACGGATGATGCTCCCCAAATTTTTTTTTTGTCACAATACTGCACTATTCAGATTAAAGGAAACGTCTTGAGGGGCATAACTAGTTTGACAAAATAATAAGATGGATGGTTTAGCAACTTAAACATTTCAAAGGGCCATAAGTCATCTAACCAGAACCCACTAATAACATGCACACCTGGTAGTTAAGCTTCCCATAAAGCTTCATTGAAGTCCAGTTAGTAGTTGGGGAGAAATAGCCCGGACAAGAATTGCACTATATGTACAGTTTATAGAAAATTTCAAAGGGCAATAACTCTGTAAAAAATCATCCGACCATAACCCGCTGATAATATGCACATCTCCTGTTGGTAGTGAAGCTTCACATAAAGTTTCATAATTCCCGTGATAAGTTGCTGAGAAATAGCTCGAACAAGAATTGCACTATATGTACAATGGAAAATTTCAAAGGGCGATGCTCTGTGAAAAATCATCCGACCATATACCGCTGATAATATGCCCATCTCCTGTTGGTAGTGAAATTTCCCATAAAGTTTCATTGAATTCCCGTAATAAGTTGCTGAGAAATAGCTCGGACAAGAATTGCACTATATGTACAATGAAAAATTTCAAAGGGCCATAACTCTGTGAAAAATCATCCGACCAAAACTGGCTGACAATATGCACATCTCCTTTTGGTAGTGAAGCTTCCCATAAAGTTTCATAGAATTCCGGTCATAAGAAGCTGAGAAATAGCCCGGACAAGAATTGCTCTATATACAGTTAAGGGAAAATTTCAAAGGGCCATAACTCTGTGAAAAGTCATCCGTCCAGAACCCGCTGATAAAATGCACATCTCCTCTAGGTAGTGAAGCTTTCCATAAAGTTTAATTGAATTCTTGTCATTAGTTGCTGAGAAATAGCCCGGACAAGAATTGCAGTATATGTACAGTTAATGGAAAATTTCAAAGGGCCATAACTCTGTGAAAAATCATCCGGCCAGAACCGGCTGATAATATGCACATCTCCTCTTGGTAATGAAGCTTCCCATAAAGTTTAATTGAATTCCGGTCATTAGTTGCTGAGAAATAGCCCCGACAAAATTGTGCACGGACGGACGGACACACGGACGGACAAACGAAGCGGCGACTATATGCTCCCCCCAAATTTTTTTTGGGGGGAGCATAAAAAACACTGACTCATTTAAATAAAAACCAACAACTGCTTAAGCTGTGCATTAAATTTGAATTTCTTTATTTTTTCAACTTGGAATAGACGAGAAGAATAAAATGGCAAGCACTGGATTCAGTAGAAAGCAAAGAAACACATCCGCATGATTGTAAATACAAACTTAATTTTGGACCGAAACTACTACTGGTATATATATAAGTGTGATGTTTAACCGTGTATGGATGTCTTACCTGAACCACCGATGGGGCGGCTGGTTCCCAGTCCAGTGGGGACCATACGTCTCATTGTACATCCCGGCAGTCGGCAGTGGCCCCCCTTGCTATCCTTGTAACACTGTTTATTTCTCTTCAAGTTTCCCTGACAGGTTTAATATCCATGCGTTTCCTAGTCCGAGATATAATTCTTAAAACAGTTCTTTAGGCTCATTTTTATTACAAGGGCTTTTGTCATAATTGTTCTTTTCTTTAATTATGAAGTTGATGAAGCATTTGTCGAAACATGCACATGTGAGTGTTTATACTTTTAATCTGTTTAAAGCAAAGTTTTCAAACGAAAATATTCAAGTATTTTTCACCCATGCACTTTTTGCTTGCTGACATCAAGCTTACTTGTATTGTTTTATATTCCTTTACTTTATGTTTACAACAAATTATTTTCGCCCAGGCATGTATTTAATTTAGTTAAATTATACATCTTCCCTTGTTTATGACTTTTGAGTGCAACAGCAGGAGACCTGAAATTATATAAAATACAAATAATTTTCTTTTTTATAAACATTAAAAAATTATTGAACAATCAAATACAGAAGACAAATAAATTCAATTTATACAAGAAAACAGGAAAAAAAAACATTGTTATTCTTTAAATTAGGTTCAAGCTTCATAAATAAAGTATTTTGATGCATTCTTTTCTCTGTAGCCTCATTACAGTGAGTTTATAACCATATGAAATCAAACAGTTATAGAGAATACTAAAATATGTCCTAAATATGAAAACACTAATTGGTCGACCAATTAGGTAACACTTCATTAGGAAGACATTTATTACTGCAGTAAGGTGACAATTGATGAACACAGCATAAAGTCTTTATGAACTATGTTAAGCACATTTTCCTTATTCAATTTTTAAAAATTATTTAATTTGTTGCAATATATGATTGCCAAAACCAGCATTCATATGAATTTCCATTCAAAGAAATAGTTTACATTTATTTAAAAAATTCACATAATTCATAGTAAAAATACAATACATAAATACAAAGAAAGTACCTGCTAATATAACTGGTAACTTGAACAATGTGAATATTGATATGAAATAACATGCATTTATATAAGCATAACAACCAACGCTTGACCATTGAATTATTCTTAGTGCATTTATGGTGACATCATTGTTCTGGTCAGTAATGGAAACAATCAGATTCAGGCGGTGTCTGCGATATAGTGATTCATAATCACCTTAAAATGAGTTGTTAATTTGTGCGGCATTCTTGGAAAGAGAACTTCGTCTTTATCTTTAGAACTGCATATTAGCAACATTTTCTGATGTCAACCAGTGCTGGATTTGTCACTAAAAAAGTGATCTGTGTACACAATAAAATATATTATTGAACAAATAACATTTCTGCATATATTAAAAACCCAGGCTCAAAACTGATAATTTAATAAATGTAAGAAATTTCATGTAATTGTTTACTCAATATAAAATTACATTGTAAAGAAAAGGTTGTACATTATTTTGGAGAACATGCTTGCATTTACATCTTGTGCCACAATTTACAAACGGGAAACATTGCTAATTGCTTAAATTCTGGTATAAAATGCTGTTTTCACAAGGAAGTTTCTATTCAACATGGTTAAGCAGTTTCAGAGAACCACATCCTAGTACCAGCACAGCACAGTCATTCACATCACCTGGGTCACTGAGTCACACAAAACTAGGGAGTAAAAAGTAATGATGACATTCACCTTTGCCTCATAATGATTTCAATTAAGTCTAAAACAAATTGCTCTGAAGCAAAATAAATCAAAACTTGCAATCTCTTAATTACTAGACATAATTCATTAGTGAATTAAGACACAATCCTGACTTCTCTGATTATTTGCATTTAGTAAAAATTAACACCAATTAATTAAATACTATTTAAAATGCATTTATCATTTTGGAGTATTATTTCACAAGAAAAAACTATTAGCAAAAGTTCCTTAGCAAAAAAAAACATTTCTATTTAAGGAAATATGTTTATAATCTCATGCACAAAATTCAAAAAAAAGACTAGGAAACAAGACCAAATTACCTATTAAAATAGGTGAAATGATCAATTCAACATTATGTTACATTGACACAAAACTGAGTATTTTTTTTTAAATACAATTGTTTGTATAGACAATATTAAGAAAATGTTGAACTTCTATTCAAAATGTTTATTTACTACTTTAAGAAACAATTTCATAGCTTCATCTGCATGCACATTGATTGAAAAATGGCTTAATTGAATCTAGTACGGGGGAATTTCAACAATTGTTATTAACAAATAGTTTTAAATCTTTATTTTCTTTTTTATGTAAAAAAATATAATTGGAATGTTTTTTTATTGAAAATGGACTCAACTTAGTTATGCTTTTAGTTGTACTCATAAGACACTTCAAGAACTGTATTTTAATATTTTAATTATGATAAAATAGTTTCGAACCTTGGCTTGTACATAAAACATGTGAGAGGAGGAGCTTGACCCATTTTATACAAATAACACAGCAACTTTTGCTTGTGATTTAAAAACAAGCATGCAGTGACATTTCAATTAAATTTATTTCAGTAATTTAGTAATTTTCAATGAACAGAAATTAATGAGTTTACAATAGCTTGGGCCGAGTTTTTACCTTTTGTGGGAATTTACCAATTACCAGTAATCTATTATATTCCAATTTCAACTGCCACTTAATTATAAAATATATAACTTAAAATTAGTGACTGTTTTGAGCATTATCAAAATTATTTAATACCCTTTAAAAAATCAAGACAAAAGTATCATGCACATTAGCAAAGGGTTTAAATTTTAACTTATTAACCAATAAAATGCACAAAAATAAAAAGCCTTTCAGTTTAACTTCAGTTTGTTTCAAGTTTTATTAAAATGAGGGAATACAGCCCACTCTCTACAAACCCAAATCTCAATCAATCTAAATCCTCTGAAAACCGAAAAGATCTTCCAGTTCCGCTTGTTCTTCTACACATGTAATGGGCCAAATCTCAATATACCGGACCCTATGAATTCCGGATACCAAACATGTACCACCACGTTTGTTTGTTTGTGTACAACTTAACATCTGTAAACCAAACAGTGTGGAAAAATAAGCCATTTTGTCCAAAGTTCATTGAATCTGTCATTAACATTAAGTAATGATGAACAACAAACCCCATTAAAATTATTTAATTGTGTATTTTTACAATTTAATTGTTTGAATCAATTATATTGATAAATAATGTGTTTTGTTGATAATATACTATTCAATCATATTTGAATATTCTAAATAAAACAAAATACAATTAAATTGATATATAATGTGTTTTTTATAATATACTATTAAATCATATTTGATTATTCTAAATAAAACAAAATATTATATTAAAAGTTACCATGTATTGAAATATGAGTACATGAAAATGTTTCCCTTTTTTGAGACATGAAACAGATTCTCAAAGACAATTCATTCATATATTTAAATTATCTGTTTCTGGTTTGCAGTTTCAGTGTCAATGATTATCAAATGTAAAACTTTGTATTATGCATATTGAAATTTATATGTAAATAACCACATGATAACTGATAACGCTGATAATGTGTATTAGATTGACATAACTAAATGCTGTACAGATATGCCTAAAACCATTATAGAAAATGAACTCCCTGAAAACTGGACATGTTGTTCCGGACCATTTGGTGTTAAATACAGAGAGAGTTCACTGTAGTCTAAATCATGTTCAAATGTATTTTTATCAGCTTAATTCAACCATTAGTATGTGTGATAAGAAATTAAAAAAAAAAAAAATTAAATTGTATTAAAAAAAACAACAATTATTTGGTTAAACACACACAATTAGTATAAATACAGTTAATGTTTTTAAAGAAATTATATAACAATTTTGTTTACACCAATTTATTTTAGCTTAATGGCATCCAAAGCTTCAAGCAAAAGCTCGACTACCGTATTTAACATTCTGTTAATCACCTCTACTGTTATGTCATGTGTGACTGTGTAACTGTACACAGCTTTTATTTAAAATATTTTGATAAAAATTCATTCTTTGTGAACATTAAGTGTTTTTAAACTATATTCTTGCCACTTTTTATATATTTAATGAGATTTCAGAGTCATATAGGTGTAATTTATATTAAACAGGAAAAAAAAAAGGTGCATGCAGCAGTCATATTTATATCGATCATTACTCTATTGACCTAGTCAGTCTTTTATTTACCTATTGGCATTCATTTCATAAAAACCCAACTTGTATTAGGGCAAAATTATTACAGGTCATGAAAATGAATAAAACATGTCATTTGGTGTGCAAACCTAGTGGGTAATATACAAAGAAAATACACTTATGGTAAAAAGACCACATATGAAGCATAAACAAACACACACAAACACAAAACAGAGTATTCAGGAAACCATATTTATTCATTATCTTTAAGTCAGTATCTTTTCCCTTATTAATATAAGAGTTAATTGAAGAATAAGTTGTACTAAACACAGTTTAATTGTGTCAGGGCAATTTGTCAGACAAGAGAGGTTAAATTATGTGTTCTTAAGTAAATTAACAGTAATCCTTTTTGGGTGTTAACATATGTATTCATTCTTATTTCTAAGCTAGAAATTTAGTATATAATTCAAAAATCAATAATATATTTCTTCATAAATAAACAAATAACTTTATGTAGAAATAATCAATTCCACTGAATAACAGTTTATAATCACTTACAATTTATATGTTATCCATTTTTTATGACAATCCATATATTTAGTCCTCACACAAGAAAGTGAGAGTCATAAAATGTTACAAAATTTCACAATCACAATTTGTATTTTTTTCAAAATATTCCAATTACAAATCTCTCTTAGATTTTTTATCTTAATCCAAGACATCACAAATACAACTTCTATAGCCACATTCAACTTTTAATAACTGTTTCACTGGATCATCAAATTAAAGTCATCAAATCTACCATTATAAGAAGTGTCTCTGCCAATAGCACATTTGCAGTTTTGTGTACATTATGATACTAATAATCTCACTCATACAACTGCAAAGTCACATATGAACATTATACATAACCATACACAAAGGTACTTATGCACATATAATACACAGATGAACAATTCCTTCCATACAACACTTGCCTGTACGCACACACATACATACAGACACACACACTATTGTTTCAAGCCTTGTGAATTAGATTTTCTAAAAGCATTCCTGATACCTCTTTTAAATGACAGAAAAATGAATACATAAAAAAAGGTACAAAAAAATAAAAAATGTTACAATCTGCATTGACATTTAACACTAACATCAACCCTAAATCATTCCACAAAAATTTGGACAAAACATTAAAAACTAAAAACTGGTAAATACCTTGAAGATATTTTGAGTTTTTTTTTTACCATACATGCTTTCATAATCATTAACAACTTGACTAGTATAAAATAGATTTTTTTGTTAAAAAGATATATAAAGATAATAGGAATGCTAAAACATTACAAAAATAAGAAAAAAGTATATAAAAATATACTAAAATATCAAAGTGACATATTATTTGAAATCAGTATATGATTGATCAAAATCATAGACCTTATTGACAATGTCAGTGAAAGTCATTGGCAACAATTTTAACAAATTAAAAAAAAATACATAAACATATTTTTTATATAATTAAAACTTATTTAATTTAAAAGAAAAACTCTCCACAAAAAATGCTCACAAAAATGCCAAGAGAAAAGAATCACCTTTCAGAATCACAAGTTACCTAAGAAAAGTTGAAAATGATAATTTTCTGAGAAGAAGTAAACCCCCAGCCTAAGCTTACGCCACAAGTATCTCTAATTATTCCCAGTGCATTGTAAGATATGATGTGGGAGCAGTACACACACAACATGAGGTGGTGGGGAAAATGCGTGACTGACAGCCGCTGTTGATAATATCAATTACCTTAAAACATAAATATGCCTGAGGGCTCGTAATTGCTTTCTGCATTGCTCTGCAGCACAGACTGTCACAGCCGCCGTGCCGCCATGCAGCCCACCACTGTCCTAGGCAGCAAGGGTTTTGTCAGGAGTAAGGTAGAACATAGTAATCTTTTGCAAAGAAGCTACATATCCAGTTTGGGCTTCTTCTTCTGGGATATCTGAAACATTGGTCATTAGACAATATACTTAGTCAATGAATGTTAATACAAAATGGAGAAATATTGAAATGTCGAACATTGCCTGATGCATATCGTTATCAAGAAATTTTGGAAGAGTATTCACAAAATATTCAATTACATACATTAAATGCTAGTGAAACAGATGTCAAACTTATAACATCCATACATATGTTCAAAGCTTTTATTAACAGCTTCATAATAAGTAATAAAAATGGGATTAAACACAAAAACTTTTGCCATAGTTGCCTCAATCTGTGTATTCTTACACTCTCATTGGTCAAAGAAGTGTAAGAAACTCAAGGGGCTTAGCACAACATTTGGGGTTATCAGCCTATGGGCCCTGTTAATTAATATCTATGAACAAAGAAGCTATAATTGTGATGACCAGTCTGGTTAATGACTCGATCTGATTACTGTCCCCGACAGCGCAAGCAGCCAATATGGGGCGATCGGACAGCCATAGTTTTGACTGGCCTTACCGCCCATGTATGTCCACCAACAAGGCAACAAGTCACACATCCTGACATGGAAGTCACTACATTAATTACATGAAAATAGCATTTTATACCAATTAATTAATGTGACAGTAAGAAGCACTTTATGTCAGCTAATACAATGTAGTCCATAAAGAGAGTCGTAAAACTGACAGTGACCCCTCAGTCAGCAAACAAGCTCTAGACTAGGGACACTGATGTCAGGTCATCTGGGGTGATTCGGTTATTAATGTGCCATACTCTAGAAAAATGGGGCTTAATACCAGGGCTTTTTTTCCTTCTGTGGGAATGGCTGTTTTTCACAATTTTGGGAAGTTCGCGACTCAAATTTTCACAATTTTAAGAAGTTTGCAACTCAAATTTAAAAAAATTGAAAAAGTTTGTGACTCATTTTTTCACAATTTTGAACAGTTCGCGACTCATTTTTTTCACAAAATAGGGAGGCCAAGGCTGCAATATTAAATGAGATCAATATTTTCGCAAAAAAGTGCTCCTGATTGACATTACAATTGTATTCAACACAATTGCGTGCCTTTTGAAAAAAATGCACCTGCATTATTAAATTGATGTAATATGTATGATGTTTTACATGTATTTTTTTAATTGATTAATGTTTTTTTTATTTAATACATTATTTGAGCTTTAAATTCTGGTTCTTTAAATGTATAATTTTCATTCACATGTTTAAACAGATATACTTCATCTGTCACATCCATGTACTTAATAATACTTAATGTACTTATTAGCGACAAAAGTTAAAACAGCAACAATTCTAAACACAAGAGTGTGAAAGTTGTTGTAGTTGTATAGCATCAAATAAGAATGAAGTGCGTCAGATTGATCACGTCATAGGTCCCTACATCCACAGTTTGTAGTCATTCGCTGTCCACAGTTTGTGGTTACACATTAGTGTTGACAACCAGACTGCATGAGAAATCACAATGCATCAGAAATCAGCCAGAGTCTTAACAATTCTGTGAGAACACCTTGTAACCAATCTGTACTGCTTTTATCCAAAAGCAGAATTACCACGAAAAATACTGCTTACTATTGAGCTATTCCAATACATCAAAGCTTATAATCACAAGTACGGCTCTTAATACTCTTGTCTGGTTAATATTGAGCTACTTTTGTACAAGCAATAATGAGCTACTTTTGTACGGGCAATGTTAAATTATGGGCAATATTGAGCTACATTAGTATTGGAAATATTAAGCGACTTTTGTATATAGGTGATATTAAAGCCCCCCCCCCCCCTCCCCCGAGTTGATTTTGGTATATTTTTGTTATGTGTCACAAAAAGTGATTATAAGTCAAAATGTGTTTGTATTTATGTCAGATGTGCAAAAAATTTGGTCAAAATCGGATAATGAAATGCCCAAATTCAGCACAAAGTTAGGGCTTTTCAATTTCTGTGCATGCACAGAAATTATCTAAATTTAAACACGTGCGGGTCACATGTAAAACCATGTGACCATTGCATCATTGTTTACAATGCCATTTGCATGAATGATGAATACTCATGTCATTACGGTTTAAACCCGTTTACAATGGGACAAGCAAACAGACAGGACATAGCAGCGAAATGTTTTTTGCGTGATTTTTTGTAAATATCTATGCATATTAATCGAAAAATTTCAATAAACTTTCATCCAGCTTGATAAAAACTCCATTTGTTTTCAATCCACAAATCGATCTTATTGAATTTGCTCTAATCTGAGAAATCGTTCTTATGCAATCAGCTTGCATTCTGATTTTTTCACGAACATGATATTCAATACACAATGATCCTCATTTATCCATTTTTTTTTTTAGACAAAAACATGTTTTATAATCACTTTGCTAGGGCTATCTGTAGACATAATTTGTTTGTAAATTGCTTGTGTTATTTAGTAGTTCTTCTTTGTTTTGAAATGCGTGGAAGTGGAAATTACGTGAAATAGGAGCTCACGTGACCCAAAGCGTGCAAACATTACAGGTTAATAATAGTCTTGAGGATTCCATTATATTAGGTGCTTTGGGCATTTTATGGCACAATTTATGCGAAAATCAGTATGGAAGAGTTAAGCTTTAGAATGTATCTGACGAATACTGATCTATTCTGGTCAGTTGAGATATGTGAGAAATATCAACTTGGGTGGCTTTAAGCTTTGAACATGCTCAAAACAAACGTAGCGGGATCTTGGCGAAATGAAAACCATAATTTGCCAAAGTCCTTGATTTAGACTCCGATCAGCCTCGATCCGCCCCGATCCAAACCTTTTTCATATCATGGCTTGATCGTAATGATCGTCCTAAAGTCGCAGCTCTGCGAAAACGGGGGGTAATTAACATATCCGTGTTGTCACAACATTGGATGATTATTGAACAATTGTATTTTGGGCCAGAGGCATTGCATTACAATAACGGTATGTTATGATCTGTTATGTATATTATGTTGAGCTATCTTTTGTGTATGGGGAATATTGAACTTACTTTGTATGGGCCATATTGAGCTACCTCTGTATGGGAAATAATCACCTACTTTTGTATGGGCAAAATTGAGCTATTTGTCTATGGGCAATATTGAGCTTCTTTTGTGGATGCGCAATTTTGAGCTACTATTGTGTGGGAAATATTGAGATACTTTTGCGTGGAAAAAATGAGCCAATTTTGTGTATGGGCAATATTGGGATACTTTTGTACAGGCAATATTGAGCTATTTTTGTATAGGCAATATTGAGTTTCTTTTTGTGTATTGGCAATATTCAGCTACTTTTGTATGGGCAATATTGATTTGATTGGCAATAATAAGACTCTTAATTTGAGCAATATTGAGCTACTTTTGTGTATTGGCAATATTGAGAGTGTGGTTGTTAATATTTGTTAATGCTTTTTCCAATATGATATTTAATTTAAAAAATACTTATTTAAACTTAATGCCTTGAAAATGTTTAAATGTTGTATTTAAGAAACTATAGATTATTGCAAGTTTAATATGCATGTGAAAGTATATTTACTAAACATTGTCTTCATTGTAAGAAAAAATTAAAGCAGATTTACTTTTTAATATAAAAATGCTGCCAAACATTCACTTAATTATGCTACTTATAATCATATTAATAATGCTTCGTTTTCCCCAATTTTATGGTTTATCAAATTATTTTTTCCCAAGTTCATGATTTATGGCGCTAATTTTTACAATCCAAATGGCATAGGCTGTAAAAAATAAAAGCAAAAACAAGAGTGCCAAATTGTCACAAGATACGCCCGTTTGAAGGTTTTGAACAACTTGATAACTTTACCATTTGAGTGGCAAAATGAATTATTTTTGAAAATTAAGCAGCACATATTTAAACTTGACCTAGATATCATCTAGACACAACTTCTGACCAAATTTGGTGAAGATCGGATGAAATCTACTTCAGTTAGAGAGCAGACACCATGCTAAATCCTTGAAATGCACTAAGTGACCCTGTGACCTAGTTTTTGATCCGGCATGACCCATATTCGAACTTAACTTAGATATTGTCTAGATACAACTTTTGACCAAGTTTGTTGAAGATCGGATGAAAACTACTTCAATTAGAGAGCGAACACAATGCTAAATCCTTGAAATGCACTAAGTGACCCTGTGACCTAGTTTTTGACTCAGCATGACCCATATTCTAACTTGACCTAGATATTGTCTTGATACAACTTCTGACCAAGTTTGGTGAAGATCGGATGAAAACTACTTCAATTAGAGAGCGGACACTGCTGTAGACGCCGCCGCCCGCCTGCCCACCAAGGGTGAAACTATTACACGTCCCGTTTTGGAAAACGGGCATATAAAAATCACAGAGTGTTTTTTTTAAGATTATTGGGTCAGGTGTTGGCTTCTTTTCTAAACATACTTGTGGAATGAACAAAAAGTATAAAAGACAATAAACAGATAATAACGCATCAATATAATATTGAGACAATAAACAGATAATAACGCATCAATATAATATTGAGCAAATGAAATCAGAAGTTCAACATCACTGGATTCCTTATTATAACAAAAATCTTGAAAGAGAAGTTAAACATACTGTTTTCACTCGTTTTTTGTTTTTTTTGCCATTACATAGTTTCCCAGAATCAGAAACAGTTGTCAATTAAATAATTGGGCCATTGAAGCTAACCGGCAAGTAGTATCATTGACAAACTCATCACATGTATTAGCAACTGAAAACAATAGGGGTCCTGGCTGAGCTTGTTTTCATCAAATTCCATATCATGATGCTGTGTCCCAGACACATACTCCAGAAGTGCAAAATAATATTCTGAACAAGAACACAGATTGTAGGGTTACATTTTAGGGTTAGCAATATTTGCATCTAAACAATATATTTGTTTGTTCATTTCTAGTATTTCTCCAACCACCTGCCTGCTCCCTATGGAGAAATCTGGAGAATCTTGGTGTGGCGCTGCTGTCTTCAGTTCCACCTAACCAGCATGGCTGTCACCAAGACATTAGAAGTAGCTAAAAAAAATAACCATGAGTGACTAAGCCAGGCAATTTTCAAATGTTTTTACAATGCTTGAGTAAATGGCATCCACCCATCACATAAGGGAACAAATAATACAATGTATGTTGTAAATTTGATAAGGAAATTAAACTTCTAGGAGGTTTCATTTTTCTAGGGAAAACTGCAAGATTTAAAATATTTTTCTGATAGAATGTAAATGGAAGGGACTTTAAATATAAATAAGATTTGTGTAAATAACTTTATCTTGCATATTATAAAATGAGTTATTATTGTGTACAGATCACATTTTGTTAAAATTACAAATCTATTTCATAAAAACATTTTTGAGTATATATTCAATTTTATAAAAACATCATATATTAATTTCATTTGTGTAAATAACAAATTATACTTTTCATTTTGATCACATAACTGACATCTGACATGTATATTTCTGCAGCTATTTCATAAATTTAATCAACATGTTAAATTGCTTCATTATATCTGTACAAAAAGTGCTTGCTTTCACATTGTAGTAAAATCTGCTTGTAGATTTTGGTTTGCGATGTACTAGTTTAATTCCAGCAATTGCACATATCGTATGGCATAATAAAAGCATTCAGAAGTTATGTGACAAATGTGAAGATCATTACCTCCTATTACAAAATGCATGCATCTGTTTGGAACAACCAACATTTTAGAATCAAATGAGATATGGTGCATAAGAATAGCAGCTGGATTAAAACACACATTTAAACAGGCAAACAAAACCACTAAATTGCTATCTTATCAACAGAATGATAGTGTGCAAAGTGATAGCTGAAATTAATGTGGAAATAGTTAAGATTACTTCTGCACAATAGCTTGTTTTTTTGCTCATTAAGTAGCAGTTGAGTTATATAAAGGTCTCTCAGTAGAATAAACAATTGGTAATGGCCACAACTGTCATTTGCCAAATTAGGCAGCCGTTAAGGATATACTCCATGTTTCCAACATTCAGGTCATAAATATATACACTTCCTTGTTTATAAAATATCCAGTTGATTAAAAAATAAATAAATTGATAATACTTATCCATTTGAATGCATGCACATTTAATTCAGTTAAAAGATATCTCTTATTTAGTGGTTTTGGTGATAATATCCCCAACATAACTAAATTAAATACATGTACATACAGTAGACAGTAGATTCCACTTAATTGAATATCAGATAAGCGCATAATCCAGTTAATTGAATTGAAATTGAAAAACAAAACCATTTGCATCTCTTCCCATTGTAAAAACTCCGCCTATTCTGATAGGAAATATGGCGTATTCCGGTTAATTGTATAGCCAATTATCGATTGCACACTATAATCCAGCGAAGAATCTCATAAATTTCCAAGGATATGCATCGTATCGCAATTTTGACAGACTCGCTAAATTGATCGCCTTTGTTTTAATTTCACGCCATGCATGTATGCAGCGTCTGTCAGGCGTCACATGACTAACAGGTGTAGTATGCGGGCCATGTACAATGCAATTACTGGAGCTTCAGGTTAAAAATGACGCAAACTTTCGAATGCAAACTGTTGAGTAACACACTTCTACAGTTTGTTGCCGATTAGAAACAAACTGTTGACGTGTCTTGCTCGACAGTTTGCGATAGGTGATGGCATGTGACACTATATTCTCAGTTCGTGTATATAAACCTACACAACTGCGTCACAGTAAATCATATCTAAACATGATGTTAAACAAACGAAAACGCAACGTCATCTCAGCCTTGCTGACAAATATGAAGTCATCAAACTGTGTTCTAGTTATTAATGTAACCTGTGAGTGAATATGACGAGTGGATTATTTTCAATGCACCGTATATTGAATAACAAACAACTATCTGCACTTTTCTATGCATTTATTTAATAAAACAAGTTGATTTAGCAATGTAATTAACAATATAGCTTTGAAATAGGCTAAAATCATGATAACATACACACATGTGTATGACAAACTGTGGTAACATTAGAAATATAACTGATTCTGTATAATTGAATACTCCGGATAATTGAATATTCGGACGTGACAAATGGGCTATTCTATCAAGCGGAATCTACTGTTCCAGATTTCTTTTGATCAGTCTCGCTTAAGGAATGTTTGTCCTGGAAGGATTTTTTAGACATGCTTTAAAAACAATTCTTGTTTTGTAAGTTTACTATAAAAGTTGCAATTCAAGCTCTGTTTGGCATAACTTATCATCACTAACCACTGTATTGCCCCGTTATAAAAAAGCTAGAAAAGTTGTTGACACCTTATCAGCAATTAACAACTTATGATTTTGTCATTATGCTCTGCATATTATGACTTAACCCATTTCCCTTCTCGAAAAAGTGTACTAAATGCGCAATTAATGCGCATTTAATGCGCATGTTATTGGCACCGTATTTTTTGCTTAACAAGTGCATTTTATTCTGTTAAAAAAACACACTAAACTAGTGTGTTTATACACATAAGTGTATTTTTTTTGACAAAATAATACACTTAAGTGCGTTTATTATGTTAATAAGTGTGCTTAAGTTAATTTTCAAGCGCATTTATACACTTGAGTGTATTTTAAGACATACAAATAATACACTTCATGGTCAAAGTGAATTTTTCGAAGCACATTAATACACTTGATTGCATTTCCAGTCATTTAAATAATACACGTTACAGAATTAAAAGTGATTTTTTTAAGCGCATTAATACACTTGAGTGCATTTCCAGTCATACAAATAATACACTTCATGGAATATTAAAAGTGAATTTTTTTAAGCGCATTAATACACTTGAGTGCATTTTCAGTCATACAAATAAAACACTTCATTGAGTATTCAAAGTGAATTTGTGTAAGCGCATTAATTTTATACACTTGAGTGCATTTCCGGTGATACAAATAATACACCTTACAGAATTGAAAGTGAATTTTTTTAAGCGCATTAATACACTTGAGTGCATTTTCAGTGATACAAATAATACACCTTACAGTATTAAAAGTGAATTTTTTAAGCGCATTAATACACTTGAGTGCATTTTCAGTAATACAAATAATACACTTTATTGAGTATTGGAAGTGAATTTTTTAAGCATATTATACGCTCAAGTGAACTTTTAATCACTTCAAATTAATATTCTTAAAAATAAACCAAATTTTTAAAAAATCCCAGCGATTTAATGCCAACATTGAAATTTCATTCTTTATATGAAAGGTTTGTGTAAATACATGCATAAAAAACAAAAAGTTTAATTCATTAGATAAGTGAACACTTTTATTAGAATGTTAAAGCTTAAAAAACAAAAACAAAGGTTACATATTTACTATAAAGAGAGGTTTCAAACCGGCTATTGCCTATCTAGTTTTAACAACTTATCAAGCTCATACCAGTGATTTTTCTCCGCTCTGATTATCAGCCCACTTCAGGTTGTTTCCGCTTCATTAATATAAAAGTTTTCTCCTCCTTAAGCTGAAATGTTTTACCTTTCATAAACTTGATTTTTATTAATTACATTAATTCCAAATCCCTTTTTTATATAGACAAAAGCAGCACATTTAGTTCAATCATATTCTGGATCCTAATATATGACAAATGAACCGTATTCATGAAATCTTTATGTTATTTTTAAGATCTTCCTTTTTTGTTCATTTTTGCGCTAAAGTATGTCCTTCTGAGAGCCAGTACAGGTTGTTTTGAATTTCCAAAGAAAATCAATGCATACAAGCAAACAATATTTAGCAGCTTAGCCCCTGTCACTATATTTGTTGTTATACATTGTTTCTTACAAAGAATGCATTCATAAACAACCCTTTATAGAGCAGTTCACCAGCTGATCAGGTCTGAATACTACTGTCATGGTCTGTGAGGCGCTTCTCGTGCATGATCTCATTTGAGATCAGGTCCTGAAATATATTTTATAATGTAAGTAATAAATATTGCTGTTATGGTAATCTTGTTCAACAGTTGCTATTAAAATCATAAATTTTAAATCAGAACAAGTTTGTTGGTTTGTTGTTTTTGTTTGTATATTTTTGCATTATTTTAATCTGACATGTGAATTAACGCTTGTCATAAATAATTTAAAGAAATAACGTTTGGTAGAAAATACTGTTTATAAATGAACTAATATAATTATGTGGTCTCATTTGGCTGTGTGGACTGGTTGGAAGTGTGACGACTTAAAAATGCAATAACCTTTATTATAATAAAGTTTTACCTCTCAAATCCAGCTTTTCTTGGTCAAGGCCACTACAGGGCGTGGTTTCCCACTCCTGTTCCCCTCAAGTTGGCCTGCTTGTGCAGAGTAAAACCTGGAATAAATGTCCATACATCAGGTAGTCCTCCTTTTGCTCCCTTTTTTGCAGGCGATGATGCACATTCTTTCCAATGGATCTTCCGATCAATGTAAATTTCACCTTGGGGTTTAACAAGGCAATTCATAAAAGTCGTTTATGTTTTATTTCTCAGTATAAATCAGTAAATCACTAAAACATACACAATAGTTCATGCATGATAGGTAATCTTGGTATTATTTAATTTAAGAGTATGTGTAACAATACATTCATGTTACTAAGTGTAATGAGCATTCAGTTAAAGAAAATATTTTAAAAACTCAATAGCATGTAAAAAAATCACATGTTTGTAAAAGATTTTGCACAAGTAACCATTTGCAATGTGAAATAGAACAACATAAATTTGATAATAATAATAACAATTTTCTATTTATTATTTCAACAACAAAAGATTGATTTCAACAACAAAAGATTGAGATTCCTCCTGACATGGTGATGCAGATGATTTATTCGAAGCCTACAGCAATACAAAAAGCTTACTAAAATTAAATACCAAATTATCTTGTTTAAACAAGTTTGAAAATTTTATATTTATAATGAGTTTTGGGAACACATTTTTGATTAACATGATCAAAGATCCAACAGTCACTTTTGAGTTAAGCAGAGATATTCACTGCTGGAATGTGTTAAAAAATGCAACAGTTTAATTTAATCAATTGAATATTTTTAACTAATTCATTTTGAATTTTCTTTTGTCTTCGGCAAGTCTGAAGGTTTGTGAAGTTTGTTGTCGCCACTGCTTTATGTAGTAGACATGAATATAGTAACATCATCTTAGTGCTGGGATGGTCAAGGTACGTCTCAGGAAAAGAAAGGAATCCAATTTCCATGTTGAATCAGACAGTATCAGTATCCTTGGCATAGCTGTGAACACCCATGTATGTCAGCACTATTTAAAGTCCACAATGTTTTTCAACCATTAAAAGTTCTTAATGTGGAAATGACCTGGGTTTGTACGCCCAAGTTTCGCTGGCGTCATGACATTTTCCTTTTTGGGGTCAAACTTTCCGTCTAAAGAGCATGAGACCCTCTTTTGCTTCTTTTCAGTGCACTGAAAATATAAAACAATATGAATTAAAACCAACATGATTAATAAAGGGCTAGTATTGACTGAGCCTTTCCAAAAATGCTGCGACATATATTTGTTGATCAAATTAATAGTGGTTATAAAATAAAAAATGACTAAAGTTGTATTGTTTGTGAGCTTATACAAAATTATGATTTTGCAAATAATGCAAATGAAATTTGCACCACACAATAGATTGAAATGCAACGTTTGTAAAGATACCATCATGATTATTATAGGGCTACAAATGACTGAGCCTTTCGAAAAATGCTGCGACATATTTGATTAAATTGATAGTGATTACAAAATAAAAAAATGACTAAATTTGTATAATCTTTGAGCTTATACAAAATTATGATTTTGCAAATAATGCAAATTACATTTGCACCACACAATGGATTGAAATGTAACGTTTGAAAAGATACCAACATGATTAATATAGGGCTAGTAATGACTGAGCCTTTCGAAAAGAGCCACAACATATGTTGATCAAACTGATAGTGGTAACAAATAAAAAAAATCACTTAAAATGTATTGTCTTTGTGCTCATTCAAAATCATGAATTTGCATATAATACAAATAAAAATTGCAACACACAATGCATTGAAATGTAACGTTTGTAAAGATACCTACAAGATTAATATAGAGATAGTATTGACTGAGCCTTTCGAAAAAAGCTGCATCATATGTTGATAACACTGATAGTGATTACAAAATAAAAAAAATGACTAAAATTCTATAATCTTTGAGCTATTATAAAATAATAAATTTGAAAATAATGTAAGTTAAGTCACCACACAATGCATCGAAATGTAACGTTTGTAAGAATACCAACATGAATAGTACAGAGTTTTATTTGACCAAGCCTTTTAAAAAGCCACAACATATGTTAATCGGATTATGGATGTGTAAACAATGATATGCATGATTTGGTGAAACTACCCACCGTTGTTTTTATTAGTAAATACATAGCATAGTCGAAAACAAATAAAACAATAAGATGTCTCAAATTCAACAATCCTTTGCAATAAATACTTCTTTGTTGGCAACACTTGGTTAATTTGTAATCTTAATCTGACTAGATCGCTTTGTCACTGTCTCTCTGTCAAAATGGAGGCTGTGAAAATTTTCATCGTCGCGCGAAGTCTCGTTGAGTCGCAAGTCTCGTTTCCGTTTTGCGTAACAACACGTTAGCTTGTTCTTCGGTTCATTGAGTAGCGAATCCCTTTGTTTGTATAGATACGTGATTGTAGTAAATACACATAGTTATCATCACACAATACTTCATGCTGAAAGCATTTCAAGACATTTGACACTAGAGTTATAAGTCTTAATAATGCTCAATTATACCAAATATTTAGCTCAATTTAAGTTGCTGCAACCCAATTGTTTTCAGAATATAACTTCCCACTTCTTGTGCTGCAGCCAATCAAAGTGGCTTTTTTTACAAATAGATGGTGCCTGAGCCAATCAAAAGTCTATAAACACCCCTGTGTTAGGCTTAGATGGAGCACTGATAGGGGTTAATGTTTATGATGGCTTATCTCTTATCTCTTATCTGATCAGCAAAACTCAACCTGAGAAATATCCACAGAAAGAATTTTTTTTTGCAAATCAGAGGATACACTTATATGCACAAAAAATGCACTTCATTAAAAAAAATGCACTTATTGCATAAAAAGATGCACTTTGTCTGCAGAAGATACACTAAAAAACAGTAAAATGCACTTAAAGATAATGAAAATACAGTAAAAATGCACTTTAGTGCACTTAATTATGAAAAAAGTTCAGAAAAAATACACTTTTCGGTAAAAATGCAGAAAAATACACTTTTATAAGCGCATTTTGTTAAAAAGTGCATTTTATTTTGAGATAGGTTATGCCTAGCGTCTAGTAAAAAGGCCATGGCAAACAGCGTAGACCCAGATGAAACGCCGCATGATGCGGCGTCTCATCAGGGTCTGCGCTGTTTGCTTAAAGGAATTTCTGTAAGAAGTATTCTAAATATAGAAATAAGTATACTAGACATCCCTAATTTTGGAAATAAAGTGATCCAAGTTAGAAGGATGGGAAGAGACCACTAGGCATAAATGGGTTAATGTTACCAATGAACATATTTAAATGGCTATCTGGCTTCTGAAAAAGCCAACTGTGTTTGTGTTCCATCGCCCTCAGTTACTTACATCAGTTGTGTTATACCAAGCATGGTTCAGACAAGAACTTGCATGGAAGTGTTCAAATTAAGCTCAAATACACCAATTTTTTTCAATTTAACCTGTCCGCTTTTGACTCATTTTCAGAGAAAACAGTTTTTAGATGGTCCCTTAGCGACCATCTAAGGTGGTTAGTCTAAAATTCAGGTCGATACGCCTTAACTTCTAGGAGCCCAATACCCGCTAATACTACGCATATCTGCGCGAGAAAGAGTTGTATAATTTATGCAAGAGGTTTGAGTTCTCCAATTATATTCATTCACAAATGGAAACATGATATTAATATTGTGTTAAATGCAATAGTTTCGAACTGTGCTTTTATAGAAAAGAATCAATCAACAATGATCGTATTGTACGTGTCGCGGAGGAGATTGTTTATGAATGAATAAAATAGTCCATTTTCTGCAGCGTCTTCATAATGTAGTATTTTTGCTCAGTCCATTCATAATATGAGGCTATTAATAGATGCGCCTGTCGATAAACAAAGGAAAGTCCATGGGCGATAACAATGCAAAAGGTTACGCTCTCACATACACCTCAATGAAGTAGTACAGGTCGTAAATTGAGGCTTTTAATAGATTCGGGAAAAAGTTAACACTTATTTATATTCTCAATTTAAAAAACGTTGAACATAAGTTCAACAATAACTTCAGCGATACGATAGACAAAAACAAAAAAATGTTTCATAATTGCTAAACCCGAATATAACAAACAACTTATAATAATAATACGAATGACCTGTTTTGTAACCTCGTTCATGCTACTACAGCGGGTATTTCTGGAAAACGTTCTTTGGTTCTCAACAGATAGTGGCGATCTTTTGTATTTACGGGTGCTAGCAACGCAATAGTAGAAGGTTAGTAGAAGGTTTAGCTTGTTTATATTCACAGTTCTCAATACATAGACAGTTGGATATGAGTTCATCAATTACTACAGGCATACTATAGGCAACCTCGAAAATGCTTTATGATCGCAAAACCGAAAACAACTAAATATATTATATTAAATATATTTATAACAATAAATATCTTTTAAAAATGTTGTTGGCGTATACGCTGACTTTGAAATAAAGTTTGCAATTTACTTTTCTAAATAAATAAATACAATTAAACAAAAGTTAAACTATTGTGTTGTGTTTTTCACTAGTAAGTTGCATATTCACCGCATGAAATGTCTGTTAGCATTGTCAAACCACACATTAGTGTGAGTAGATAAAAAATATACTACGGGAGAGCACTTCATATGTGTCCTCATATGCCTTGTTATGAGTATCTTTCTTCACTATCGAAATATATCGTATGTTGATATATGATTTAAATGCAGTTTTCTTTCGACACATTTAAATCACACGTCAGTAGCGCCGTCATGCGAAAATGGGTCTTATGCGTTTCGGTCAGCGTTTGTTAAACCCAACATGTGCTTTTGCGCAGTCAGGCCATAGGTGATGTTGTTCGCTATAAAATCACTCAATATGTTATGTTTTTCCTTACCAGAAGGAAAGATAGCTGAGTGGGCTATTTATATGATGGGCACATATGGAATAAGACCCATTTTCGCATGATGAGGGTCATTACTAATCTCATTGCGAATTGAAAATGCAACATTTAAGAACAATGCTTTTTGATACAAAATTGAATTCAATATAGCAAACTTGTTAATAATGGCAGCCTATCCACACATTAAGGAATGATTTCCAGACGTGCTGACCAAGTACAGCAAACAACTCTTATCGTGAAACTAATCTATTTCGCTAATGATTGTTTTCTCATCTTGGAGGCGAATGTGAAATTCTGCGAGATGGATTGTAACGCGTAATTGTAACAGGGCCACAATTTGTGTCGTTTGAGCATTAAAAGAGTAGTCCGGAATTCCTTACACTGAACAGTGCTACATCCTTTGAATTGAGCACATACGCAGTGATCATATAGCAAAAATTCAAAGGTTGTATCTCGAATCAGCTTATTAAATATTCGAAAATATTCATGCGTGTCTGTTGGCGTTATGTAAAAGTCACTAAGATGAAAACTGAGTAAAACAGCTACGCTTAAAAGCGCATTAGTGCTCTATACCTATGTATATGTCAGCGTTGTTGACACCGTGTGAACTGCTCAGGTAACAAGTAAAGCATAAACAGCAATGTTTATATACTTTTATTCCTCCATATACAAGATACGAAGATTATTGTATATTTTGAATTTGTATATGGCGTCAAAAATCAAAACTCAACCTGTGCACTATGACACACACTTTATAAAGTTGAATGGCGTGTGTTCATTTCAAACTTGCGATTGATTTTGCAAAATGAATTGCGGGTTAAATTATGCAATAGCGAACATCTTCAGTGCCATCAGCGCTTTGATTATGTGTGCATTCAATCTAACTTATGATTCATTTATTAACTGGTCTTCAGGCCAGGTATGCGGATACTTTGATAACAGATGGCACTTCGATACCAGATAACAACAAAAGACACGCGCGAGAGTGGAGTTCTTCAGCTTGTTTGCATTTATGTTCAGTTCATTTAGTTTTCAGACACGTAACATTGTTTGGTCGATCAAAGGTAGTGTACTTTGTATTGCGGAGCAAGAAAGTCGTAGAAAAAAAACAGTGGATTATAAAAAAAGAGATAAAATTTCATCGATAGTTGTCATGAATTCAATGATCAGTTTGTATTTCAACAAAATAAAACTACTTGGAAATAAATAAAAAATGTGCCAACTAATCAAAATAAAAGATCAATATGTCCATTAATGTTAAAACTTGTTTAATTTTAGTTGAATAAAGTATTTGAGGAAATTCAAATGTTTTAAGAGTCGGATGCCAAATTTTTATTGACACTTCTTTTACCGATCATCACAATGACAATGGCACTTCGATTCCAGATAACTCGACACTTTTTACCAGATATAACACACTCTATTTAGTGAATAAGAAATGCAGAATTCGCTGTAGAATACTGCTATAGTAAAGCAGGCAATAAATAGAAATGTATGTACTGACGTAAATTAAAAACGAATTACCGAAACATGTTCTTATCCCTTTGGAATTTGATAATAAAAGGGAAAAGGAAGTGTAAAGCTCAATATAAAGGGAGTTTTCCAATCTCTTTTAAATTTTGTGGCTACGCATTAGTATCGTCTTCATGATGCTATTCTAATGAGTACCAATGACAAAGGATTTTATGAGGTGTATTGTTAAATAAATAGTAATAAGATTTTTAAAAACGAACAACGCCATTGGTTATATTTTACATGTGTATGTAATTACGTTATGCATAGATTCCCAGTACGTCGTGCTTGACAAAGCAAATTGATTCGTACTTCAAAATGTTTGGTAAGAATAGCCATAATATACATAAATGCATTTCAGGGAGAAGATAAAACTTGGTGATAAGAGTGCCCAATTTGTTGAAAGTCTCTGTTATCCAAAGTGCCCTATATATCAGGAATCAAAGTATCCGCAACTTCATGAATACCACCTATTAAAACATGCTCTAACTTCGTTTATATTTCAATGAATACTATCAAAATTTCAGTATTTAAAGCACAGTGATTACTCGACATGCTGGAATATCAAACAATTTCTTGCAATACAGTCGAAACTGACCTAACGGCCACCTGAATTTACCGGTCACCTGCAGACAACGGTCAGTCTGAAATCCCCCCGACGAAAAACACTCTAAATTACACTTGAATTCAACGGCCACCTGTCCATAACGGCCAACGGCCACTACATTCCACTCCGAAATTCATGTTTGACCTGAAATCAACGGTCACGCGTCAGTCGTCTCGAGTAGCGAAAATTAAAAACACAGCACATCATGTGTCCGTCTATTTTGCGGTAAAAGCGTCTGATAGCGGTAATTGTCTTTGATACTATAAAAGCGGCCCGCTGCGAGTAAACAAACAATTTGTGCATCCATGACCGGTATGTTAAATTGTTTCACCATTATAATTGAATTTTCATTTTAATTGCATTAAAAGACCAATTGTCTGCAACTCATTTTGCTACCAGTTGTTTATTAAAAATATATTTTATATTCGTTATTTTACATGACTAACCCACTCCTCTAAGCCGAAATGATCCGTAAAACAAAATTGTGTCTATGTGTCGTATGAACGAATCTGCACTTAAACTAAATTTAGGATCACATCGTACATGCATGATCAGTTGTTTAACGAAAAGACGGTTGATATTCAAATGCATTTTTTTCTCTCTCCGGGATATTGTTTTAGTATGTTGATGCTGAATTAACAAATATAAGTGTACATTGTATATGAAGTGAAAATATCAAAAATAAACAACGGTTGCAATAGCCAGCTATAAACTGTTAGATGCCCATAATATCACTTTAAACAGGTGACATTAACAATAACAATGTTTATTAATAGCAATTATCGTCTGCATGCATAACGCATTAGCGCGTGACAAAGTCAATTGGTCTGTATCGCTGATTAAGTGTTAAAACAACATTAAGCTGGCGAGTGTTTTGATAAGAAGGCGATAAGAGGATTAGTGATTAGCTTTAATGGCAAAACATGGACTGATTTGCAACATTTAAAGCGTCTGAAAGCGGTAATTGTCTATGATATTATAAAAGCGGCCCGCTGCGAGTAAACAAATTATAAGGTGTTGAGAAGGTTTCTTTTCCGGGGATAATTGTGGGTGTATCTTCTAAAGAAAATTTATCAGAGTTTATGACTTGTTGAAAGTAATTATCGCGATATTAAATGACCGCTATTTCTTTGAATTAGAACGGTACAATTACACCGTACTATCGGTTTATGACACCGAATCCGCTTTTTAGACTTTTACGGACGTTATTTACTGAATGAATGAGATGCATGAGAAAACAATTATACCAGCGTTGATAAAGTCATTGTTTAATTTAACATTATGAAATAAAATCAATCTAAAAGATATTATTCTCTATTATTCAATATGCACGCGTAAGTTAATGCTGTTATTATGCTTTGTTAATGCAATGAGCATTTGTTTTACACTGTATGCAAACGACTGGGTGGGGTAATGACGTAGTAATACTACCAACTGGCCAACCTTCTTAAAATTGTGATCCGAATTCAACGGTCACCTGTGGACAACGGTCACTTTGATCATTTCCCTTGACTGACCGCTGAATTCAGGTTTGACTGTATTTCTAAGTAGTTTTATTTTGTTGAAATGTTTACTGTTCATCCAGTTTATGCTGTTTTCCGACCGAATTTTCTATTTTTGGGTGAAAAAGTCTACCCTTCTTCCGTGATGTTTTTCTTTGCAATAGAAAAGGATACACCATATATAAACTCGACCATGCGCCTTGTCTAAAAAACTAATCTTTATGATATAACTTTAAAAAAACTGATGAACTTACCTCTCGCGCATGGCCTTTGTTGTTATCTGGTATTGAAGTGCCATCTGTTATCAAAGTACCCGCAAATGATAACAGCATTTTATTAAAAAAAAATTTAGAATATTTTTTTCCTGTCAATATATTTTATTCTCCTCGACAATAGGTGTGTGTGGGTCGAGGACATCCCACTCCACACCGTACATAGTTTGCAAGCGATGTGTGCATATTACAACACATTATAATATACACTTTACAAATAATAGCTTTTACATTACAGTATAAGCAACATTTTAATTGTTAAAGAATTAGATAAAGTCTCTGGGTACTTAAGAGTACCCACGGTACATGAAAGTAGTACCCGCACTGACAATGACCAATCGAGCAATAATGGTTGAAACAGCAAATATCTGAAATGCTTAGAAATGTTTAACAGTTCCTTTAGCATCTAAATTAGTCAATTTGTACTCCAACACAAGACTAAGAGATATGATAATCTCTGATATAGATATGATAATCTCTGATATAGATATGATAATCTATGATATAGATATGATAATCTCTGATATAGATATGATAATCTCTGATATAGATATGATAATCTCTGATATAGAAATGATAAACCATTATCTGTAAAGCAACATTTTACTTGATATAGATCTTATCTGATTGCTAGACATCTAGCTTAATACTTTGAGACAGATTCATTAGGCCAATTAACAAAACTTTCTGTGATGATGACATCAGGTGATGATGTACATGAAGAAATATCATTTCGCATGCTTTTTATAAGGACAAAGTGAAACAAGAAACTGTCGGAGACAGGTGATGCTCCCCAAAGTTGTTTTTTTCACAATATTGCACTATATATTCAGATAAAAGGAACGTCTTGAGGGCACAGTAGTTGGGGGGACAAGAATTTTTTATATAGAACATTTCAAAGGGCCATAACTCTGTGAAAAATCATCCGACCAGAACACGCTGATAATATGCACATCTCCTCTTGGTAGTGAAGCTTCCCATAAAGTTTCATTGAATTCCGGTCTTCAGTTGCTGAGAAATAGCCCGGACAAAAATTGTGCACGGACGGACACACTGACGGACGGACAGACAAAGCCGCGACTATATGCTCCCCCAAAATTTTTGGGGGAAGTATCATAAATGAGAAGCGTGTATTTGAAGCTGAAATTTGTTAAGGTCACTTCAACAATAATATTCAGCAATTAGTTTTGGATTACAAATTTAATTACTCTTATATGCATTTTCAAATACTCATGTCTATTGCTGGTTTACTTATGATTTCATTTTTAAATCGTTCTACAATTGTTAAAATGCATCAATGCATAAAAGTTGCTTGAACATGTACATTGGTCAATTTTCCTCCAGCCATATAAACACTTGATGCAAACAAGACAGTGATTTCTTTTGTTCAAAATAACAGACAATATTCGCTGTTTACCAGTCACAAAAAACAAGATTTTTCCCAAAAATCTGACAAAAATTTCCCGCAAAGTTGCCACATTATCCCAATAAACTGAATAAGATGATGAATGTTATACAGCGATAATTCCATAGAACAAGTGCCAACAGAGCGTATCAAGTGTTTGTGGAACGACAACTGACTTTACTATTAGTTTGCGAATGTAACCGGATATATGCGATTGTGCATTGCTTTTCACACCTTTCTATATTGCAGAGGATACCAGAGAAAGTCAATGTATCACGATTGTGCGCACCTGTTTTATGTCATCGTCCAAGATGGTGGACAAGCAGTAGAGAAATTATGATGTACGGTGAAAATTACGAATATGTATTAATCAAAGTAATTCCGGATATCATGTAGTAAGTAGGTTATAATAAAATGCGCGTGTCAGTTAACGATGAAGACTATGTTTAAGAAACAAACAACAAATATTTATTAGAAATATGCACAGTGAATGTGAGTCATGAAAACCAGTGTTGGAAAATTGGATTTCAGTCTGACTAGCAAAGTGAAAGCATTTTAGATGAGTACAGTTCAAAAATGGATATAAAAACAAACATGATTTTATTTATATGTAAGTGGATCTGTGTATAATCAGATTCAAAAGCATATTTTGTTTTTCAAGCTGTATGGTTTATTTAGATAGCGTGGAACTAAATATGTGAAATGAAAAGGAAATCATATTAAATATAATAATTTCACTCCGTTTAATACATTATTAACACAAAAAGACCACTAAAACCTGTAAGTTAATATTGTTTTCCCCAAATGGTATTTAATAAAAAAGTAATTTATTGTATTAAATTCAATACATAATTGCATAAACTCTATCTATAATGCCCTCTTGCGGGGTGCAGAAACTTGACAAAAGGAGGGCTTGAACAGGAAAAATTGTGTATTAACAAGGCGATTCACGTGCCGTTCAAGCCCTGTCATGTGTTTTTCATATCCATAAACTGGTCCACCAGGGTTCCCAGCTTTTTGCATGAACAAAATTCCCTGATTTTTCCCTGATTTTTCCCTGATGACAATTAAAAATTCAAGGATCATATTTTCGACCTATTTCTTGTTTTAGACACCCTCTATAAATAGCAGTTGCAGACAAAACTAAGCTACATTGTATACTACAAAGCCACCATAGCCATGCAGAGGAATCGATTTGCTGTTTTAATTGTATGGACTTCTCGACACAAGTTGGGAAAGTCTAACCAAACAAAACTACCTGATTTTTCTCTGATTTCAGGAGTTTTTCCCAAATTTCCTGACTTTTCCCTGACTGAAGAAGCAAGTCTTTTTCCAGGTTTTCCCTGATTTCAAGGTTGGCTGGGAACCCTTTTCATGCACAGTTATTTCCCTTAGTATAAACTCCAGCCTTAGACAACTTTCCAAGCAAAAATGGGGAACTGAATAAGCACCAGTTTCCTCATGCATGCAGGGATAAAGGTAATGAATATTTCAATCCACTTTTCAAATGATACCATCTGCACTCTCTTGACAAAAGCTTTATTTTATTTGCAATGTCAATGAAGTTAAGGTTATTTACTCAACACTTTCAAAAGACTATGCTGTAAATGTAAGTGTTTATGTACCTTTAACGTTCCTGCTGTATGCTTTAAATACTTCAGTGACAATATGTTGGCAGTATAAATGTTAAGAAAATTTAGTTGGAACGAATTAAGATGGACCTGTACGAAAGAAACACATATGAAATCAATGACTTATTCTGACGATATATTTATCCGTCACAACCAGTAAATTCAAAAATAATTCCAAAATAATTCCTCATTTCTTGCTTTACATGGCTGCATTTCAAATTTGCATTAATCCACTGTTTAAACACATTTTAAATCAACTGCCTATCTGAAGGTAAAGCCTCAAAAATAATTCAAAAATAATTCCTCATTTCTTACTTTACATGGCTGCATTTCAAATTTGCATTTATCCACTGTTTAAACACATTTTAAATCAACTGCCTATCTGAAGGTAAAGCCTCATCATTTCTGATGATGACCTAGTGAGGCATATGTAAAACACAACCTTGAACTGTATGACGTCATATGAAACAAGACTATTAATTGCCAAGCAATATTTGTCCCCTACCGGCTCCACCATTGTCAGAAATATTTTTTTTTTTATTTGTTGCCATAGCAACCAGAATTTTTTACGTAGGAACAACAGGAAATTATGTGCATAATGTCCATATTGCCATCTATCCATGTTTCAACTTTCATAAACAAATATTAAGAACTTTTAAAGTTATCACAGGATCCAGAAAAGTGTGACAAACTCACAGACTGACTAACTGACAGTAACACAGAGCGCAAACCACAAGTCCCCTCATAGGGGACAATAATCAAATTATTTTGTGGATGTCGAATGAACAAGACATATTGTTTTCAATGTTATTTTAATTTATGATATGTGTGATTTGTTTATGCAATTATAGCGAAAATACACATTTTCTTGGACATGATCATCTGCGGGCGCTCTCAAAATACGTTCCAGCCTGAGTGTGCAGCATGATTTTTCGAGCGCCCGCAGATGATCATGCCCTTGAAAACATGGATTTTCCCTATATTGAAAGATGCTTTGTTCAAATTCTGTATTTAAAAATCTATAAGCAATTTATAGGTTATTGCAAGTTTAACATGCATGTGAAAAGATATTAACTAACCATATTCTTGAATAAATTAAAGCAGCACTTTATAATATAAATATAACAAGACTATTGCCAAGCAATAAAAGTCCCCTACCGGTGAAACTCCACCATTTTCAGATTTTTTTATTTATTTTTGTTATATATTTGCTGCCATAGAAACCAGAATTCTTGACGTAGGAACAAAATGAAATGACGTGCTTAATCTCCATATTGCCACTTGTCCATGTTTCAAGTTTCATGAAAAAATAATAAGAACTTTAAAAGTTATCGCTGGATCCAGAAAAGTGTGACAGACTCACAGACTAAGGAACAGAGCGCAAACCACAAGTCCACTCCTGTTTCACCGGTAGGGGACTAAAAATGCTGTAAAAAATGCACCGAAAAACAATTATAATTTTATTTATTTTCATAATAAATAATGCTTAAATAATTTTTCCCAATTCCATGGTTGATCGCGCTATTTTTCCCTACTTCATGGTTTATCTCGCTATTTTCCCAAATGTCATGGTTTATCATGCTAGTTTTCCCAATTTTATGGTTTATCCCGCTAGTTTTCCCAATCCGAGAGGCAGAGGCTGTAAAAAATAAAAGCAAAACAAACAAAAAACACACACTGAATGAGAATTTAAATTGATGACTTAAGGCGATACAATATACTAGAAATAAGTGTAAGTTAGTGATTATCACGACAAAATATTGCTTTGCAGGTAAACAATCAACACAAAATGAACCATTAGTGTTCCTTTGGTTTTTCACTTGAATTGCAAACATGTATCTAAGAATATTTGCAGATTAAATTAAAAAGGGCAGGTGCATCAAATGAAAAAAGACCGTATTTCATTTAAGGTCTCAAAAACATTTTCTTTTGAGTAATTGATGCAAAACTCAGAACAAATATTTCTTAATTTGTCTTTTACTGTTTTCTTTCTTATTTACATGTTTCTGTACCCTAGTTAGGGTGTTGTTGTTTTTATGCAGTTTGTCCTTTTTTGGAGGGGAACATGACATTAGGAAACATGACATGAGGGAAAAAATGAAAAATTATAACCCCTTTAAAACCCTAATTAAAGTAAACTTTTATCCAGGTGTGCTGCTAGACACAGGACCCATCTACCTGGCATATTTGGAGGGGGGGGGCCACTATGACATTGCTTAACTGCTCATAAAGATAGGCAAACAGGCAATCTTCACGCATTCTGCCACTTATCTGTTCCTCAATCATTCAAGATAAATTACATCATCTGTTGTAATTATTCATTTTTTACCCATTGATACGCACTCAGTGTGTTTAGAACTCCTCTAATCTCATAGGTATTTTTTCTGCTGGCCTATAATTAGGTTTTACAGAGAATAATTTACTTCATAATTAGTTCTTTGTTCTTTCAAGAACAAATCCAAAATTGACATTAATGGTAGATATTCATTTTACTGTAAACAGGACAAATTGAGTGTATAAATGCTGTATAAACGTATGTTTCTGTCATCTACTGATAGAATACTAGGAAGATAGTTCCATAAAAGTGTTTGAAGTAAATAAAGTATTTTGTTTAGACTAGCTGTTTTCAGTGTTTGACACTAACTAATCCTTCAGACTCTCGACTTTAAAAAAATAGGAGTCCTAACAGTCTTCACGCAGTTCGAAAATCAGACACTTTTTTATCTATCATATTTTTACATATGCCTGCATTTTTAACCTTCGGATGAGAGTTATAAACTATTATCGGAAAATTCGTTTTTGTTAGTGTCACACTTAATAATTCACATATTTAGGGTGTAATAGCCCTATATTTTTAATTGCTTTATATATTTGTGCTCCATTATATTTTTAGAAACGTTTTCATTTAAAACAAAGTAATACCAGTTATTACTGCCATATTGCCAAAGCGTTGCATTGCACATTTTATTCACTTTTGTCAAAACACTACAGTCCAAAACGCCCAACACTAATTCCTTTTTTGTCCGGATTGCATGTTAATTTAGTATACCGTACAATAACTGCTTCAATAATTTATTATCTTTAAGACCATAAAACATAAAAAAACTTGTTACATTTGACATTAATAAAGACGAAATGTTGTCAAAGATTAAAAATTATTCGTAATAAAATTTTGTTTAAATAAACTTCGAAACTTTTATCCAAACTTAAAAGATATCAATATTCTCTGCACTACAAAAAGTTTGATGCAAAAATCAATACACCCACGCTTTCCACGAGGACGACGTGCATCATAATGTATGCGCTCTTTTATCGGGACAAAGTATCAAGTCAAACTACATGAGCACTGTTAATTTAAAGCTGGTATTTGGTAAAGTTGCGTTTTCTTTTAAAAAAGTGTTTCGGCTTACACTTTTAACAAGTCTCATTTAAGAACTAATTAAAATATTAACAATTGTGTGTAATGATTTCAATGATAATTTGTGAAACCGCTGTATGCGTCGACAAAGTGCTTTGACAATATTAAGCATGAAAAGCAAAATTTCCTCAAGGATAACACCCCGTTTCCATTAGTCTCCCAAACTCATGCTAGTGTCACACACTGATGTAAAGACAATATTTGACCTGAGACCTGCCTACCTACCGTAAATCTACGAATATAATACGCACTTTTTTACCTGCCGATTTTTTCTTCAAGTACAGGGTGCGTATAATATACGAGTTTAGAGCAGAACAAAAATTTTCCTGTGCAAATTTTCATCTTAATTGCTGTTATTCCCTTCGCGGTAGCCATTTTGAACAACACCATTACATCAAAGGGGTGCAACAGGGCTCGCGCTGTCGTTCGCCATTTGAGTCATTTGCGAAAATATTGGGAATTTGGCTCAATAAAAATCTTATTTGTGAAAATGCGAAAATCTAGTAAAATTTCATTGAAAACATATCTGACTGGTTTTCTATATTTGTCTCTTTGTTTTAATGAAATTGTTCGCAATTCGAACAGCTAACGAAACCCGGTCTGTTCCCGATATTGAGACATTGCTTTACCTTATTGTTATTGAAGTGCGCATGGTAGCTGGCCAATCAACAATGAGCTCGCTTACACATGAAATGACGTTGTCGAATGAAACGTGAGAACGGGAGGAGCTATCGGATAATATTGGGTTATTCAAGCGCAGACACTGTATACTTTGAATACACAGTTAATATCTTCGTCTGCCTACAAAATAGCGACTAAACGCTAAGTCGTATAAAGAGATTAGCAAATGAAAAAAAACAAACTGACAATACCCGTAAATAAATATTTCTGCTGACCACTATTTATCTTTCCACCGCATATTTACCATATCTGAAGTAAAGAGTGGTAACTAAATAATTAGTTTTATGATGCTAATAGAGTCTATTACACCTGTCTGCCGATTGACGAATTAAATTGAAAGGTGATAATTAAGTTATTTGTTTTTACTCCTAAACTAGCCTTAATGACAGCAGCGTATTTTAATTAAAGAGATCATGAAAAACACAAGCGGTTTAATTGTATTTTAAGTTATATTAAAGTATCGAGTTTGTTACACTTCGGAAAGGTAATTCATCTAGACAACTATAAAAACGGAAGTAACCATTTTGTCTTCTTATTACTTTATTATTATTATAATTATTATCGTCCCGAATATTGTCAAATTGAATATCATGTGAAAACAAAAAACAGCGCCTCTGCTTCTTTCTTTTGTAATTATGACTGCTTGACCCGGATGTCAGCAAGGGGCCCGTGTGTTATCGGTAACAATCAATGGTAATATAAACAATAGGCAGAGATATTTATTATGCAACTGTCATAACAACAGCACTATAACACATTCCGATCAATATACCGGGGTATTACTGTGAAACAGATAGTTGACAACACCAAATTGATTGCCATTTTCACAACACAAACATATATTGACACATTTTTTCGGAAATGGCCGATTTTGGACACTGATTTTTTTAGTGCGTATTTTACACGGACTTTCATTTTTTACAGATAAATTATGACCAAACTAGGGGGTGCGTATTATGCACGAGGGCGTATTATATTAGTGAATTTACGGTATTAATGTAACTTTAACCTACAAGCTAAGAACACATAGTCTATGTGTTACATCATCTCTTCACAGATCTTTTAATCAGCTAATGATTTGCAGTCAATTTTGTGCTAAATAATAAAAGTTCCTATGCTCACCAACAGTTTTATTTGATTATTTTACCAATGCACCTGTAAGCGGACCTTGCCCTTGGAGCATGGGTTGTGTTTGACATGGTGTTTTCACACAATTATCATTTTGGTCAAGTAATATTTAATTAATATGACTTGACAAATATTAACTTTAAATCAGAGCTAAAAACCAGCTGAATTCAGCCAATATATGACCATCAACCTGTATGAAATTGAGCTTAGAACTGGATTCCAAACAGAAATTTACCCTTCTTGAAACGTTTAATTATTGCACATTTAATGCAGCAGTATTGGCACCATATTAAATAGCATTTATGCAATAAAAAATATGATTTTGTCTGCATTTTTAACCAAAAATAAAAGAATAAATTGATTTGATAATACACTTAAGTGTATTTAATTTATGGTAAACTTTTTTCTTAAAATAAAAAAAATAAACTTGTATAGGTCCCCGACAGGTTGCTTGGACGCAATTGTGACACAATTTGTGTAGATTATTGCAGCATGCACTGAACATTTAGGCAGCGGTTTAGACACGTGTGTATTCGTGCAACATGCGCAGAACTGTTGTTCATAACAAACTCCAAAGACCTATAAAATAAAGATATTCTCTAGGTCTTTGCAAACTCCAATCGTGTATCTTATATTAAATGATACCTACTTCAGCTACTGAAAGTGAAACCAATACCTGTCCATTTAAATAAATTCACTTGGCCGTCCTTCATCCAATAGCGTCGTCTGCACTGAATATGGGCGGCCTACTCGATTGTCACTTGCGCGCTCAGCAATCACATGACATTTATGTTAAAAGCAGGCGACGGGATTCTGCGCAGACAGGCGCTATATTATGCGTGCATTGCCTAACCGCGACGGGTCTTTGCTAAGTAGTTATCATTTACACCGTGAACTGTGTATTTATTAATTAGCTGTAATTATAACAACGAAATATGCCAAGAATATGTCTCCTATCCATAAATAACATTGGGTGCATGGATTAGAAAAATCACAGACCTTTGCAAGCATTTCATATATAAGTCCCTGGTTCATTTTGGAACCTTATTAAGTTAAGTCAATATGATGATAATAATTAAGTAACGCATTTTTTTTTATTTATAAGAATAGTTTGAAGCAAAAGTGTTTCTTATATTTTTCAATTTTTATTAAAACTTCCCTTTGATTAGTTTTTGTAACGTCTTCGAATATTTAACGTGAACGCAAGATGTTTTATTAAATTACAAAATTGAAGAAAAGGGGCGTATGCAATTAAATGTTACAAATATCTAAAATCAAAATTGTAACTAGTTTTGTAACAATTTTCACAGGTATATGTATTAGAGACACACATACCTGAATTTTCACAAGGCGTTGGATTTAACAAAATCATTTTAGACATTTTTTCGTTTTATGGTTCTCTAGAAAAGATGCTAAAATAGTCTCAGATGGAACACATACCTGCAAGGGGCGTGACTTCTTATAATTGCAAGGGGCGTGACTTCTTGTCCTTTTATAATGGCTATTATTGAAACGTTTGAATATTCTCATCAGACTCTTACAATCAATATAAACATTTTCGTTTGACTCTATACTTTCAACGTTGTTCAAATGGATATCCTCGCTTAAATAACATGCAGCAACCTGTTTTTTATTAGTTAACATTTTCAACATAGGTATTGTATAACAATACAATGTATTATACATGTTTATATGTTAAATGTTAAATTTTAGCATAAATGTGCGAATGTTCGCACATTAAACCTTATTTTATACACAACAAGTTACAATTGATCTTCCGTAAAGTAAATTATAAACGTGCATTTATGCTTAGTTTACATGTTTTTATATTACACGTCACTTGTATATGAAGACAGTGAAATGTATTTTGGACCGCTGGCCATTTGGTACAAAGATTTGTTTCCACATACCGGTAACTATGTCTCTTGTTTACTTGTGAAATATCGAACAGAGCCAAACCAGGGGAGTATGTGATTAAGATTATCTTCGTTACTTAAGGTCATATCAATTTTGGGAATTCAATGTTTTATTTCAATAATCTTGAAATAACTGCATACTTCTTAACATAGCTTTTGCTTCTTATGTCTCAAAAGTAGCGTTGCGTGAATTCTTGCCTTGCAACTCAACTTTTATAATATCTTTACGTCTGACATTCTTGACGAAAGGTTTCGCAAAAATCAAGGAAGTTATCGGTATTGCTGCTGACAGATCGTATGACTTCTCATTGCACCTCGACAGATACTCACCTGTCGCGAAACTCGTAGAGTTAATAAAGGTGTGCACTTGTTAATCAATATTTATGTGACGATTTTGGCCGGTATTTTATCCTTTAGGTTCATTATTCTTTGAGTTCTTTCCTATTATTTACACCAAAACGAAAGTACATTTCCCGCGAACAAGCATTCGACTATTCGGTAAGTTTCACGCACATAGTATGTGCATTTAAGATTGATCATTGTATTTTCATGTACATAATTTAATTATTTAATAATACAAGTCGGTTACAAACATGCACAATATGTTTTTGCAGGATATAGTAGTAGTATAATACAATTACTGTTTGAAACGGTAGGGTTGTGTTTACATGAAATAGTAGGGTGATGTCTTTAGCAAGCGGGTCACGTGGTATATATATCAGTATTTAAAGCGCTGCTCTACCTCATGAAGGGGCCGGTAGGACCTGAAAATAAACTCCGATTTAAAAAAAAAAAAAAAAAAAAAGGGGGTGCTCTTTTGTAGCGGATCCGTGGTCTAGTGGTAACACACTGGCTTCACAATCCAGAGATCGCTGGTTCGATCCCCCGCTGCACCTAACCTACTAACTCGTCTTTCGCATGAGACGTTAAACCGAGGTGCAGTGTACTAGGTGCTATACACCGGGCACTAAAAGACCCAGGGTCACCCCTGGAACGGGGTGTCTCCTGTATCTTGCACTATCCCCCGTAACCAACTAACACGTCTTTCTGGGGGCGATGGCCATATGGGAGACAATCCCGGTGCACTCGATAAAAACGAAAAACACACACACACAGGGGGGTGCTCTTTGCAGGTCGGGCTACCGTAACCTCGTGAAGAGGCCAGTAGGACCTGTAAATAAACTCTGAAACACACGGGGGTGCTCTTCAGGTCGGGCTACCGTAACCTCGTGAAGAGGCCAGTAGGACCTGTAAATAAACTCTGAAACACACACGGGGGGTGCTCTTATATAAACTCTGAAACACACACGGGGGGTGCTCTTATGGGGAGCGGGCAACAGGTCGGGCTACCGTAACCTCGTGAAGAGGCCAGTAGGACCTGTAAATAAACTCTGAAACACACACGGGGAGCGGGCAGTCTGCGTTCGATCGTCGAACAGTTCACAACGGTAAATACGTTGCATTAATTAGAGACCTTATACCATTGAAATTATCTGGGACTTTGGATGCCTTTTGAGTAGAAGTGACCCAAGTAACTTTGCGCACTACACCATAGCTTGCTGGGTAGCTTCAATAGAGACTCATACCTTTGTCCGGGTCACAGGTTTTCTTTGGTAATATAAGACAGTGCACGTTTCTGGTCTCGTAGGTCAGCCTGAGTCTGTCAAGCTACTGAGTGTCGCTTGTACAACACTGACCGATTGTCTTCCTTGCATAAACGCAGAGGGTGGACATTGATTGTCTCCCTTGCGTAACGCAGAGGGGAGACACTGACCGTTTGTCTTCCTTGCATAAACGCAGAGGGGGGACATTGATTGTCTCCCTTGCGTAACGCAGAGGGGAGACACTGCAGACTTGTTGCTATAGGTGTAAGACACCCGGGGTGACCCAAGTCACCCAAGACACCCTAGGTGATCCAAGTCAACCCAAGTTGACTCAAATCACTCCAAGTTGACCCATTGCAAGTCAACTCAAGACGACCCAAGTCGACCCAAGTCGACCCAAGACAACCCGAGTCGACCCGAGTCGACCCAAGTCGACCCAAGTCGACCCAAGTCAACCCAAGTCGACCCAAGTCGACCCAAGTCAACCCAAGTCAACCCAAGTCAACCCGAGTCGACCCAAGTCAACCCGAGTCGACCCAAGTCAACCCAAGTGATCAAAGCAATTCAAGTCGCACAGGGCATACGGAACCGGCTTGTATAGAGGCAAATTACATTATTTGTTTATCAAATCACACGGCTAAGGAAAGCCCGAGGAAAAGCCATTATATATATATATCCCGAAGGAACGGTAGACACGTTACATTTACACACCGTTATTGCATATACCTGATCGGTTCATACATTGTAGGACGCATAAGTTCTTTTTCACATGTTTGTGTTTTCAGCCAAGCCTTATTCATGCTGTGTTTTATTACTCTGATAGTAATGCATTTAATTGACATCATACATGTTATTTGAAGGTGACATGTGATATATGATCTTATTAACGGTATCTACACATTTGCACTTATGTGGTGTCACCAATAAACGCTTTTAATCCACACTAGAAACTCGAATGCCTAGATCTCATTTTTTAAACGAGTTTCGTTTATTTTGTTCGGATTAAAAAACGGAAATGAAATATGGCAAAAACGGTGTAAAAAGGGTTAATGCAACTCTGACATTTGGTATCCAGAAAGACAAGTTAGATGAATTAAATTTATTCCATTTCTAACGCGGCAATGCGGTCTTGACAAGAGCGAGTGGAAGCTTCAAGAATTACCGAGATCCCCTTTATAGAACATTAATTTATTTCACTAACTTGAAATGTCATATAAGCAATAACTAAGCATTATTAAGTATGTATTATGTCACGTGTGCATGCAAAATAATTGAGAATTTTGGTACCAAATTCGTGTAACTTTACGAAATCCCCGTTAAAAATCGCGTTTCTGTGTGTCAGAAACAAGTGAAAACCATTTTGTTATTATTTTAATAAAGACGAATCGATAAATGCTATTGTAAAAGAGTTATTATTACTGATATTAGTTAACAAATAAATGCGGTAACTTCGGGGAAGTCGGTACCTGCGCGAGCGTCTGATATTGGTAGCCTTATTAATTTATAATAGCCTGCCCGTATTCCATTTCGTACAACGCTAATTTTATATCAGACAATGTCCAAACTACCTGTGTTATTTTTGCGCTTTAAATTATAGTGATTGATAAATGTCCCATAAGCAATGTTTAATATGATTAATATCACTTTTATACGCAATACCATGTGGGATTGAGGTACCCACCCGGCGTCAGAAAGCGCGTAAAACTTCACCGAATTCCCAGTTATAAAGCGCTATTTCGTGTCAAATACACGGGTAGGGGGGATGTTGCGGTAATAATTTTGTTAATAACACGGGTAAATACCGCTGAAGTGTTAATTTATTGCAAATACCACCATTACACGTAATAACGGGTTCGATTTCGGAAAGCGCACAAGCGTTTGAGAGCGTGTTTAATGTACCGATTTACTCGTTATAAATAGCTGATGTTCTCTTTAATCGTATATTTTTTGCATTTGCAGAATAACTAAATGGCATCAACCCCTTTACAAGTGTAATATGGTGTTAAAGAAGTCCATCCGGAATATCGCGTAAATCTATATGCAGTCTATAGGCAAAGAAGCCATTTTTGGTGTTAGCTTGTCTAGGTTTTCTTCCCGCTGAGCCACGTGATTAAGTGGGCGGAGCGATCACTGATAAGGCGCCATGTCAATTGGACTCTCCCTTGTTTATCAGCAGCCGCATCTATTAATAGCCTCAGATTATGATTAGGCTGAGCAAAAATACTACGTCATGAAGACGCAGCAGAAAGTGGACTATTTTAATAATTCATAAACAATCTTAATCATTCATAAACAATCTCTTCCGCGACATGTATACTACAATCATTGTTTATTGATTCTTTTCTATATAAGCTCCGTTCGAAACTATTACATTTAAGACGATATTCTTCATAAAATATTTCCATTTATGAATGAATATAGTTGGAGAACTCAAACCTGTTGCATAAATTATACAACTCGCGCGGATGTGACAGGTAGTAGGCTCTCCGTAGATAATCCGAACCGACTTGAAATTTGAGTAACAACATTAGCTGGTCGCAACGCGACCAACTTAAAAGCGCACAAGTAATATGACGAAAACTTATTTAAGGCGACCTCAACAATTTCTGTGATAACGACAAACAAGCCAGTCGTCAAGTTGCCAGAAAGAGTATTCCGTAGACTGCCCAAAAATGTGATTGCTGAAGCCTGTCTTCGCGGTATCAGTATGAAGACTGACAGATCGGCTGCGCGCTGATTGCGCAACAGCCTCCACACACCTGTCGGCGGGGCTCATCAGCCCGACATCAGTCTCGGCAGATATGTCAATGTGTTTTCTAGGCGAGATAGATGCAGCTGCTGTGCACGCTAGTGCTTTCTTATTACAGCTCTGCTCTGCAATTTAATTGTATTTGACGAGAATTGTTATCTGCAAAAAGCTTTCGGTTCATTTTGGCAAAGTGTATTACCTCGCTTGTTTTAAGAGTGGTTCGTTATGACCGTTTTGTTATATTATGTCTGTATTATATGCTCCACATACACATAATTATTCCCCCCCCACACACACACACCGCCGAAACCCCAAGGCGATGGATTTAGCTTTTGTGTTGTCCGTCGTTTACAAACTATTCTGGGCGATATAGCAAGAACTATTCAAACTATTTAAGATTTCAACACGAAACTTCATGGATGTATAGATATCAACAGGGAGAAGGGCCATGCACAAGAACCATAACCATACGCGTTCTGAAATAAGAGTGATTTCCTTTGTTTTCTTTTAGTTCTGAACCCATCAAAAAACAAAAAATATTCGGCGCGAGGGGATATCAATTATTTTTTATAATTATAACTATTATTATAATCATTATTATTGTTATTATTATTGTAATAATTGTAGTTGTCGTAGTCGTAGTCGTAGTCGTAGTAGTACTAGTACCGGTAGTCGTAGTAGTACTAGTAGTAGTAGTAGTAGAAGTAGTAGTAGTAGTAGTAGTAGTAGTAGTAGTAGTAGTAGTAGTAGTAGTAGTAGTAGTAGTAGTAGAAGTAGTAGTAGAAGTAGTAGCAGCAGTAGTAGTAGTAGTAGTAGTTGTAGTTGTATTAGTAGTAGTTGTTGTTGTAGTACTCATCATCACCATCATCATCATCACTATCATCACTTCTATCTTAAGACGAGACCGGCGGCACAATCTGTGAAGCAATGACCTACTGATATAATAATTAATATACACGCAATAATCATCCACATAACATCGTTGAGAGACTAGGGGAGGTAACGGAATCAACTTAGTTAAACATCATTATATGCAATTAATGTTCTTGTGTATTGTATTTCGTGTTATACAAAATATTTGTAAACTTACGCGTGTTCCATCTAGGATAACTTAGATTTATTACGAAATAAAAATAAACGTCACGAACTTGCCGAGCACCGTTTCAACTCTTTAAAATCTCTGACAACCGGTCATTATTTAACTTCGGCATATATCGTCATAGTTTGTCCCACAAGACAAAATCCGTACTTGTTCATTAGTAATACACGACAAATCTGAATGTTGTTTGTCAGTAGTATCACATTATATTGGAAGAAGTTAATAAAAGAACGGCCTAACCTATTTTATTCAAATCAGGTAAGGGACACGCAGGAGGTGGTGTGTGGGGGAGGGGCATTTATGATGCCGGATCCCTGATATCTGAATTTTCACTGGCCCGAGATCAGACATAAAACTAGGCCCGATGTCGGCTCGACATCGACACAATGCCGTCACTTCACCGCAATTATCTCGATTTTCAAAAAGCTCGGCCCGACGACGCGTTCAGTTTCTCCAACATCATTTATTTTACCTCGGTCCAAGCTCGGAGCTGCAATACGGCTCGATGTCGGCCCGACATCGGCAAAATGATAATTATACTGAAATCATTCCGCCGCAATTCTCCTAACATACAAATGAATGAAATTATACATAATTGGATACTACTGCATCCACTGAACATCTTTTCAGTGATACCTTGCTAAATTATTGTTTTCATCTGTTGCTACAATACTCAAAACACGTGAGAAAGCTATACTATTGTTGCTTATTTATTTAAATGTGTTGCTGTTTTGTGTTTTCCAATGTGTCTTCACTGATCGACACTACATGCATGTCGGCAACATGTCGAGCCCGTTGCCAATAACGCTTGTACTAACTTATCAAGCTGCAACACTCACATGTTTGATCTTTGACCTTTCGTGTGACATTGACCGTTGACCATGTGGTGGCATACCTTTTGTAAATTATGAGCATATGTGGTCAAAAATTTTAAAATTACACGATGAATGATGAAGTTACAGCCAGGACATGTTGTTTTGAATAAATTTAACACTTGGCTTATGGTTCGTGTGACATGGAACTTTTAGGTATGACGACATATGTTAAATGAAACAATTCATTGATTAAACTGATTGACATTTAGGAAAGTTAATATAAATGCATGATGAATGACACCGTAACAGTTTGGACCTGATGTTTAATGGCCTACTTTGGCATGTGACCTGTTAGTGTGGCATTGGGGTTGAGGTAGACTGGTATTACACATGACATGCCGTGTCCTCATAGTGGTCATTAGCTATTTTTTAAATTGCTTGATAAATTACAAAGTCCGGACAAGATGTTTTATTGTCAAATATGACATTTCACCTTTTAGTTGTACCTTGACTTTTGAAGTAGTTCACGTAGTCCTATGTTTGTGGTCATTTTCGGTTAGTTAGTGGACATTGCACGATGAATGACACATAATGTTTCTGAAAAGCTCTGACGCACGCATTTACCATCACACGCAAACAATTCAAGGTATTTAGTTTCAATACACACACTATGTATATCAAGATTAATGAACGCATTTTACAAGTTATGGCAAACGAAATGCAATGTCACACACACGATATGAATTTATCTGTGTTTTGAAAATAAACGATGAACCCTTTTCCCGTTGGTACTGTTGTCTGCTGCTTCGGGTGTTGTGGGTACTCTTGTGTACCACTTCCTTTCGATTTAAAAACGATATATAATTAACAAATTTCAAATATGTTATACTTGTTCGAGATTCCATTCGCAAATAAATTCAAATAATATTAAGTAATATAAGTTTATACAAGTTAATAAAACGTTACGTGCAAAAGCAGTATTTATTATAGCATTACTGTTTATTAGACTGAACGAAATATATTAAAGAACATATTTGACCAACAGTATTTTATGAATTGACCAAAATTAAAGAATTTTGGTGTTTGCATTCTGACATGCAAGAGAAAGTTACTCAAAATAATTTTGCTTGTGACTTTCTGTGTGTGTTTGTTATACAATTGTAATTGTTTAACTTTATTTGTTATTAATGTTTCTATGTCTGTTTGAATTTTTAATTTTATTTTAACATGTTTAAAGATACCCTACCATTTCGCCTTTTGTCTAAACACAAACTGGTTGTGATATTGAATACCGCGATACAAGTGATGTTAAGTTACCGCTCGAAAACTGATACCGATTACTTTTCAGACAGCTATCGTTTTATTTTCGACATGCCTTTAAATCTTAGCTGCAACAGAACGCGAACACCGTTTCGAGACACATTCAATTTTTGACCCAAATATATGTATTCGGTAAGCCCGGTGTTTGCACGCATAAACGAATGGTACTAAAAGGGGCCTTTTCACAGATTTTGGCATGTTTTGAAGTTTGTCATTAAATGCTTTAAGTTGATAAATGTAAACATTAAATTTTAAAAGCTCCAGTAAAAAATCAAAAATAAAATTTAAAAAAGGAAAAAAAAGTAGCCCTTAGCAGGGCTCGGACCAGTGACCCCCGGAATCCTGAAGTAAACACGCATTAGCCAACTGAGCTATCCTGTTAAGAATACAGTAGTTGCGTATTTTGTACGTTATATAAGCAATCTTCGTAGTTTCACAAGTTTAAACGACAACAGAACTCTCCAAATTATTCAATCGTTTCGCGTTGCAACGCTTTATGATTTTTAGGTTTTTAAATCGTCAAAAGATGCATATTATGGCTATATTAGACGATGGCAAATGTTCAGTAATACTGTTTCCTCACAAATATCATAACTAAACCGAAAATTTTCGAATCTGAAACAAATTTTTGAATTTTGTCAATTTACCAAACCGTGAAAAGATTCCTTTAAATGGATTGTGCGTGCTAGCCAAAATAACGTCACGGACCACGTGGTATGGCCACACTGAACGGCATACCCGGACGCCAGTTCGTTTTCTAGTACAATATACCTCCCGAGAGCGTTCGCTATCTGTTGCGAATGCCAACCGACGTTTGCCTTTACTGATCGCACTTCTTACCGGTATTTCCATTGTGGTCATTGTTCCATTGCTGATAGTGGAAAACGATGAACGGTAGCTCTATTTTTCAAATAAATGCAGGTTACATACATGTGTTGGAACAAAAAGTCAAGTCAGATATAGTTATATTTTTTATTTTATGCTTTCTATAATTATCATGCCAAAATCATGAGAAGAAATCAAGTATTACTACAATAGCACGTACATGCAAACTCAATACTAATAAATATCGAAAACTGTTTCGGACTAAAAAAACTCCCAGCTAAGAATTGTCTTGTAATTATGAACATATTATTGCAAGATAAAATGTAATCCTATGAAATTTGGAGATTATACTGCTAATTTGGCACACATTATATTAAATGTGTTAATCAAATCATGCTCGGTTTCTTTCAGCAAAATGCACATTGTGGTATATAATGTTTACGTATGTTCTCATATGGTTGAAGCATTACGTATGTTCTTCTATGCACGGCCGTAAATCACGCGCGCCACCTCTTTTTTTGAGATGCATTAATAAATGAGCCAATGCTACTTCCGAGGTGGCGCTCATATCCGGATGTTTTGAAATTTAACAGATATTTTTACAGGGTGATTAGGTTTAATATGTTTTTCAACACATTTCGATTTATTTTTTAAAAATTAGCCAATGTAGTGCGATTCGGCGATTATAAATTCCTCTAAAAATGTACAGAAACAAACAATGACAACCCATTTGGAAACGTGAGGATATTTATAAGTCGTGGCATGGTAGAAATCGTAAAAGTAAATCAATGTCTTTTGCCTGTGTGACGAGCATATTTCCAGCCAATCAAATCGCTCATTACATAAAACGATTGCTTTTAACCCGTACAAGTTAATGCGTGCACAAAAACATCGGCTTCCAGCCGATTTAATAGATCAATTTGCATTTTTCAAAAAGAGATGGAGCCTTTGCAAAGGAGGTGTCGCTCAGATTAGGAGGTGGCTACAATGCACATTTATAGCTAAAAGTGAAATATTTTATGTTATGTTTTTTATTATGTCTACAGGACTTACATTATTTTTTGTAAGTTTACTACTTTAGCACATTTGAGTCGCGTGCGTTTTCAATTAGAAAAGGTAGTTTTCTAAAAATGTATTGATTGATTTAAACTTTCGTCTTTGTAAGATAACAACATTTAACCCTTTTTTTACCAAAAAAGTTAACGGAAAAGACCGAGCTATCTTCATTTTTTTGGAGTTGATAGTAGGAAAAACAACATATATGATCCTAAATAAGATTCGTTGACCTTGGCCTTTAAGTAAATTAAGCGTTTGGCTTAATTGTTTTGTATATATCGTACAATATGTTTTATTCATGTCGGTGACTTCTTAATTGAGTTGATCACTTATATATATTAATAAAACAACATCTGATTTATTATAGATTGTGTTTATGTTCTGTAAAGATTTGGGCCTGCGTATGTACGTTAAAAAATAAAATAAATATAACAAATAATATTATCTATCAAATGAACGTCATGTGATAATGTCATTGCGATACGACTGTTAATTGATATATCCTGCATCAGCACCACCTTCTATCATTAGCGCCATCTCTTAAGCATTGGCTCCATCTCTTTTGGAAAAATGCAAAATTATCTACTACGGCGGCAAGAAGCCAATATTTGTGTGCATGCGGCATCTAATGAATATTGTACGCAATCGTTTGAAGCCGTTAGCGATTTAATTGGGTGGAAATTCTCTTGTCACACAGGAAAAACTCATCGAAATGCTTTTTAAAACTCCAGCATGCCACAACTTATAAAGGTTCTCACGTTTTTAAATGTGTTAAGAAAGTATGTTTCTGCACATTTTGGATGAAATATTTTTCGCTGAATTGCACTACATTGCCCGATTTTAAAAATAATGCTAAATATGTTGTAAAAACATATAAAACCTAATCACCCTGTAAAATGATCCATGCAATTTCAAAACATCCGGGCCGGAGCGCCACCTCGGAAGTTGCATTGGCTCATTTGCTAATGCATCTCAAAAAAGAGGAGGCGCGCGAGATTAACGGCCGTGTTATGGTTGAAGTCAGAACTCTGTAACATGTATAAGCAATCGACGAGTGTTAATTTTCCTTAGAGATCATTATCAAAGATATGTATACTGGAAACGTTAACAGTTATCAGTCGTTGCGAAATTGTAAGGGTCATTTATGAAGTCCGTGACCTACTTGTCCACTAAGCTTGCAACAAATGCGCCGAAAACTGGTAAAAGAAATGCATTTATTGTTATTTACACGGTTTTATGTATTTTTTGCTATTACTTTTTGAATGCATTTATCAAAACGTGCATTTACACACCAAAAAGCGTATTTCCATTTGCAATTTTGGTTGCAGCAGACGTAGATTTTTTCGTCGAGTCCGGGTCACGTGACAGTCATGTGATAGTCATGTGACTTTGTTTTATTATCGCTCTTAGAGCTACAGCACAGTTCCGAAAAAATATTCCAGCTTTTCTTTCTTGACAATTGATCATCATAAAGTTAAGTTTGTTTTTCTTTTTTTTCAGTCTAATCCTAAGAAGATAAGGTCTTTACTCACCAACAGCTCTTCACAATGCATACCTTAAAGTAAAAGACAGTGGCTTGCCAGTAAGAACTGTTGCAAAACAGTATGGTGTTCCTCATACTACACTATGGGACCGTGTGAAAGGGTTATTGACCCTGAATGCCTCAAACCCGGACCAGCTCCACTCTTCTCTCAGGAAGAAGAGGTCAAACTAGTTGACCATGTCAAGACAATGGCTGCCCTTGGGTATGGTTATACCATCAGTGAAGTTGTAGCAAGTGCTACAAACTATGCAGTGTTCCTTGGTAAAAGGCCAAATGATAAACCTTTGTCTGTGAAATGGTTTAAGGGTTTCCAGCAGCGATGGCCTGAGTTGCGAGTTGTTCGTCCGAGGGCACTGTCCAACTACAGAGCTGAAGCCACATCAGAGGCCAATGTTCATGAATATTTCAACAATTTGATGAGCGTTGTTGAAAAACATGACCTCCACAACAAACCTGAGTGTGTCTATAACATTGACGAAAAAGGTATCCAAACAGAGCATACCCCACCATTCATAATAAGTGGCACATTGAAGGCACCAGCAGTTACTTCGTCAAGGTCCTGCGTTACAACAATAATTGGATGTGGAAACGCATTAGGCACACAGCTTCCACCATTCTTTGTTTTCAAAGGGAAACGCCTGAATGCAGATCTGTTACAAGGGTCTACTCAAGGGTCATCAGGGTGTATGTCTGACAGTGGCTGGTCAAATTCAGCTGTGTTTTTACACTACATGGACACCCATTTCCTCAGATATGTGCAAAGAGTGGACAAGTCACAGCCTATCCTTGTTCTGCTTGATGGTCATAAAAGCCACATAAATGTTCCAGTGCTGGATTGGGCAAAGAAGAATAACATTATTCTATTCATCTTACCGGCCCACACAAGCCATGTCCTTCAACCCCTTGATGTGGGTTGTTTTGGACCCCTTCAAAAAATCTACAACTCCATGTGTCACAGATTTATCAGAGAAAATCCCTCTACAAAAATAACAAGGTACAATGTTGCTCCTCTTGGATCTGCTGCATACGTAGCAGCATTGTCTGTGGAAAATCTTCGATCTGCCTTCAAGAAATCAGGTGTTTTTCCAGTTGACGAGTCAGCTGTTAGCAAGGAGCATTTTACCACTTCGCTACCATATGTTGCTGCACCATCTGTTCCTGAAATCAACAAAAACATGCATGAAAGAAATCCTGATGTTTTCTTCTATGAAGCAGAAGTTGTCATTAACAAAAAGAAAGAATTCAACAATGCAAAGAAAAAGAATAACATTCTTGAATTTACATCTGGCAAAGAAATAACAGATCCGATAATTGAACAGAAACTCAGGGAAAGAGCTGAAACAACAAATGAACAGAAAAACAAGCAACAAACTGAACAATCCAACAAACATTCGAAGCTTATGCCCACAAAAGAAACAGTTTCACAAACAAGGAACAAACAACTGAAAAAAAAACAATCAACAAAACAACACACTTACCCAGATCCTGGACCCTCCCATCTAAACACTGATGTTGAATCCTCTGAAGATGAAGATGATGATGAAACTTGTTGTGTATGCAGCCTCTTTCAGCCAAAAGAACTTGCTAACTGCGTATCATTGATATTTGTAAAGTGGGCCAAGTGTGACTTTGATAACTGTAGCCACTGGGTGCACTTGCAGTTTTGCACAGCCACAAATGTTGTTAGGAGAAATGACCCGTTCTATTGTCCTTGCCACAATATTGCAGAGGAATAGACTTGTTTTTTTGTGTTCAAAGCTACATGCTTTTCTAATTTTGTTTATTTTCATGTTTCAAAAAAAATTGTTCAGTTTCATGTTTGTTTATATTCACTGGAGTAGTATTTATGAACTGTTCGGTAATAGGTCATGTTTACATCGGCCGCCATTTTGTTTTGTCTGCTAGAGGTGACAATAAACAAGGAATCATTGTTATGAATTCTTGACGGATATTTGCTTGAAAACTTTACAGATAAGTTATTTAATGATTGAACTGTTAGTTATTTGTTAAAACAAATTGTTTTTGTTATTTTAAGTGTTTGCAAATTTAACTTAATTTCTTAGGTGTTCGATAACTGGTTCGTCCACCACATTCTATACATAGATGGTGACGTCACTACGTTATTGTCACCTCTATGCTAGGACGCATCACATTCCCCTGATTAGGGGATTTGTGATTCCGCCAAAATAGTTCCGCGTAGGAATGAATTTTTTTTTTTAATGAGAAAAACGGTGTTGAATATGTGTTTAAAATGGAATGTTATTTAAAGAAATTTTATTAAATTATGTTTAAGGGTGATTTCAAATGTCTATAAAGAAGAATTGCAATTATTAGAAACATGTTTATCTGTCTTACTTTCGCTTTCACAATTCAATCGTAAACATGGCAAGTCCAAGAGATATCATACTTGAGGTTGCTAAAAAGGGAGGATTTCCCATGCCACTCAAGGAACTGCAAATCGAAGCGTTACTTTGTGTCATTGAAAAACGTGACATTATGGCTATACTCCCAACAGGTTATGGTAAAAGCCTGATTTACCAGCTGGCACCACTTATCCTTAAAGATTATTATAATCTACAGAAGTCTGTTTGCATCGTGTTGACACCTTACATCAGTAAGACCGGTGTGTACACAATGCGTCCACCATACACTTAAGTTACAGACAGAGACTAAAATTAAAAGCCAAGTTGAATACAGAATTAACTTAAATCATTAGCCTTGGAGTACTGAGATCATTTAAACATTTCAGTATCTTTTTCTAGTCTCATAACTGACAGTGACAACATTATTTGTTGGCAGGCAATTCAAGATGCTGTGCAGTTATTGTGTTATATGACAATGGCATTTATTATGAACTAAAATGCATTTGAATGGTACTGGTAGTTTATTTATTTAAACCCAAAACTCATAGTTAACCCTTTAAAGCGCTGGAACCGAATTTTGAAGGCCTTTGCAAACAGTTTGGTTCCAGATGAGATGCCACAGAACATGGCGTCTCATCAGGATCCAAACTGTTTGCTATTCTGATAGTATTCTTTGAAAAAAATCAAAGAAATGGCTAATTTTAGAAATTCAGCGGATGACATTTAGCAGATGACAAATTTCCCAGCATGCAAAGGGTTAATGTATTTATATCAGTTTCTTCTGCACAGCTATTTTATTAATAAACTGAATAACCAAAATATTTTTGAAAATAGTAACACAGTTTAGAAATTCATGGCATCAAATGCATGTAGCTGGCGCCAGACAACTCGCCCCAATACCAACTTGCCCCAAAACAAACTCGCATCAAACATATGGTCACTCGCTCCAACCAAGAGACAACTCGCCCCAATTTATTTTTGTGCATCTTATTGTTTCTTTATTTAATGTATTTTATCTTTATATTCTTTGTTAATTTAGCAAAGCACGTATATATTTTGATAAATGTGTATTTCAACAGTACATTGTATTTTGAATAAATCAAATACAGGTCATCTGAAATGCATGTATCATCACTTTGGTACAAGAAACAGAAAAGGTTTACTTATTTAGCTGCATTTTTTTCTGTTGATTTCATTTGAGAATATTGAAATAATTTGTAGATAATGTTTTCAGATATTCAGGCAAGTTGAAATTTCATTGATTTTTTTTTATGTCATTTCACAATATTCTTGAATGGAAACAGAAAAAAACACAGTTCAACGCACTAATTGTTGATATATAAAACAAAGTCTTTGTATGTAAAACTGTGTTGCTACATGAGCAAAGAATTTAAAAAATGATCCTACACTACACTGTGAATATTGAAATTTTACAAAAAAACTGACAGGAATGTTTAAAAATGGTGTCATGAAAAATAAAAAATTCTATATGTACATGTATCTACATCATGTGTCAAAATTCTTAGCTTTATGTTCAAAACATTTATTGTTAAATGCAGAAATGTCTTTTCAAGGATATCATAGACCACCTTACTTATACGGAAGTTGCTTGTAATATGAATATAGAACACGTAAAACTACTCATGTAATTGTCTCAGCTTAAAATCAAAAGTGTAGAAAATTTAACTCATTTACTGTCGAAACAGTGGCCATTATGTTCCTGCATCTTAAAAGTTGGACAATAGCAGCTAATATATATATATATATATAGATAGATTTAGCAAGGGGTTTTGAGTTTTTTATCTGTTCATATTTTTCAGAAAAAAGGTTAAGTGGTGACTGATCCTCTCACCCTCCTTATCCAGGAAACGTTTCGGAATAACGTGTTGGCACTGAAGATGTGGAGGACACAGATTGATCACAGTACATCCTTTGGATACATGGACACCATCAACGGGACAACAACAAAACTGTACCTGCCTTTTTTTTAAAGGAAGTAGTTAATAAAATTATTGTTAACAGCTTTTTTAGTCTTGTTGTTTAAGAATGCTTGCAACATTTAAGTGGATAAACGGTTGTTTTAAATTTGAATCTTCAGTAATGCATTCTTTATTAAATGATGTCATCTTATTTCTTTCAATATAGTGTAAATAATAACATAATTATCCTTTGTATACAAAATGAAAACCAAGTTTACTGTTCTATTAATCATTATTTATTTATCTTGTTCTTTTGTCAGAAATATTACAGGGGCATACATACAGTATTCCTTAAATAAAAGGGGCAGTTCTTAGAAAATTAACATGTCTTTTAGCAATGCATATTCAAACTTTTTCCACATTTATAACCAGCAAGTATTATAATGTAACACAAATTAATACTACGAATTTACTACTGATTTTGTCGTGCCTGTCATCAAATAAACATGTTTTACTGAAAGTTTCTTAAAAGATGTTATGTGGAAGACTTAATCAATCATTTAATAAATATTTGAGCCTCGCTCTGGGAAAAGGGGGTTTAATGCATGTACATAAGGTTGTCCAAGATTAGGCTGTGCAGACTGCACAGGCTAATCAGGGGTAACACTTTCCGCCTTATCTGGATTTTCTCTAAGAGACTCCCTTTCAACAAAAAAAATAAAGCAGCAATTGTCTGCCTGGTTGGTATGATCAGCACATGTAACTTTTATGTTAATCTCGTACGACAATTTACGCACATGCATTAAGCCCCATTTTCCCAGGGCAAGGCTCACCTATTTAGGTTTTAGCTGTCTAGTCGTTTTTAATTGATGCATATTCTTTTGTTCAGTGTTGAACTCAACATGTATTATAATAAGGTGTTCACTGAACATTCTTGCAGTAATGTTTTGCTGTGTAATATACATGTAATAATAAATCAAAATTGAACAACTAGCTTCTTATTTCTTCATGTTATTTATTAAAACATTCTAAACCAAAACAACAAAATCCATAACATAATGAACACAAAACATAATACTCTATATTCATGAAACAAAACTATAATTGATAACATTTTTAATAAATGTTTCCAACTTTCAACATTTGACAGATCAAATTATTTCTGAATTCCACCAATTTTTTATTTATGGATCTTTATCATCTTTATGACAGTTTATGTAAGGCTATTACAACAAGGGCTGTTTGTAAAACATGCATGCCCCCCATATGGGCTTTTCGTTGTAGTGGCAGCCATTGTGTGAATACGTTTTTTGTCACTGTGACCTTGACCTTTGACCTAGTGACCTGAAAATCAATAGGGGTCATCTGCGAGTCACGATCAATGTACCTATGAAGTGTCATGATCCTAGGCAAAAGCGTTCTTGAGTTATCATCCAAAACTCATTTTACTATTTCTGGTCACCGTGACCTTGACCTTTGACCTTGTGACCTCAAAATCAATAGGGTTCATCTGCGAGTCATGATCAATCAACCTATGAAGTTTCATGATCCTAGGCATATGCGTTCTTGAGTTATCATCCGAAAACCATTTTACTATTTCGGGTCACTGTGACCTTGACCTTTGACCTAGTGACCTCAAAATCAATAGGGGTCATCTGCGAGTCTTGATCAATCTACCCATGAAGTTTCATGATCCTAGGCGTATGCATTCTTGAGTTATCATCCGGAAACCATATTACTATTTCGGGTCACCGTGACCTTGACCTTTGACCTAGTGACCTCAAAATCAATAGGGGTCATCTGCCAGTCATGATCAATCTACTCATGAAGTTTCATGATCCTAGGCGTATGCATTCTTGAGTTATCATTCGGAAACCATTTTACTATTTCGGGTCACCGTGACCTTGACCTTTGACCTAGTGACCTCAAAATCAATAGGGGTCATCTGCGAGTCATGATCAATCTACCCATGCAGTTTCATGATCCCAGGCGTATGCATATTTGAGTTATCATCCGGAAACCATTTTACTGTTTCGGGTCACCGTGACCTTGACCTTTGACCTAGTGACCTCAAAATCAAAAGGGGTCATCTGCAAGTCATGATCAATCTACCCATGAAGTTTCATGATCCTAGGCGTATGCGTTCTTGAGTTATCATCCGGAAACCATTTTACTATTTCGGGTCACCGTGACCTTGACCTTTGACCTAGTGACCTCAAAATCAATAGGGGTCATCTGTGAGTCATGATCAATCTACCTATGAAGTTTCATGATCCTAGGCGTATGCGTTCTTGAGTTATCATCCGACAACCACCTGGTGGACGGACCGACATACCGACCGACCAACCGACATGAGCAAAGCAATATACCCCCTCTTCTTCGAAGGGGGGCATAATAAATGGTTGTTTATAGACTGATAAACAATGGAAAACAATACATAATCTATATATAGCATTGTGCTTTGATGTTATTGTTAATGGAACATAAACAAATGTGGTGTGCAGCACGCACTCAACATTGACTATGGTAGCTTATACCTAAAAGAGTCAATAATTCCTTTTCATAGTCTTTACTTGTGACAAAAAATCAGGAAAATGCTGAGCCCCGTGTTTATTTAGCTATTTGCCAGACAAGGTTTTCACAAATTCTTCTGTTTCAGAGTGAGTGACCTATGATCAAATACTTTGGATCCTCTATTGTAATAACAAAACAATTAATTCACCGTGTTCGATCATGCATCCCATAAAAAACTTAACACAAATCATGATACATAACACCTATAAGAGTCAACAATTCCTGTTAGTGCTCTTGACTTGTGACAAAAAAAACTGGAACTTGGCCCATTGTTTATGTAGTTATTTGCCAGACAAGGTTTTTACTTATTTTTCTTTTTCAGAGTGATCTATGATTGAATACTTTGGATCCTATATTTTTATAACAAAACAATTAACAAAATTCACAATACCTTACACACTTAAAACTCAAATACATATTCTCATGGCATTTCAGGGCACTTGTATGCTATGTTCATCAGTATTTTATCAATGATATTTCTGCCCTATGTTTATAAGCAGTTCACTTATTAAAATCACATTTTATCACCATGATGATGACAGGACAGTCGACCATAACGCCTTCATACATGTATTACACAAATAAATTCAAGCATCATTTCAAATACTAAAGTCATCTACTGACTGAAAAAACAGCCAGGGTCACACATGCACTTTCATACTCAATGGTATACATCCTATAAAATCATGCTGCCAAAAATTCACACAACATGTTCCTACCCATAGTCAGTTATCATTGATTTCAGCTTTGTCAATTTTTTAATTCATAATAATGGTATGTTGAAGTTAGTTAAAACAACATAGTTACATACACCATGTACCAATTTGTATGAGTAAATCTTCATATTGTTTCCGGGTTGCTTTCCCTTGACCTATTGGATATTGCAGCTCCTCATTAGCCGCAGGTGGATATATAAGGGGCAATTAGCTTTGGATAAGCTGAATCAAAAAGGAACTTTGATCGAAGGGTTTTTTCCTTGATGATCTCTGTGTACTCAGTGCATGTACGTGTATCCCTTCTTTTCATTGATTGGCACCACCGTCCAATTGTTGGCTGCCTTCAATTTACTCTGAAATAACATATAAGCATATTTGTAATTTTGAAATGTACACTAAAACTTATCATAAAAACTCTGTATGAAATTTGTTTTCTATTTTAAACATTATTTTATTCATATCATGCCAATCAGGTAACATACCAATACTTTTCTGGGCTACTTGATTCACCAGTATTAACTTATGAACCTACCAATACTTTTCTGGGCTACTTGATTCACCAGTATTAACTTATGAACCTACCAATACTTTTCTGGGCTACTTGATTCACCAGTATTAACTTATGAACCTACCAATACTTTTTTGGGCAACTTGATTCACCAGAATTAACTTATGAACCTACCAATACTTTTCTGGGCTACTTGATTCACCAGTATTAACTTATGAACCTACCAATACTTTGGGCTACTTGATTCACCAGTATAAACTTATGAACCTACCAATACTTTTCTTGGCTTCTTGATTCACCAGCAAGAGCTTATTATATGATGAAGTTATCATACTTGAGTCACTAACTGACAATTACTGTACAACTAGAGATTGGAGCCAGAGGAGAATGGCATTGAAATAATTTCATGACCAATCACCATGCAAGTTATCTGAACGGTTCAGAAAACAAACCAGCTATCGGATATCCTCTGGTTTTCATAACATAAAAAGTTTCTGGTAAAAAAATTAATAAAGCAATTATATTACCAAGTAACTTTAGGAAGCACATAGAATCTTATTGAATATAAATATATTATTTTATCAATTAAAATATTCTAAGACAGGGTTGTTTGCATACTCTAAGTAAGATGTTATCTCTCCAATTCCTGACACATGACCAGGTGTGGTACTTCCTTGTGACACAAATGACAGGCCAGGACCTGGCGGGGGCTTATGACCGTGCATAGGTGAAGAGTTTGTTGTTCTAACATTATGCTGAACAGTCAAACTTGCAATAGTTTGGCCGGCACGTCATTCTAAAAACCTTAAAAAGAAGGTTTGTTTTAGAATATAAAATTGATCACATGACAAATCAATTTAAAGAAACAACAAAATTGATGTTAAAATCAGGGAATAAACTGTATAATCATATTATCATATCATGATAATTGATTACATAATATAACATATACATTTGCATACCAGTATATTTTATAATATAATATATACCGAATAAATTAATCATTAATAATTCATCATTTATCATTAATTTGATGCTTCATTTGACTCGTGTTGGAGTGTTTCTTATAAGTTATAACGAATTCATTAAATTGATACGAACATCTTGGCATAGGGGCATAAAGGCTTATTTAAGAACGTGCAATGAACAAATTATGTTATCAGTGCGTATCTGGTTTTGTTGCAGAGTAAAATATCCATACAATAAAACTAATTACCTATCCAAACTTTTGCTAAAATTCCTTTGTAAACAGGCAACACTTGCCAAAAACTTAACGTAGCTTCTAAAATATGACTTACCATTCGTGTGTTTAAGCCATTACCCTGTCTTCGTCTCTTCCAACGATACTCCTATGGTTCTGCAAACACTCAGTCTTATCGCCAAGATTGAATAAATTCGAGCGATGTCGCTGGCTCCGGCTTTTGTTTCTCTTTTTTTATATTTTCGATCACAGAGATGAGATGCATTGTCTGTAAACCAAAACCGGATAAGCGCAGCGCGCATGCGCAGGCTGCATTCTGGTATACTATAGTTGGGATCCAATTCACAATGTCTGACTTAAAATAACTCATTTCGCGTCTGAGACGCTTTATAATTTTCAGGTTTTCAAATCGTCAAAAGTTGCATTTAATGGAGATTTTAGAGCATGGAAACAATTTGGTATTTTTTTTAAAGCAAATATCATAACTACAATGAAAATTTGCAAATCCGAAACAATTTTTTTCAATTTTGTCAATTTATCAAAGTGTGAACAAGTCCTGTTATCGAACAACACCTATTATCGGACGTTTTGTTTTGGTTCTGTATACACACGCCCAAAAGTGCGCATGATGTCACATTGATAAACAAATGGTCGCACATGAAGTCCATGACCTACTTGCCTACTTAGCTTGAAACAAACGCGCCGAAAACAGGTTAAAGGAATGCATTTATTGTTATTTACCCCGTTTGATGTGCTTTTTGCTATTACTTTTTAAATGCATTTATCAAAATGTGCATTTACACACCAAAGAGCATATTTCCGTTTGCAATTTTGATTGCAGCAGACGCAGATTTTTTCGACGAGTCCGGATCACGTGATAGTCATGTGACTTTGTATAGTATTTAAGTGTCATTTAATAGGTCATGTTTATATCGGCCCCCATTTTGTTTTGTCTGCTAAAGGTGACAATAACCAGGGAATCATTGTTATGAATTCTTGAAGGTAGTTTGCTGGAAAACTTTACAGATAAATCATTCAATGATTGAACTGTTAGTCATTTGTTAAAACAAACTGTTTTTGTCATTTTAAGTGTTTCATTTTTAACGTAATTTAACGTAATTTCTTAGGTGTTCGATAACTGGTTCGTCCACCATAAGTATAGTTTTTAAATAGGGTTTTGCATGAAATCCCTCTTACTGAGCAAACTTAAGATAGCTTCTTTTTTTGACAACTTTTTGCTGTCAATAATAATCATTAAAATATTTTGCATTCATATCGGAAAAAGGAAATCAGTGGATGGAATTTACTCAAACAGTGCTGCATGATGTTATTTTCTGTTTTGTACATTCTTTACGATGGCTGTGTTTAATATGGTTGTATGTGTCGGAATCAGTCAATATCTGGGTGATCTGAAAAGTTGTGTCCCTAACCAGGTTTTTAATATCATAATAATTAAGCGGTATTTTTTCACACTCTTTAATTGAACGCAGTGTGTTATGAGTTTCGCCCCATGTATTTTTTTTATCTCATTGTGCTGCAACTTCCTATGTTATTGTTGCCGAGCAGACAGAGCAGATGATGGACAACCAGTGAGTTAGCGATTGCGACTTCTTCTTTGGCGACAGGCACTTGTGTAGGGACTATCAGATTTGGAACAACTATAGTACTCTTAGCAATTGTAAACCATAAAGCTTGCTCAGGAAAACTGTAATGCGTGATAGTTTCTTGCAGTAATTATCCCCATATAATAATGACGTAATTGGAAAGAATTGCTAATTATAATGGAAATTAGAACAATTGCATGAAAAATTAGTTACTGTCCGAAAACCATCTTTTATCCCCGACACGTCTCGACGAAAAAACTTATAATAATTAAATCTCATACACGTCCCGACAAACTAGAAAGTACTACGGCATCTCCCGACACAATGACAAATCCATGTTACGTCCCGGGAAACTAAGTGACACCACGGCATGCCCTGAAAAACTAACGTAAACTCACCAAAGTGATCTCCCATATGTTTCTAAACAGTTGTTTGTATAGGTTCCTGGTTTTATAATATAAATCCCCAATAAGGTTCCAATCACTTAAAAGCTGATGCAGTTAAGCACGTTCGGTTAAACGCACGCGTACAGCCGTAAACACGATTAACGCAATTTTCGGCCCTCACGTTGTTTGAATGATATCCTCTTCAGCATGTAGATATTACAAACTCAACAACAAGTCACGTAACCAGCTTCAATGCACGAAGGCAAACATGTTACTATTTTATTTTTTTTTCATACGAAACAACAACAACAACTGCAAAAAACAACACGGCTCAGTGTGTTAATAACACTTTTGAAAGTAGCGAAGAAGGCTACTGGCGCACTGAAGCAGCTCAACCAATAATGGGACCAACTGGCATGACGTTGCCCTGCCCGTGCAGGTCTCGACCAAGATCAGACCCCACGCAGTGAAGGCATGTAAACACGTTCGTTGGGTCCCATTTGCGCTTGATCGCCAGCAGACGGTCGTAATGGCCTCCCCAGTAGTCCGTCTTCCAGTTCGGCAGGTGCTCGGAGGGCTCGTTGAAGTAGGTGCCCTGGCCGAACCTGTGATCATAATTATCACGGCGATAATAAATTTCAAAAGAATTATTGGACACAACAAAAGCCTTGCAAACACGTTAAACTACAAGCGTATCCGTATGAGAATAAGGAACATCTGACTGTACACAAAACTCGTATTATTAAAGAATATCTTAGTCAACTTGCATACACAACCGAATAGATAATATAATTGTGTACATTAATGTATCAATAACATAACGAAAGCTTTCACAATGTGACTTCGTGTACAACAAACCAATTGCACAAAATAGTGGGTTTGTCTATGCAAACATGACAATATTTCTCATACATTTATACTATTCTACATACGTGAGAAGCTTGTCTGCAGTATAAGCCGCAAATGTTTCCTCCGGTTGCACTTCAAGCCGTCCGTCCCAGCTGATCCCACAGGTCAGACTCATTACACCCGTCCGGAAGCTGGGATGTATTGCCGTGGCGTCGGATGACGTCTTACCTATGGCGCCTAAGGAATAGAGCAACCGCGAAAGAAGTTTAGGAAACGGTGTTGAATTTTTGCAATAAATACAAAACTTTATAAGCAAATCTGAAAAGTATAATTGCAAATAACATTTGTTAACCTTTTCAAAAAAATCTGAAAATATATTTTTTTAACAAATACAAGTTAGTTTGAGTAAACGAAAATCTCGTGAAATACTACGTATGCATAATGGACGTTCGCTCCCTTGGTGATATCACATCTTTAATAATTTATATATTGTTCAAAAAGGTTAATATTTGCTAAGCAATTATATGTCATACCTCCGATGAGTACCCCAGTACATCCCGCGCCAATAGGCATACTAAAGTTGGATAAAAGCAGTGTCGAGATGAAGTTGTACCAGTCATCGTTGAATCCGTGTGGCTGCATCAGGGTGTTGAACGTGTACGTGTGGTAATAGAGATCATCATGGACGGTCTTTTCATAGTCCAAAAAATTTGTAACGTTTGCCGCCTGACAGTTGTCCAGGAATTTAGACCAAAATGGCCAAATGGTATTAAATGAGGGTGATCCCCATTCGCCAAAATGATTTAAAACCAATACAATTATCCCACGATAATTTTTATCTGTAGTTGCTGTTAATATTTCGTAGCCGCCCCACTCTGGTGCTAATGTCGTCGAGAGAAGGTCATTGAATGCTTTAAGGAAGGGTCTGCCAATATCATTACCATATGGGTCCTTCAGTGCATAGTAACAGGTAAGCCGGGCCATTTTTGAATCCATATGCAGCTTGTAAGTGAAGGCCGTTACTATTCCGAACGTCGACCCACCACCCCCTCTTACCGCCCAGAAAATGTCTGTATTACCAGTTGTGGTGTTGGTTCCAGTTTCTAGGTCAACAAATACCGTGGACTGGGCGTTCGCGTAAACAAGGGTGCCGTTAGCAGTTACCATTTCAACCTCGAGAAGATTGTCCACAGCCAGCCCGAATTTTCTCCCTATTGGCGAATGCCCTCCACCCAGTGTGTACCCGCCCATCGAGACTGTGTGTGCTGATCCGCCAACTATTGTCCGCCCGTGTTTGCTAGCCTTTTGAAAGAATCCGTTTGTATGGTATTTTGCAATATAAGTATTTGAGCCAGTTCAACAGTTGTTAAAACTATGCAGCGCTGCTATGCGTCAAAAGATTTGAGTTATAGATTGTTTAACGTTTACTAGCAGATAAATCAATAATGCGAATGTCGTTGTTTAAAAAAAATTGAATCGGCGTAACAAGACTGGACATATTTCACGTATTCACGTATTTGTATTCGCAATTATGTTGTAAATGTTCGTCGATTTTTCTCCATGAATTCAATGATGCTTTATAACATCATGTGTAATCATAACTTCATAGAATTTATAACGTTGAATTTGATTTTGTTTTGAACAATGTTGAGCTATCTAACGACTATTGCTTGTATGCTATTACTATTAAAATTGTTTATAGCGCGCACGTCAATAAGCCGTTTATGTAGATTTTATTTTGCTTCCTTACCTCCTCGTATATCCGAATCCACGTGTTGCCACTCTGGGCTGTAAGCTCACCGTCTGCATGCCGTGAGGACGTGAGGTCGAACACGAGGCCCTGCATCTTCGAGAGATTGATCTGCAGCGTGCCGTCTCCCGTCGATCGGCCGATGTAGTCGTGGCCTGAAGAGCGGATGGTCAGCCGGATGTTGAATCGATTGGCGAATTTCACGCATTTAATGACATCACTGAGGGATTGCGCCAAAACGATCACGTACGGATACTTGGTAACCCTCGTATTTATCATGATTGTGTAGTTGGCATATGCTTCGCTGGTTGGAAGCAGCGAATCGCCATCAAGGGAATTCGCGAAAACGAGCTCCTCGTGCCATGACGGCCAACACGACTGTCCTGGATAGCAGTAACCGTCGTCACTGCGCGGAAGACCGTAAATGCTTTTCCCGCCCGAGCATAGCAGCAGGCTTATCAGAACAGTACTTGCAGTCGAAGGGAATACTGTCCTGAAACAAGATTTTTCGTTTAAACCGGTATAACAAATGTTAAGGTAATGAAATAAATAGCAAACTCATCAGCTAGGTTGCGAATGTTTCTTTGACGTTCGTTATTGTTGTAATTAAATCCGATATCTTTGAAACATTTAGATTTTCTATAGAACAACCGAAAACAGCAAATACTTTCCCGTGAACCATGCACGCAGTTCTTAACGATTATGCATATGATGGCGTTTACAAAATAGTGGTAACTTAATTTCATTTATTTGAATGTACTCTCTGAATTAAAAACTTTTTCATTAATGTGTCTTACAATGTGTTTTTCAACATTTCGCCAGTTACCGTTCTTGAAATGTTATCACGTTGAGAATTTAATAAAACTTCATCAAGTGAAACTCTGATATGTGTAGAGCAGTGGTAAAAATCAGTTACATTTAAGTCCTTTTATACACATAAGATTGCCTTAACATAAATGTTATCTGCTTCGTGATGCGATCAAACATTCCAAACGTGGCACGAACATATGTGATATGAAAGCCAAATTTTAGTTCATTTAAACAGATATCTTAAATTTAGTTGAAGAAGACGGTCTTGCAAAAGCTAGAACATGGATGCCATCATCGTCTGAATGAATGTTCATTTAAATACGCAATGGTTTTCAGTTACCGTGGGAGATAGGACCAGCATGGTTTCGTAGCCATGAATAATACACTTCGTCAAATGAAAAACATTGCATACATGTACACAACGAATTTTATCGCTAAGAACAAACATCATGAAAAAGTGGATCGCAACACAAGTTACATAAAGCATGCATAGCACAATGCATTAACATAGATAATTTTCGGCGTAGATGTCTAAAATGAGTTTTTCCCTGATTATCATGAGTGTAAAGAAAACGAATTATTTCGAACCTGTAATTTGCAAACGTTGTAGCGAGTATGGTATATAAACAGCATAATAGCCGTATGATATCTGTGAAACTCGCTCATTTTGCATATTTAATAAACTTTTCAAACAGAAATTACAGAGCCACATCAGTGCACATACTATGTTTGATAATTCATTAATTTGTTGGATATTGTTTGCTGTTTTAAACACATATTAGGTCATATCGCGGAGATTTAGTTAACCTTACCATGTTTTCATGGGCGAACTCACGTATTCAATTGCTCTTACGACCATGTGCTCATACCTACTTTCGGGAATCATCATGAAATTATTGCCGTACTTAACGAACAAACATGACTAAGCTTATTGAATTAGAGAAAAAAAATAATCAAAAGAGAAAAATTATATGTTCATGCAAATGGGCATGTGACATCACGTCCGTACACATAGCGTCATTAACTTAGGAAAGGAAACAACGAAATATAAAGTTTGGTATGATATACATGTGAAATTAAAGAGCATGGTGTAATTAAAGAGCATGTCGAGTTCTGAATTTATATGCTGAAATGTTGTTATAACTCACAAACGTTTTACTGTAACAGAACGTTTTTTAAGATAAGTGGTACAGAAAATACACGTCGAATATCTTTTTAAAGATATTTCTTGTTATATTTCATCGAGAATGTAACCCGCTTCCCAGTTTCGCTGAATGGATCAAGTTCCCCACGGGTACTACTTCCCCGTACCCCAATTTTTTTTCGTACCCTACATTTTTCGTACCCATTTTTTTTCGTACCTAATTTTTTTCCTACCCAAATGTTTTTTCGTAACCAAATCTTTTTTCGCACCCATTTTTTGGCATAATTTTTGTACCTAAAATTTTCGTACCTATTTTTGTCCTACCCAAAATTTTCGTACCCACATACACAATTGTGGTGATGTAGATAAACTTAAATAGATGCTTTTATATCAATCCTCTTAAAAAGCATCGTCACACCAGTACTGTCAGTACTTTGATTTTACAAATGGTTTTGCATGTTCTGACGTCTCAACACCTGAATTAATTTAAGCCAGCGAGTACAAAAACATCCAAAACAGAGCTTTCTTAAGATAGAAACATGTGTATTTTTACTCTTTATATTGGATCTCCAGAGGGAGGAAATTATAAAACTTGATACAGTCACTCTTTTATTAAATATTTCGGACACAGGCCTTCTTCAGAAAATGATTATACAGAAAATTTCGCATAGCGTTTCCTTCTGTTGACAATACCGGAGGTAACGTCACCCGACGTGAACGTAACGTTACGCGCCAACGCATTGAAGTCACTGCATTTTGAAAGATACATAATCATATTATGACGGAAAATCAACTTTTCTGGAAAAAAAATCACTATCATATATATATTATTATAATAAATATATATATCTGATAGTGATTTTTTTCCAGAAACGTTGATTTGTATAATATGATAATTTATCATTCAAAATGATGTTTTCACTAATTAATATCATAGCCACACGCTAACCACCTGTGATGTGAACAATCATCTAAATGTTTACTTAAAGCTAGGCATCTGTCTTGTTGAGGGGTATCGCATTTGTTGTTCATGGACAGCAGATCGTCTATTTCTAAGTTTATCGCCAGTTTGGCCTATATAATATTTTTTCGCATTCATTGCATACTAGTACAGAAATCACATTTTGTATATCACATGACATATTAGTTTTTATTTTGAACACTTTGCCATTAAAATCAAAAGAATTCCCTTCAATAATATAACCACAAAGGGCGCATCTAGGGTCATTACATTTGGATACTCTTGGTTCTTGAGATGAAAATTAAGATTTGGTTTACAGACGTTTAAATTAGGTGGCTGTCGCTAACATTTTATTATCTTCTGATCTGAAATTATTTATTCATAAACGGGTCCGTTTTTAAAATGTCAATGTTGTTTTTAATACGAAAAACAGTTCTTTATTTTTTTGATTTTGTGTTGAAATAAATGGAATTATATTACTCGTGTCTTTTTGTGTTGATTTTGAAAGTAATTCATGTTTAGGGATGGGTAGTGCTTTTTTAATACCTGTATTTATAATAGATTTTGGATATTTTCTTTGTATAAGTGAATGCTCAAGTCCTTTTAAACGATTTAGTTTAAGTGTATCATTCGCAACTATGGAATAAATCCGTTTCGCTAAAGTGAAAGGAATATTTATTTTGTGTGTTTATTATGACACGAGGTAAAATTAAGATATTGTTTAGAATCAGTTTCTTTGTAATATATATCAGTATTAATTTTAGTATTGTTTGTTTATAATCAATATATCAAGAAATGGTAACTCAAATGTGCTTGTTTGCATTATAAACTTGATATCCGAATGTAAGTTGTTAAGAATAGTATAAAAGCTTAGAAGTTCATGAGGCAATTTTATCCAGAAAATAAAGCAATCGTCTAGAAATCTTTTTCAGTATTTTTTTTATAAAAGAAAGAAACTCATCATTATAAATTGATCCAATTTGTGCATATAATTTTTGTTCTAAAAATCACATCACCAATGCAGCGTATGTTGGCGCGAATTGCGTACCCATTGCAGTTCCTTTAGATTGGTTGTAGTACTTGTCATCAAAATTGAAGTTATTATTTTCAAGTATTATTTTTATGCTCCCTTTTATAAACCTTTGTGAAAACCTTTCATTAACCGATTCGGGATATTTTTGAAGCCAATAATCAATAGCTTCTAAACCAAGAGTATGCGGTATATTAGAATATAAATTTATTACATCAAATGATACTAATGTACTTGACTCTGGAACTTGTGAAGGTATATGTTTTAGGAAATGTATGTTATTTGTTATATTGCTATTGACATATTTTACAAACGGTTTTAACAAGAACTTAAACGACTTGTTTCACAGTTTGTTCCAGCGGGTATCGGGCGAAAGCTTAAATCGTCTGGATCCATTAACTCGATATAGAGTCTATTCTGAATTACTATTTTTATTTGAATCCTGAATTATTTTACTTTTATGAATTTTTGGCAGACCATAAAATAGACTTGTTTTCCATTCGAATTTTAATAAGAAATCATATTCCTTTTTAGTTAGTTTATTATTTTCCTGTATTAATTTGCGTATTTTTGAAAGTGTTATTTGACTACCAGCATCAGGGATTTGTTTATAATATTCAACGTCATTTAGCATTGTTAACACTTTTCTTTTATAAAAGTCTGTATTCATTATAACAATTCCGCCACCCTTATTTGCTTCCTAAATTGATATGAATTTTTCTTCTGCTAATGAATCTATAACTTTTCTTTCTTTTAATGATATGTTATGTTTAGTGTTATTTTTTTATTGAGGTGTTTTTAATTTGCACCAACACCTAAATATAAAAATGATTCTTATGATCAAATTAAAGCTGTAGATGATTTTCATGGATCACTTAGACTTAAAGAGTTTTTTTTAATAATAGTGATCATAATAATACAAACAATTCTATTGTAAAAAATCAAACGTCCTTTTATCCACCTAACCATAGAAATAATACACTGGACCAATATATAAATGTTACTCAAACACTTTGCCTTCAACATTCTCAAATAGAAAATAACACTTAACATATATATAATGTTTATATATAATATATAAAGAATATTATATATCATATGCATTATATGTTGTTTATCAATGTTGCGAACTGGAACACACTGTCTTTTACATTACAGCCGAAAGGTTTAATAGTCTTTAGTCTCTTAATCCACAACGCTTCCCTAATCACACGTTCTTGGCGTCCATCGATATTAAGCGTCTCTAGGACTGAGAAGTACATGTTGTCATCGCAATGGCTCGAGTCAAAGTGTTTAGTAATGGGCTTCTCTTTGTGCAAGCGTACGTCTGGTAAGTGTTCTATCATGCGTTCTCGGATTTGCCTTTCTGTCTCGCCAACATAAACAACGCACCTTCACCTGTTGCATCCTATACCGTATACCACGTTCCTCGTGCAGCATGTTATTTTAAATTTGTAAAAGTGTATTTTTAAATCGTGTTAATTAGTATATGTGTAAATTTGAATTTAAATGATGTACGATTTATTAAGACTTATTTATTATTGCAAATTTTTCATAACTTAATATTTGTTTATTCGTATATGTTCCTAGATCTATGATATTTAAGGCCATTTTAAAGTAACAAAATTAAGGTGACAGAAGTGTTATTCGTGAGGATTTACTCACTTTTATTTATGTTTGTGTAATTGGTGTGGCTATATGTGTATTATCTGTTGTGTTGCTTTGTTTGGTTTATCTATAATACAGTTAGCATGAATAGTATAACTCAATTTTTAATAAAAAAAAGTATGCGTACAATACATGGTTTCATACAATAAACGTGATCACTTAGCCCTATCGTTTTATTATCAACAGAGCCATGAGAGATAAAACGTTCTCCAGTTTAATCCAGAAGTAGACAATTTTTAGAATAAAAATATGTCACACTATTCATTTCTACTCTTTCTTTTAGGCATACCGTCGATGTTAAGGCAAAGCACATACTCAAACTCCCAAATGTGTACACTTTCACACTTCAAATTGTGTAGATTTTCTGCTATCATAAGACCAGCAAAAAACACTGAGAGTTCTTCCTGTTTTTTCCGTCATTCTGAACAAAGCGATGTCAGTTTTGGGGAATTTCCTTAAACAGTCCCGCATAGTTGTCTCTCTTTCCTCGCGCAGCGAATTTTATGAGGATTTCTTTTTTTTTTTTACAACACATGTTGGAACCAGTCAAATTTCGAACGCGTAGAGTGTTCTTCATAACAGTTGTGTCGAGAACCAGATTATTTTGTCAACATGCGTGATTTTAGTGTCGTGTAATCGTATGATGATGCAGACGACACAGTTGCGTGATAGAATCTAGTAATAGCTATTTAAACATTTTCGGCATATTGAGTCAATGCTAAAAAAAGTAAATCTGCTTTAGAAATGTTGGCTTTAATATTATCTGATTTGTATTCTCTCAATATTTAGAAGTTAACTCAGTTTGTTATGTATTTTCGCAACATATCTCGATCTTTTTTCGAGTGGTATTTTTTCGGCATAGCTGTTTAACGTCACTTTTGACCTTAACGGGATCTTTTCACGCTTTGGTAAATTGACAAAATTGAAAAAAGTTGTTTCAGATTCGCACATTTTCGTTTTAGTTAAGATATTTGTGAGGAAACAGTAATACTGAACATTTACCATGGTCTAATATAGCCATTATATGCATCTTTTGACGATTTTAAAACCTAAAAATTATAAAGCGTTGCAACGCGAAACGATTGAATAATTTGGAGAGTTCTGTTTTTGTCGTTAAATTTTGTGAAACTACGAAGATTGCTTATATAAGGTATAAAATACGTCAAGTATGTGTACTCGGCGGAATAGCTCAGTAGGCTAAAGCGTTTTTACTTCAGGACTCTGGCAGGACTCTAGGGGTCACTGGTTCGAAACCTGCTCCGGGCAATGTTCTTTTCCTTTTTTTAATTTTATTCTTGATTTTTTACTGGAGCTTTTACGATCCAATGTTTACATTTATCAATATAAAGCATTTAATGAAAAAGTTAAAAAAGGCCAAAATCTGTGAAAAGGCCCCTTTAAGGTTACATTCATAAAAATGTCCGCGACTACCCACGAATGAATACACTTCATTTAGTCCATTGGCTGATTTGAGAATACCACCAAAACATTGGAAACATAGCCACGCCTTTTTAACACTGTTTTACTGCGTGTTCAGCATGAAACAATTTTATCTCTTATGAAAAGGCATGATAGATAGAACAGTTTTACACTCAACTCTTCACATCAATACAATTTGTGCGTAGATTGTACGTCAGTTCGCGGTTAGTGTGTGTGAATGTCAGAGTTTATATACAGGTCATCGCTGCGTCTTCACGACTACCTTATGTGCTGACCCAGAGTTCGAGACTAGTAAAATAATCGTTATATAATAAAGACCCTATAGCGTGAACTAGGTGAACTGGAATTTTCTTTAGACCAGAAAGATGTTAAATGAAGATATCCAGCGATATAATTATGGTATGTCAATAATAGATTCTTAATGTGTTTTCAACAATACCATGATAAATATTACAGTCGATTGGTGTATAGCGGATAGCTAAGGACTTCGAGTCTCATTTCAACGTAAACACCATGCATTCAGTAATTAAACCATTAAACATAGATAGACACATGTCTTTCTTATTGAAAAATGCCAGCGGTTTTAAATTTCCGAAATATATTATTTGTTTACAGCCTGAATTTCATGGTACACTGATTCAGCCATTACTGGATCGCTAAGGTCTTTATTGGATTATATGTGTATCGTGTTTTTTCTTGAAATTTGACACAGCATTTGTAAAAAATAATTGCAAAAGGAAATTCATTTCTGCGTTTAATAAGACTAAGTTCATGGAAATCGCTGCACAATTGATGAAGTAATGGCTGTTCAAAGCGATGCACCCTATATTCGGGTCATTTTGAGTTGAATACCTTGTTATATATATACAGTCTCCGCCAAACATGGTCGGACCGACGGACATGTCCTGTAAAATTTTGTAAGGCCGGCCTGTCGGTCTAATTTACAGGACCGATTGTCCAGTAAAAAAAAATAGAACGAAATTGTTGATTATTTATGTTTTTACGGCTCTGAAAGTTTTTCGCGGTATAAAAATAGCTAACGCGCCTTTCCGTTCCAACGCTCTACTCTACAGAATTTTGCGATGCACCTTATTGGTCCATTTTTTGCGTCGTTACCATATGACAAATGCTCGTCAGGACATTCTAAATCCATGACGGCCTAGTCGCTGATTAAGATAATTATAAATCTGATTATTTAATGATACAAATATCAATTTGTATGGACATAATCGAGATAGTTATAAATAATTGTGATCATCTTCATTCGCTATGTCATGATCTTGACTGTCAATGTCCCTGCGTGAAAAAGTCTGGTAATCAATTATCTAGGCGGCCGTCGGTTTAGGCCTTATTGACCAGATTCCTCTCTGACATGCGCACTGAGACTTAGCAACAAGAATCAACAAACGCTACCGCCGAGTTTGAAAACTGTTTGAAAAATGTTTCTACGATATTACGAGGGAGCGACTCCCGGTGGAAAACGACCGGCACCACCTGATTCTTCGGAAAAACAGAAAGAGAAGTGGAGAAAATATGAAGAAAAAATGAAAATGAAATGCTCCTTAAATCTTTTTGTACATAGTGCAATTATAATGATAAATGTGTTCAATAGTTTTCAGAACATGTTTTATCAAACTAAACAAGTACCATGTATGGTCGCTTTTCGTGTGATTTTATTAATATAGTTATGTAGTTGGTAGGTCCTGTAAAAAAAGAGGATGTCCTGTATTTTTTCCCAGTTTACAGGACCTACTGTCCTGTAAAAATTTGACTAGTTTGGCGGAGACTGTATATAGATTTGATAGTGAAAAATATGTTTTCAGAGAAATCGATTTTTCGTTATAATTTGATTATTTTTCATTAAAAATGATGTTTTCACTAATTAACATCATAGCCACACGCTAACCAATTGTGTATTGGACAACTTCAATTGAGTTTATATTTATTTTGAGACAATCCCCACATTCCTGAATATGGGTCACCACATGTCCGTTATTCACTAAATCCTGAGTTGCAGCTTTCATGCTTATTTTATATGGTACGTACGCATCAATTTGGTTTCTGGGCATTCTTACTTCTGTAAAGGACACATAATGCTAAAATATTACATCAATGAACATTATGTTTACCAAACAAAATCTGCAAAATTTAAGAACCCAATCGTCTGCACTTTTCCTGTCGTCACAAAAACGGTGCGTACATAACGTGACCTTGTTTTGCTTTCGAAAAAAGAAACAGTTGTAAACATTGACACACGTCAACACAAACATGAATCGACTTAACAATGATAGGCTGTTTGACTTCAATTCATAGAACAATATAAATCTTAACATAATTAAAAGTATTTTGCAAAAAACGTTTAACCTATCCGTTACTCACTAAAATCCGCTATACACCAATCGACTGTATTTTTAATTAATTTAACAAGAATTATTCCACCATATTGACTAATGTATTAAGCATGAGCGCGATGATTCTCGATACTGTAAATACTCGAATCAAATAGCAATGCCCGACAAACCAATAAAACAGGTTTGTTAGAAGAACGCGCGTATAAATATTTAAAATATGTACGGATACTTCGTGTGTGGCCGGTTGACTCATATGTTTTAATTTCACTTCTATTATTATTTTGCTTTTCTGTTTTGTATCTATCGATTTATAACCAGCAATATGTAATAATGTAAAATAAGCTGCAAAAACTCCACGTAACATCCCATACTGCGTGTGATGCAGCTAAAAACTGCACAGAAAAAGACATTCGCTATCCTTGATCTCATTCATTGAACTCTACCTTTCATAAACTCCAACCACAATCAACGCCATATATCTTTTTAAAAGATATTTCTTGTTTCAAATAACATTAAAGTTTGTAAAGGTGTTTTTGATCGTTTTCGTGAATGTCGGACAAAACCCCTCCTGGACAAAAACCCTCCTGTTAGTTTTATAGGGGCCGGACATAAACCCTCGCATGAAAAAACGGGGCCGGACAAAAACCCTCCCATGAAAAAAACGGGGGCGGACAAATGCCCTCCCGTGAAATCTGAGCCACGAATTCAATTGTTCGGATTAATGAATGAAACCTTGTGTGAAGCAATTACATTTGTCGGTGTTTAATTGCTTTTAATTGATTCTGTGATTAAACTAATCACAAACTAGAAGTAGTTGCAGATTCACAGTTTGATATTTTGAGTAATTTTTTCAGATAAATGAATGCAACACTGTGTGAAACAATTACATTTGTCGGCGTTTTATTGCTTTCACGGGAGGGCTTTCCCTGCAATAACAGATTCACAGTTTGATATTTTGATTTATATTATTGTATGCCATTAACTAGTTCATTGTTATGATAAGCAGATTAGTGGGCCTGAATAACCATAAGGGACAACCACCGTACCGGTAATGCTGTTACAATTTATGTGCTATAAATCTTTTGAATCATTGACAGATTTGACAAGTTCAACAAGGCATGTTTTACGCCATTTTTATTTGTGGGCAATATGCATTAAAATATTGTCTGCAAAAATGCAGTTGAAAATGTTACAGTCAAAGATAAATTGAATAAGTAATTTAGACAATTTAGTTACATGCAAACGCATTGATAATTGTTAACAGAATTTCACTTTCATTTTCGCAAGGTTTTCAGAAAGTCCCCGGGAAGCACGTTTTTTGCATGTATGCGCGTATGACGTGATTAAACATTGCTCTGTATCGTTTTTCATTCAATCTAAATTTAAATGCGATTATAAATTGCCTCATTTTATGCTTTTATTGATGTTGTTATTATATTGGATTATTGGATATATATGCACATTAGAAAAGCAATATGTATTCAGTTAATCGATACACATTTTTTTCTTTCAACCCTGAAATCGCAATACACACAATGGGTAAATTTTTCGGAATAAGGAATGCAACACTGTGTGAAACAATTACATGTGTCAGTGTTTAATTGCTTTAACGGGAGAGCTTTTGTCCGCCCCCGTTTTTTTATGGGAGGGTTTTTGTCCATCCCTGTTTTTTCATTGGAGGGTTTTTGTCCGCCCCCTATGAAAATGACGAGAGGGTTTTTGTCCAGGCCGGGTTTTGTCCGTATTCCTACAATAACAGTACATGTCACAGATCAATGCTGACCTCTATCAACTATCGTATCACTTTGTAGATACGGCATAAACTACTTGTTTTTTAATAAGAATAACAATTTCTTTTATACCTTATGATAAAGTATGACATTTCTGCAGTGAAATAACAGCAGTGAAAAGAACAAATTGTTATTTTCACCGGTGAAAATAACACATTTATAATTTCTGTGATCACTCGTGAAATAACAAACCATCTTACACTGAACAAATATCCTCTATATTCTACATTTAAAAAAATGCACTACCAATTTTTGAACTAAAATTAAAGATCTCAGGTTTCTTTGCACTACAAAGTGTTTATTCAGCAATAAATATTTAAACCCAAGCTTACCTCAAGAAAGAATGACGTAATGGAATATGTTGGCATGCTTTCCGCTTTATGATGGAACTGTAGTGTATTTACTTTTAAGGATTTTTGTAAGTCATATCAGCGCCTTGCTTTTTTTTCACACATTTGAAGGACAAGTGCTTGTGTTTGCAGGAGGAGTGAAATGTGTAAGGTGTCAGCCTGCAGGACTAGTGCATTATTGAAATATGTTTGTCCTTTGCAAAAATACCTTTTGCTCTTTTGTTTAACAATTGTTGATGACTATTTTATGCATTCTGAGATTGCTTTCTAAATTTCAGCACTTCTTTTCTCACTGAAGACATGAGCTTTGACTGATACACTATGGATGATGCATGTACAGAACTTGACAAGCTGGTGGTCAATTGTGGTATATTATTTTAATCACATTTCTTTTTTTAGCTCATCTATTTTTTGAAAAAAAAAATTTAGCTATTGTCATCACCTTGGCGTTGGCGTCGGCGTCCGGTTAAGTTTTGCGTTTAGGTCCACTTTTCTCAGAAAGTATCAATGCTATTGCATTCAAACTTGCTACACTTACTAATTATCATGAGGGGACTGGGCAGGCAAAGTTAGATAACTCTGGCGTGTATTTTGACAGAATTATGTGCCCTTTTTATACTTAAAAAATTGAAAATTTTGTTAAGTTTTGTGTTTAGGTCCACTTTATTCCTACAGTATCAAAGCTATTGCTTTCATACTTGCAACACTTATTAACTATCATAAGGGGACTGTGCAGGCAAAGTAATGTAACTCTGACTGGCATTTTGACAGAATTATGTGCCCTTTTTATACTTAGAAAATTGAAAATTTGGTTAAGTTTTGTGTTTTGGTCCACTTTACCCCTAAAGTATCATAGATATTGCTTTCATACTTGGAACACTCGCAAACTATCATAAGGGTACAGTAAAAGGACAAGTTGCATAACTCTGGTTGTCATTTTTACGGAATTATGGCCCTTTTTTGACTTAGTAACTTTGACTATATGGTTAAATTTTGTGTTTCGATCCACTTTACTTCTTAAGTATCAAGGCTATTGCTTTCAAACTTCAAATACTTTCATGCTATCATGAGGCTACTGTACCTGGCAAGTTGAATTTTACCTTGACCTTTGAATGACCTTGACTCTCAAGGTCAAATTATTAAATTTTGCTAAAATTGCCATAACTTCTTTATTTATGATTATATTTGATTGATACTTTGACAAAACTACTCTTACCTGACATACCACAATAGACTCCACCCAAACCATCCCCTGTGCCCTCCCCCCCCCCCCCTCCCCCCCCAAATTGTTTTCTTTTTTTCTTTAAACATCATCTCACAAATGACCACCATACCCTCACACTATACCCCCCCCCCACCCCACCCCCCCCAATTTTTTTTTTAAACGGTTAAAAAACACAAATATTTATTTTTATTATTTTATGTTTGAAATACCGTCCAACCATCGCACCCAAGAATCCCCCCCCACCCCCCCTCCCCTCACCCGAATCCCCCCCCCCCCTATTTTTTTTTTTTTTTTTTTTTTTTTAAGATCATCTCACAAATTACCACCACACCCTCACACTTTACCCCAGTCATTCCGAAATACTGTCGGTTCTCGGATTTATCCAATAATAATTTGGAAAATCCGGAAATGATTCTAATATTGAAGGACCTCATGTCCGGTAATAAAATTGTGGCGAAATTTGGAATTCCATAAGCTTTTTCCAGAAAAGTTACAAGGCAAAAGTAAGGAATTTACAGAGTTATTTATGAATACTCCAATCATGAAAAACATTTTATTGGTTGCATTTCTTGAATGATGTACGTGCATATACGGTATCCGAAGATTTTTGCTGCGTCGTCAATGCAAATTACAATGTTAAAAATGTCATCTTCGTCTTTCGTCGTCATTTTTTACTTTTTTGGGCCTGAAATAATCAGTCTGGGCCGGAAATGGCTGCATGATTATAGGACCTCATTGCCGGATATAAATTATAATTTTGGGAAAGACTGTTACCCCCCCCCCCCCCCCCCACCCCACCCCCCCCCCCCCACCCCCCAATTTTTTATTTTTTTTGAAACGGTTAAAAAACACAAATATTTATTTTTATTTTTATGTTTGAAATACCGTCCAACCATCGCACCCAAAAATCCCCCCCCCCCCCCAACTCCCCCCCACCCCAACCCGATTGTTTTTTTGTTTTTTTTTTTCGTTTTTTTTTCGCATTTTTGGAAGATAATGTAATAAATTCCACACCCCCACATTATACACCCCTCTTCACTCCGCCCCTCCCTCCTTTGTGATTGAAAATGTGAGTCCCTTCACCTTTAAAAAGAAAATAGATGAGCGGTCTGCACCCGCAAGGCGGTGCTCTTGTTTATGTCCCCCACCACTATAGTGGGGGACATATTGTTTTTGCCCTGTTTGTTGGTTGGTTTGTGTGTTTGTTTGTGCAAACTTTAACATTTGCCATAACTTTTGCAATATTGAAGATAGCAACTTAATATATGGCATGCATGTGTATCTCATGGAGCTGCACATTTTGAGTGGTGAATGGTCAAGGTCAAGGTCATCCTTCAAGGTCAAAGGTCCAATATATGGGTCAAAATCGCTAATTTTAATGTACACTTTTGCAATATTGAAGATAGCAACTTAATATTTGGCATGCATGTGTATCTCATGGAGCTGCACATTTTGAGTGGTGAAAGGTCAAGGTCACCATTCAAGGTCAAAGGTCAAATATATGAGGACATAGTGTTTCACAAACACATCGCTTGTTATATCTTGCATTTGTGTATACTGGGTTACCTTAATGAGCATGTATTTAACAAAAACCCATGTTGAATGTCACGATCAGAAAAGTTAAAGCTATAACAATATTTGTGTGATAAAGAAGACGACTATTCCTGAAAGAACTGTATTGACAGGTTAATTAGTAACAGCAGAGATACAAATTAATTTTAAAGATATATGATGTTTCCCAGTTGGGAAACTATCTCAATACTTTGGTAACTCTACCAAACAGTAAGTAGTTAAAACCAAGACCACATCATTATTCTTCGAAGGGGGGCATACCGGTAATTGAAATTGGGGTCACTAGGTCAAAGTCACTGTCACAATAAGTGAGGCAATCATTTCTGATCAATAACTCATCAATGATTTAACTGTTTGGCTTGATACTTCACATTGCATTTGCCTTGGGCAGTAGATGAACCCTATTGAAATTAGAGTAACTAGGTCAAAGGTCAAGGTCACTTTCACAATATGTCAAAGTGATAAAATTGTTTCTGATCAACAAATTGACTGATTTGCTTGATTTTTCACATGTGCATTGGCCTTTGACAGTAGATGACCCCTGTTGAAATTGGGGTTACTAGGTCAAAGGTCACTGTCGCATCAAGTATGAAAATTGTTTCCTATCAATAACTCGTCAATGAATTGACTGTATGGGTAGATACTTTACATGTGCATTAGCATTGGACGGTAGTTAAACGCTGTTGACATTGGGGTCACTAGGTAAAAGTTCAAGGTTGAAATTTGAAGGTTGAAATTTGTTTCCGATCAATAACTTGTCAACAAATTGAATTGATTGGCTTGATACTTCACATGTGCATTCGCCTTGGACAGTAGATGACCCATATTGAAATAAGTATCACTAGGACAAAGGTCAAGGTCACTGTGACATGAAGTATTAAATCGATTTCCGTTCCATATGTCATCAAAGAATTAAGTGATGGGTGTCAAGGCCCTGCTTGAGGGGGCATCTGTCTCCAACCACATAGCCCTTGTTTTTCACTTGATTGTTACAGTTGTTAATAGGTATAAATGGTGGCCAAGTTCAATTACCAACCAAATGTCACTAAGCAATTTATAGTCTTTTCCCTTTAACTATAGCCCCTTGTTATTATTTATACTTAGATTTTGTCCAGACAAAATCTCAAAACTGAAAGAAGTACCGGTAATAACTTAAAAAGTAGGAAGGTTTACTTAATAATGGAAATCAGCACTTAACAAGAACTTTTATTCTTGTTTCCATATTTTAATAGTGATTTGCCCTTTTTTATTGCGGAGCATAGCAATTTAATGTGTAGTACACAAGAACCATAACTCTTGCCCCCCCTATATTTATAGTTATTGACTTTTGTTAATGTTTGTACTTATCTACTGTTTTCTTTATAATGAATTCATAAAATACTTTCCACCCAACACTCATGTATGTGTCCAGTGTCATTGAGCGGGGTTACTGATGAACAACCTTTTTTTTAAATTATGTGTGCCTGGCTGATACTGTGAGGTGAAAGCACGAATATTCACAGAATGATTTGTATAAAGATAAAATGGCAAAGATGCCCCATGTATTGTTGCTTGCTGATTTCAGAGTTTGAAAACAAGCAATATGTCAAACTGATAGAACTAGAAAAACAACACATAGAAAGTAAGTGCATACAATGTGTTTACTTTTAATACATTTGGAGCTTTATTTGGTTTAAACCGTATTATTTTAGCTTTATTACATCAAAAGGCTAAGGCTTATTGAAATGCTTTTTTGTCCTGAGTAGAACCCGTACTTGGCGTCTTAAGAATAGCTCTTATGACTGCTCCCCCAGTGGGGATCGAACTTGCAGCCTCCTGTTGGCTAAGTGAACAACATATCCACTGGGACAAAGCTCATAATGTATTTATATTTGGATTTTAAATAATTTGGCAGAAGGGATACACATGTTTATATCGCTTGTTGAATGTTTCTAGGTCAAGGTCACATATCAAGATCATATTAATGCTTAAGACTAAGTCCAGGGCAAATCTTTGTTCAAGAATTAACTTAATTCAGATAATTTACAATTGTTCTCTTGTTGTACATGTTTTATTCACATTTGTTTGAGATGGATCATATGGGACTTGTAAACACATTATAAAATAATTGTTGCGTATATGAATATGGCCAGGGTATCAGCAAGAGATTGAGTTCAATTCAAAAGAGACGACAAGATTGCACACTGCAGTGGCACAGTTGGAAGATGACATCAAACAATGTAACAGACAGTTTACTTTGAATAAGGCCAATATAGAAAGGTATTGTATTTTAACATGTTTTAGAGAATGACACAAACTGTATTTCAGTATATGTTGTAATTAACTTCCTTTCATGGTATATTTATATACATGTAGCCAGTATTAATTTAATATATAAATATTCCAGTATTAACCCTGGGTGTGCAATTAGACGGATCAAATTGGCGTTGAACCCCAAAAAAATTGATACAAAAGGTTTCTCAATGGATTCTGGTACCATTAGGCATGCTAAATAACATACTAAAAATCTAGTATAAACTGACATCCGGAAAAAGGTAATTTTCAAGATGGCGTCCAAGATGGCCGCCAAGAGCGTAAAATCGCTATATCTCAATTACTATTCAACCTAGGAAGGTGGTTTTGGTGTCTAACCCTAGGTTTTAGGGGTCAAGGAATTCAAAGAAAGCAATTAAATTACCAGCAGTTAATTATTTATTCACAAATCCAAGATGGCGTCCCAATAGGGCTGCCAATTTACTCAAACGGTTATAAGTAAAAAATATAATGGTAAATGTAAATTTTGTACACTGGAAATATAATATAAAAAATAGTATAATATACAATATGCCTTTTTAGATGACATTTTCATACAGTATACACTTAGTCACTGTTCATCCTCATCATCTGACTCCTCTGGAAGGAACTTGTTATGTGGATTGTCACATTCTTCAAGTTGGCACGGTCCACAGACAGTAGTACATGGCAGTCCATATCTTCTACATGAGCAGCGGAGGGTCTTGCAGGCAGTAGAGCAGTTACAGTGAATGACCTGCAAGAGACTGTCTGGAGCAGCATTCATTCTTGACATCAGTGGGACGAACCGATTATCTAGTAGCTTCCACCCCCACTTCATGGCATCCATACCCTCCTCCATTCCCATCCAAACCATGATCTGGTAGTACACTCTGCGACAGTGAAGTTTGGTAGCAGATTCAGTTGGAGGCAGACGTTCCGGGGTTACAAACGACGAAGAAGAGACAACCTTCTTGCTGAAGATGTTATATCGCATTGTCTCAAGAGAATCTGCGTGCTTGCCACCAAAGAGGAAAGACATCACTTGGCACCCAAGGTCTTCGATAATCTGTGTGGTCTGGTTTGGGATGGTGAAAGCATTGGCACAAGACTGAAGGACAGGGTCTCCTTTTACAAGCTTCTGGAAAGCACTCTTTTTGCCAACACCGAAAATCCGAGAAGTCGTGTCGCAACCAGTCATGGCATGGATGAACAGCAACTGAGAACACAGGTCATGTCCGAGGATGTGTTTTAGACGGTTGATGTCATACACTTTAAAACTTCCATCAGGTTTGGTTCTGTCTGATTTGAAATAAAGAGCCATAGTGTCTCCCTGTGCATAGTAAAGGAGCAAGACAAGGAGATCTGTATCTTCTCCAATCAGCGTAGTGGTGTGTAGACGAGATGCCTCCACTGCTGCCTTTACTATGTCTACATCAGCATCTCCGAGTGCATTGACCACAGTGCAATCCCTTTCTCTCAGTTCATCACTTATCATCTTGATCAGTGTCTGTTTATTGACATCTCTTGACAGGAACTCCTCCTTCTTGCCTGTGAACTCTGTTGCGGCTGTGAAGCCGACAATGGGATGAATATTTTGTCCTCTTCTCTCATGTGTGTTGTCTTTAATGGATGGCCCTTCATCATAGCCATCAAAGACAACGGTCGTAGCTGAACCATAATGTCGGATGGTAAAGTCAGCATATGACTGCGCTATGTCACCATAGCTTTCTCCATTTTTCCATGGTATTCGGTGCAGCAAGGAACCCCCATCAAGGACATGATACTCTGTTTCTGGTACAGAATCTTGGATTGCATCCTGTGCATGATCACAGATTGCCTGTGCAAGTTGTGGCTTATCAGCCTTTCGGAAGACGTTTCTGGCTTCAAAGAGGGCAGGAGGGAAAGGACTGAGCTCATAACGCATAACTTCCTCCAATGATAGCTCTCCAGTTTGGGAGACCACCAGGAAACGTTGAAATAGGAGTGCAGAATCAATGGTTCGATCAGGAGCAACCTTGATAGCTGATGTTTGTCCAAGGGTTATGGCCTTATCCTTTCTACTGAACGACAATGTGAATGTAGGCTGTCCAATCATTTTCTGCATGATTTTGCATCCAACAGACTTATATTCGTGCACGTTCACACCTTCATCAGCCACAACACCAGTAACAACATTCCTTAACGAAGAGTCTGGCGAGAAAGGTGACCATGCAACAAGTTTTGCACTGATCTCCTCCAGGTCAGTAGCATCCCTTTTCATCCTTGCCTCCGTCAGGTCTTTGTGCTGTTCAGATGTCGAGTACGACAGGTTCGTGAACTCCTGCATTGCGATGTTGTACTCCGATGTTATGGGCCTTGACATGGTCCAGATGGCTCTCTGTTCTTCAGACATTCCCCCTCCGTGTGTCATACCTCCAGTGGTCTTCAACGACCTCATCAATGTCGTCTCGATGACAAGATCTGAGCTAAGGCCTGCCCACAACTGGTTGCTCCGACGGATGACATGAAAGCCCTTTTCGAACTTTCTGAAAAGGTCTGGGTGTTTGATGTCAAGCTGGCCCATCTCTTGGACATAGAAGTATGCTGATTTCAAGTAGTTGTAATGCCCAGCTGCGGCGAATATCGGCAAGCAGTCGGAAACAGCGCGTAGGTGCATCAGCCAAGAACCTGTTCGATCTGCCTTCATCAGTGACCTAGCAACTTTTACCATGTTTTGATAATTCAGCCACAACCGACTTGTTTTTGACCTAGCACTCAGTTCTGTCTTCCTTTTCTCCAGCTCTTCGTCTATTCGACTCAGGTTTTCTGATGTTAACACAGTTTCTAATGTTGCCTCACCATTCAACAGCGCACTATACATCCCTTCAGACTCTTCAACCACTGCTGCGAATTCGGGACTACCATCTGCCATCTCTGACACCATCATACGGTTAAGACATCTGTCTACAAGAAGATGACCACGGAAGGCTCTCTGAACCGATTTGCCGGTCAGCATATGGGCTACAGAATTGTCACCATAAACTGTCCTTAGAATCTCCTTGAGTCCCGTGCCTTCCATCAGTGTACCAATCGCTCCTAGCAGGTTCATGAAGGTGTGGAAGCCTCCTAGCAACAGAACAATGGATTTGAGATGGCTTCCTGGCGGTGAATCTAGGACTATCTCTTGTGCCTTCCAATATAGGGGCTGGTCGAATGTGACTACTGGGTCAAGATGGTGCTTGTAAGCAAGACGACAAAGGAACTCCAATGTTGATAGAATACATGTCTTGTCGCCGGAGTACATGTCTATCATCGGTAGGTACCTGATTGAAGACTGGCCTGGGTGATCGTTTCCCTGGTAAATAATGTGCATCATCCCCTGCCAACCTGGAGTGGCCTGTTTGAAGTTGAACGACAACTCCCAAAGCAGATCAACCCTGGTGTCGCATTCGGTGAGATCAGGAAGTTCATTGAAAGTGATTTCTCGACGAACGTGTCTGGCAAAGCGATGATCTATTATCGCAACCTTTGACTTCTCTACAATGTTCAGTTCCGTTGTTCTGTGCCTAGGGATGCAAAGGTCTGTCCTCTGTCCTGGCGTCAAGGCAGCAATCATGCCCATCCCGTGAAATGTTCCTTTCCCATCAATTGTGAGAATGTTATGATCCACATTGTCTGCTGCGAATAACAAGGCCATGTTCAACGCATCAATATCCTGGCCAAGCATATTTGGTACAGCACAATTTGCGGCATTCATTTCAAATCTCTGCATTTCGCTATAGGAAGAGCAGAACCCCATCTGACACAAGGTATCCACAAGAAACCTAGACCGATTTAAGTGGTGCATTTGCACTGAAAGGCCAATCTGCAAAGGGGCAAGGACAGCCCTTGGTCGGACTGCCTGTATGATTGCATGACCTATGCTAGCAACTTTCTTTTGTGTGTCTTTACCAACAAACAAGGCCGTTAAAACAGAGCGGAGTGATTCTGGAATGTAATCAAGGGCGGCCTGGAGTTTTAGTTCTTCTGTAGTCGGGTACTGATCCTTAACGGTTGGCACATTTGTCTTTATGTCACTTTTTATTAGCCTTGCCGCGGCCTCAAGTACTGCTCTCTTCTGTGACTCTTCATCACCTTTTTCCTTCGTACTGTTGAAGTATGATCTGAGGATGTGTGACGTTTTCTCTCTCATTGTCACTATGTCATCTAAACCTTCTCCTTCTGCAATATATATGCAATTTCCATACCGTTCTTTCAGCTGGCTTTTTAGGTACTGATTACCATAGGGGAGGGAATCGGCCATAGATAAATACTCTTTCATTTTACACCTAAGGTCAGAAACAGTCAACTGTTCTTCATCATTCATTTCAAGGTATGCACACATCCTTGAGAAGGCCTGTTCTTGGTCCTCATCCTTTGGCCTTCCAGATTTCCTCCGCTTTGGATCAGGCTGAGTCAAAAACTGCAGGGGTACATCACGACCACACCTGAAATGGCTGCTGCAAACGTTATGATACACACAGTCTGCAGCGTGAAGATCACCATGATAGTATTCAATTCTACCTTTCACTTTGAAAGACCACTCGTCGCAACGGCTTTCACAGCATTGCAATATTGTCTTTGCAAAGATATCAGTTTTCACATGACTATAGTCGGCACTTCCTTTCTGAACATTAGTGCCACAGAAAAGACAGTCGGTTTGGCTATTGAATGGACCTTCAGACACCCTAACACTCCTTTTCGTAGTAGTGGTACTGGATTCACCGCCCTGTTTCCTCTTTAAATGAAGATCAATTTCAACACTGTTTGTGTACAATTTGCGACATTTTGTATGCACTATACAGCCTGCGGTCACAGCAAGGGTGTCACCTCTCCGAACACTAGCTTCATTGATCCCATCAGCACCCTTTTGGCGAATCTTGACTACATCACCTCCATCTTCCACTCTGCAAATGGGACAGATCTGGTCACTGTGGGATGCACTCATCTTGTACCTGGAAAAAGAAAAAAAGAAATTAATACACGTACGATTAATTAGTGTCCTTATAAAATAACCTGTATATCAAAAGTAGAACATTAAGACCCCAAAATTTGAACAAAACTTCAAAAGACTTTTACGTAACATGATATAATTTCTCAGTTAAAAGAAAATTTAATATACCAACTTACCCATTTATATGTATAAATCACAAAAAATATCCAATGTTGAATAAAGATTAGAAGCACTTTATTTTGAAGAAAATGTATGCTTTATAAAATAGAAATACAAGGATTAACTTTGCAATCGAATTAATTTTAATAGAAATCAATAATAACATAATATCAACTACAGCAAAGCATGATAGTTAAATGCACATACAATCACTCACGCTTATCTAGAGGTATATCCTCTCTACCTACTCTATACTCTCTATGCTCTCTACTGTCTGTCTGTCTGTCTTTCTCTCTCTCTGCTATGCATTCACACACACTAAACTATCACATCAAAATCACCTTTCTAGGTTGAATAGTAATTGAGATATGGCGCAGTGGCAAATGTTTAGTTTAGTTCTTGTATGGAAAATGAGTCAATGTCTATAACACTATTTTTTATATTATATTTCCAGTGTACAAAATTTACATTTACCATTATATTTTTTACTTATAACCGTTTGAGTAAATTGGCAGCCCTATTGGGACGCCATCTTGGATTTGTGAATAAATAATTAACTGCTGGTAATTTAATTGCTTTCTTTGAATTCCTTGACCCCTAAAACCTAGGGTTAGACACCAAAACCACCTTCCTATGTTGAATAGTAATTGAGATATAGCGATTTTACGCTCTTGGCGGCCATCTTGGACGCCATCTTGAAAATTACCTTTTTCCGGATGTCAGATTCTACTAGATTTTTAGTATGTTATTTAGCATGCCTAAAGGTACCAAAAACAATTGAGAAACCTTTTGTATCAATTTTTTGGGGGTTTGAGGGATTTTTTTCATATATTGACCCGTCTAAATGATGTGTTGCAGTATTAACCCTGGGTGTGCAATGATGTGTCGCAGTATTAACCCTGGGTGTGCAATGATGTGTTGCAATCTTGCCAAAAACATATAGCATCACCCTGAGCTGTTTATATTTTGGTAAAAACACACATTGTAGCCCTAGTCATAGCTGTATAAGGCTATGAGAGTTAATATTATCAAAAGATTGTTAAAAGGAATATGAACAGTGCCAAGAATGTTTTAAAAAACCATTGGCCTCTTGGCTGCAGCAATTTCAAGCTCGACGGGATAACAGCACATGGTTTTACTGAGTCCCATCGGATGGCATCCTAACATATTGTAAATATGATCTGTTTAAAAGTCAAAGTATATTGATGAAAAATTGTACACTTTTTGAAAGTTAGCTTGATTTTTTAATTTGTGTATTTAGGAAATATTTTAACAAGTAATATAAATCAATGAGAAATTATAATATTAAAATTTTGGTCTGTGAGGCATTATGGTTTGGATTATAATTTGTTTAATAAATTATAGTTGGAAATTCTATGGTCGCAAACAGGTTTTGTTGCAGATTGGTATTGGATCGACTCTGAAAGTAAAAAGTGTCTGGAATGTTTACTGTTCTGTCCATTTAAAAATTAAATATAGGAGAGTCACCATAGTAAAATAATATGCACATTTGTCAGGTAGTCAAATTTGCTGAAAGAGCCAACAAGTTAAGAAAAAAATGTTTTCTTCAGTTTAAAGACAACCAGTCATGTCCTGTCTGAACATGCAGCTGCTATGGCGGCCAAACTTGAGCTTTTGCAAGAGAAAAGGCAGAAACAAAGGTTTGTGTTTGTTTGTTACCCATGTAAAAAGAGGAATGCTCAAAGTATTTTTTTATTATAAATTTTGATTTCAATGAATATTGTTTTTTCGTAAGGAGAAAACGCTTTCTTGTCTTTTTATCTCCCTTTGTTGTTATACAACTGTGGTATTTTAGTCTTTATCTCTGCGGAATATTGAGTACTTAAATTCATTGCTCAGTTTAAATACCAGTAACTCTTTACATCTGGACTCGGTTCATCTTTCTCTCTGCACATGGTTTCCACTCTCTTACTCAACAAGTTTTCATCTTATTGTCTCCAAACTTTCTGAAAAAATTAACTAGTATAAAATGGAAGCTATATTAACTAACCAGCCAAATCTTTACTGAATTTCTATAAATATGATGCTTTGATGATTTCTGCTCTTTAACTTCCCTTTACGAAAAAGTCTAGACAGACTGCAACCAGATGATGTACAAAATAAATATACAAAATGTTTAAAGAATCTTTAAAGAAAATAATCTGCATCCATTTCAAATTAGATGAACCAGATTTTATCAATATAGACGAAGACTGAATTCTGTGCAGATTTCACGAACTATTTAAATTAAGCAGATATTGTTCTGAGCAATAAATAAAATCTAGGCAGAATTAAATCTACAGAACTAAACTGTGTGAATGGAATTCTATGCATAATAAAATCTGTACAGAAAAATGTAGCAAAAAGTTAAGTAAAATATACTGACTGTAAATATTAAACATTTTTATTAAATGATATTATGACATGTTTTATGCATATATTTCAATCTGCTATATACATGTATCACACAAATTTGAATTATCATATATTTCAAAGCTTTCTTTGATTCCTATATGTATCTTGCAAAATCATAATGACCTATGGAGAACAATTTTCTTGTAAAAATGCCTTGTGACCTAACCCTTGGACCTTATGAATAATTTTAACACTATCAAAGATAATTAACTCAAACTTAGAATACTTCTTTATGACAACAAGACAATTATTTAGGTCAATGTGCATAACTCTGTCAGCATTATTTTTAGAGTAATGCCCCTTTTAATACTTAAAAAATTGAAAATTTGGTTAAGTGTTGTGTTTTGGTCCACTTTATTCCTAGACTATCAAAGCTATTGCTTTCATACTTGCAACACTTACTAACTATCCTAAGTGGACTGTGCAGGCTAAGTTATGTAACTCTGAATGGCATTTTGAGAGAATTATGACCCCTTTTATACTTAGAAAATTTAAAATTTGGTTTAGTTTTGTGTTTTGGTCCATTTTACCAGAGACGTAGATCTACGTCCCTGATTTTTATCCTAAAGTATCATTGCTATTGCTTTCAGACTTGGAACACTTGCTTACTATCATTAGGGGACTGTACAGGACAAGTTGCATAACTCTGGTTGGCATTTTGATGGAATTATGGACCTTTTTTGACTTATTAAGTTTGAATATTTTGTGAAATTTTGTGTTTAGATGCACTTTACTTCTAAAGTATCAAGGCTATTGCTTTCAAACTTCAAATACTTTCTTATTATCATGAGGGTACTGTACCTGGCAAGTTAAATTTGACCTTGACCTTTGAATGACCTTGAATCTCAATGTCAAATAAATAAATTTTGCTTAAATTGCCATAACTTCTTTATTTAGGATCAGATTTGATTCATACTTTGACATGTAATAAATGACAACACACCCACATTATTCCCCGCTCTCCAATCCCCCCCCCCCCCCCCCCCACACACACACATTATTTATTTTTTGAAACATGGTAAAAAACACACAAATATTAATTGTTATTATTTTATTTTTGAAAGACCGTCCAACCATCCCACCCTTGCTATTGCTATCAAGCTTAAAATATAATCTTATTAGTTTGTTTTATGTCTTTACAAATGTTCAATAGATTGTGGAAAATATACCTGAACTCAGAATTGTCTATAATGTACCACTTCTTTAAAACATAAGTGATCAATATGTTTCAATTATGGTCCTCTTCCAGTTAGAATATGACTATATTACCTTGACATTATTGAATATTGAATATGAATAATTTCCCCATGATGGCTTACGTTATACTGTCTTCTGACAACTCTTGTGATGATTGTTATGTCAAAGCATTCTCTACATATTTTGCGGTAACAAAGATCATGTTACAATGCGACTCTGACATTGATTGGTTGACCCTTAAAATCAAAATACTTTTTTTCTTTCTTCTCAAGCAGGCATCATATTAACTTAATAAATGGAGGTCAGATTGTTCTCTAGACATTGCATTGTGGATTCCTTATGGACCTAAGATATCATAGACTCTGAAAAGGCGCAAGGGTTCTAAGGCCAAGGAGGGCATGATTAAACATTTTGTGAAAATACCCTTTAAAAATAACTGTTTCTATCCTTGTTAGCCCTAGAGTCGGGTTGAAAAGATAAGGAATACAACATAACTACGTCATGCTCTTTCACCTTCAAAATAATCCTCAAAATATTCAGATTATGCATTAATTTACCGTAATTACTCTTTGTTTTTGGACACTTAAAAATAATTTAAAAAAATTGTGTCCTAAAACTTAGATACGAAAATATTAACAAAATACAGGGGTGGAAAATTGAAGTGTCCGAAAATAACAGTAGCGTCAATTGTATCAAAGACTACTGGTAATAGCAAGCGCTTGTAAAATACCATGCCGTATAGTATAAATGACTGTTATATATGTTTGCACTGCATTTTAAATAATTTTAAATGCTTAATTTATTTGACAGAAAGTTACTACAAGGTTGTACTTTGACCAACGAGTTCAAAGATGAGCATGTGATGTACCGATACTCGCTATTATGAACCTCTAATTAATGCAATAAAAAAGCAAACTATGATTTCTTTGTTTGTTCATTTCAGATAGTTAATTGTTGTCTAACACCTTCCATTGTTTTTAAAACTTGCAATAGTGTGCATCATACTTTGAAGCATTTAGTATTTGTCACAGTTATTTTACTGAGAAGGGGTAGTACCATTGCGGTAGATAATTGAACTGTTAATTGGCACTACCACTGGTAATTGTCATAACGCTTATGCTATAGGGCTAAACCGTTGTTTAATACTGGTTTACAAGGTTATTTACCCAGTAACGCAAATGTAAGGGTCTGTTGGCCTCAAGCATGCACCTGCCATGTTTTTTTATGTTAATCTTGATGTAAAACCCCATGATGGAAGTGTCATTAGATATCAAAAACAGGACCGAAATTTGGTAAAATAGCGCTGTAAAATATACTGCCTGAAGACTTAGAGACATTAATTATGGACAAAAACTCGTGTGTCCGAAAATTAAGAGTCACCAAAAATAATTTTTTTTGCTTAAAAAGGGGGTGTCTTAAAACTTAAGAGTGTCTGAAAACATAGAGTTATTATGGTAGATGTGCATTAGAAGGAGCCATTCATTTTGTCACTGTCAAGTTTTTATCATAATGAATGATTTTTTAAGACAAGTTGTTCAAGCCATATGCACATCTTGAACATTAGTCAGGTGTTTTTCTTTTGTAGCTGTAGCCAATTATAGGCTAACTTGTCTTTGAACAATTCATTAAATTTATGCAGATTTCCCACAAAAAGAAACCAACCATAGAAACTTTAATTCTTCTATTGGTAGCATTACATAGAATTTGTCACTAAAATTTGTTTTTCACTGGTTATTTTTCCCTATATTGAAAAGCTATCGCCTGATCCCTAAATTTGTCCCCAAAATTACCGTAAAGCCTGTTTGTGGTTAAGTTATTTTAAAAGGACTGTCAACCACGACGATGAAGAAAAGAAAAGTTCTAAAATACCGTATATTTTACAATTATTAGTTTATATTGATTAAAAATTGTTTATGTACTGGTCGTGTACGCAATTCCGGCCTGTACGATAACTACGTTCATGATCTAAACACACATATTTTGATTATTTTTAGAACAATCAACTTGAAAACCCACCCTATTCTCAATATTTTGCAAATTGAAGAAGCATATCACTATAACGTCTGCATTTAAGGGGCCTTTTCACAGATTTTGGCATGTTTTGAAGTTTGTCATTTAATGCATTATATTGATACATGTAAACATTGGATCTAAAAAGCATCAGTAAAAAATCAAGAATAAAATTTAAAAAAGGGAAAAAAAGTAGCCCGCAGCAGGGCTAGAACCAGTGACCCCTGGAGTCCTGGAGTAAAAACCAAACCAATTAGACCGCTCAACCATCCTGCCAAGTACGAATGTAATACGTATTTTATGCTTTATATAAGCAATCTTCTTAGTTTCACAAAATTAAACAACAACAACAGAACTCTCCAAATTATTCAATCGTTTCGCGTTGCAACGCTTTATAATTTTCAGGTTTTTAAATCGTCAAAAGATGCATTTAATGGCTATATTAGACCAGGGTAAAGGTTCAGTATTACTGTTTCCTCACAAATATCATATCTAAAACGAAAATTTGCGAATCTGAAACAACTTAAATTCAATTTTGTCAATTTACCAAAACGTGAAAAGATCCCTTTAACATGTCTCAAACATAACACAAAATATTGCTCACATGGTTAAAGTGACATCATCATACATGTTGTGTGTGTGTGTGTTTTTCAGAGTTTATTTACAGGTCCTACTGGCCTCTTCACGAGGTTACGGTAGCCCGACCTGATATACATCATCATACATAGTGAAAATTATACTTATATAAGAAAAATAAAATAAAATATATTTGATAAAATTATTATTATTTCTATCTGATAAACTTTAATTAAGGTATTTTCAATTAATTGTATAAAAACACATTTAAAACATAAAAATCAGGACCTAAATATAAACTTTTAATATATAAATTACCTCCCTTAAATATAAGCGTTTACTAAAAATTGTCACTAAAGTCAACTTTTTAAACAAAATGTTGATACTTTCTTAGCTATGTTAGAAAAAATTGATAAAACTATTAAAAATTAAATGTTTTTTTTATGAATTTGCAGTTCCCCATTAACAATACCTGTTTATATTTATAAAATAGGAAGGGGGAGTAACTGGTATAATAATGTCGCATATATTTTAAGTTTTCAAGTTGAACATTTTGTTTGTGTAAACCTTTATTAATACTCTTAAAATGAGGACATTTGTCTAAAGATATTGCTTTGTAATTGTACCTGCAGATTAAACTGAAAAGAGGCCGATTTTTTAGCTACAATTGCCCTATGAAAATTGATAGTTTATATGTCATTAATTTCTGTTCATAAAAGTATCATACACTTATCTAATTGTATTGAAATTTTCATGCTTGGTGAGTTTTGAACCCAGGATTATATATGTCAAGTTTAGTTTCAACCAAAGATTTTGTTAAAATAGTCCCATAAGTGGCCGGAATTACGTACACGACCAGTATGTTTCTTGAGCCAGCTAACTCAGTTGATTGAGTGCTTTTCTGCCAATCAAGGATTGCATTTTCAATCCCTTGCTTTGCCACATTACTAGCGTCATGTAGTTCTTTCTACAGCTGTTTTCCACCAAACTCTGATTCAAGTAAGCAAGTTGTCAGTTACTTTCTTAATCAGACAAACTCAGTACTGGTAAATAAGCTTACCCAGTGTACTTTGGTTCAGAAACCACAGCGAGATATTTAAATACAGTTGACAATTATGAACAATCCATTAAAACAAACAGGTTTCTTTATCTGTTGTTTCTCTTAGATTTCCCTTCAATAACTAATAGTTTGTTATGGTTTTTACTGGATACTGTGGACTTTCTATGCCCCCAGATCAAAAGATCGGGGGCATATTGTTTTTTTTATGCCCCCGGATTTAAAGATCGGGGGCATATTGTTTTTGGCCTGTCTGTCTGTCATTCATTGTGTGTGTCCCAAAACTTTAAGCTTGGTTAAATTTTTGCAATAACTTTTGCATTAAGGAAGATAGCAATCTCGTGGAGCTGCACATTTTGAAGAAAGGTCCCTTGTCAAAAAATAACCCACTTTCATACCAAAACACACTTAAACCAACATAAAACTGTGTTTTTTTCTGAGTTTTTCTTAGTGGAAGTTGGTTTTTGCTAATAAAAGTGAGTTTTATCTGCGCTAAACTGTGCTTAACTGAGCTTAAAGTTGGTTATTTTAAGAAGATGTGTGTTTAAGCGAGTTTTTTTCTGTAAGAAGTCGGTTTTTTGTGTGTCAAAAGTGAGCCTTTTTATTTATGAGTTGGTTTATGTGTGTTTAAGTGTGTCTTTTTGTTTTATAAGCGAGTCTTTTACAACAGAAGTTGGTCTTTTTTTAAACAGAAGTGGGTTTAAGAGAGTTTAAATTGGTCTTTTTGTTAATAAGTTGAGAGCTGCAAAGAGGCTTAAAGACTCACTTTAACACTCTTTTCAACAAGTTGGTCTTTTGTTTATTAATATAACTCATCAATGAAACAATAATTCTTCAACTGGGTCTTTGTTTGATGTTTATAGCCATAAATAATACAAGTCAATTGTAAAGGGGCTTTTTTTACAGCTTGTTTGCCAATTTCCATATTGTACATTTGTGTGCTCCCCATAATTTTTAGGGAATATTGGATGAAAATGGCTCTTTCAGAACATCACAGGTTCACAGATGGACAACACGTATCACTGACAAAAACTATAACAATGGTCTAGCTTAGTTTTATACATGAAAATGAAAGAGTTTGTGTTTCACTTTGATTTTTTTCTTTATGTTTGTTTTTATTATAAACAATATTTTATGATTGTTTTATGTCTTAATTATTTTTATTTTTTTTAAAACAATCTTATATGATTGTTTATATTTGTTTAAAACAGTATTTACTTGTTAAATCTGCATATTTAAATAAAAATGGTATTGAAAACATTATTTTGGAAATAATCTATTTATTTTTGTACATAAGTTATGCAAGATTTTGATATTTTCATATGATACCATCATATCCATTTTCTTAATTTGCAATAAAATAATAAAATGCCAAACATGACCTGTGTTACATAAACTGTCAACAAAATAACAAGACAATACATAAAAACACCCTTATTTCACACCACTAACAATAAACAGATAACAATCTGTCAGGCATTCAGAGCTAAACAGGGTACTGATTATCTAGTGGTAGATAAGGCTACTGATGGGGTTTGCCTAGAGATAAGGCTGTGTGGAATGAGATATGAGGCTTTTGATTGGCTAGGAAGAAAACAACAACTTTTGAAAAACAACCTGGTGTCAGCAATTGAATATTGAGCTAAATTACTAAATTTGCTAAATTTAATTCAGCAACATTAATATAAAGAAGTGAAAGACTTATAATGGTGAAATTCTGTCAGCATGAAGTATTGTGTGATGAAAACAATGTGTTTTTACTGCAACGTGGAAATCAACAATAAGTTGGTTGGAAAGGAGGTTGAACTGCCTGTTGTTTTTTCAGCGTAAGCTGCATAAGCCAGATTTCACCTTAGCCTGACCTTTGTAAGTGTCCAATAAAATTCCAATAAAATTTCCCGCGGCTAGGTACGAATGAATACACTTCATTTATTCCATTGGCTGATTTGAGTATACCACCAGAACATTGGAAACATATCCGCGTCTTTGTAACACTGTTTTACTGTATGAAACAATTTTATCTCGAATGAAAAGGCTTAATAGATAGAACAGTTTTACACTCAATTCTCGACATCAATACAGTTTGTGCGTACACCTTTTATTTTCAGAGTATTACCAGCGCAAGAGCGTTTATACTTAAAAGGCTATGTTCTCATATTTAGTACTTACTTCCTTATTCCTGTCAACATGTTAACATGTAAAAGTATAAAGAGCAGCGGAAGCGAGGCCTCACTTTAAAGCATTGCATTTCAACCCGCGAGGTATATCGGGTCAATTCGCGGACATTCAGAGTTTATATACAGGTCATCACCGGAGTTGGCGGCCAGTAAAATAATCGTTATATAATAAAGACGCTATCCGTGAACTAGGTGACCTGGAATTTTCTTTAGACCAGAAATATGTTAAATGAAGATATTCAGCAATATAATTATGGTATGTAAATAATAGATTCTTAATGTGTTTTCAACAATACAATGATAAATATTATTGTTGATAAATTTAACAATAATTATTCGTCCATATTGCCTAATGTACTAAAGTGATATTATGAGCATGTAACAGTTTATAGGTGTCTATCGCAACCGTTGATTATTTTTGATGTTTCTACTTCATATACACTTATATAAATTAATGCAGCATCATCATACTAAAACAATATACCAGAAAGAGAAAAATAATGCATTTGAATATCAATTGTACTTTCGTTTGATAACTGATCATGCGTTTACGAGTTGAACCTAAATTTAGTTTTAGTGCAGATTTGTTCATACGACACAAAGACACGAAATTGTTTTACGGATCATTTCAGCTTACAGGACTGGGTGGGTCACGTAAGAATATCGAATATAAAATATATTTTTATAAACAACTGGTAGCAAGGTGAGTTGCAGATAATTAATCAGTAACCACATTTTAACTAACTATTTTGACCTGTTAATTCTTTTCAGCTCAATTCAACAGTGCAAAATGCCCATAATATCACTTTAAGCATTAGCACGATGATAATTGATACTGTTAATAATCGAATCAAATAGCAATGCCCGACAAACCACTAAAACAGGTTTGTTCGAAGAACGCGCCTATAAATACGGATACTTCTCGTGTGGCCGGTTGACTCATATGTTTAAATTTCACTTCCATTCTTCTTTTGGTTTTCTGTTTTGTATCTATAGGTTTATGACCAGCAATATGTTATAATGTAAAATAAGCCGCGAAAACTCCCCGTAACATCCCGTACTGTGTGTGATGCAGCTAAGAACTGCACAGAAAAAGACATTCGCTATACTTAATCTCATTCATTAAACTATTTACGCCGTATATCTTTTTTAAAGATATTTCTTGTTTGGAATACTGAAGAACAGTTTTAAGGGTGCTGGAGGTTTCGGTAAATGATAAATTCGGTAAATTGATTTATATAGTAAATGCCGTGGAGGGTTCGGTAAATTGGTTTTTATAGAGGTGGTATACCTACAACGAGGTGTTAATGACACCTATTATTGGCTTACAATAACATCAGGGGCATTTATTTGCAAACTGTTGATTAATTTTGAGTTGAGTAATTAATGCTATGCCTACGGTAAAGAATTAAGGGAAATGAATGAGCTACCTCTGAAAAACGAATTCTGTTAGGAAATTGTAGGTAAATTTACGATTTATATAACGCAATACTGTTATTTTTAATAATTGGTGCTTTTATTTAAATAACATAATAGTAATAATAAATAATGATTTATGGCGGAATCAATGTAAGATCTTCAATTAAGTTTAATGCTATTTAACAAAGTTTCTTGTAAAATATTATAGACATGATTTAATATAAATGATTTCAGTTTAAATATAAAGCGCAATAGTATTTTAGACCACCGATAAACACTCAATTTCTCAATATATAAACATGAGGTAGTTTGCCAACATAATGAATATGTTGCCCAGCTCTTGCCACGTGGAGGCCACCTCTTGAAAGAGCCAAATGTTGAATTTTATATAACATGTTTTATTATTTCTTTCTGGTTGAGAAAAACACAAGAAAACACAAAATAAAATCTAATACGTGTACGTATTTAATAAAAAGTAATATAATGATACGCGTTATGTTTTATAATTTTGTTAAGTGTGCGTGCCATTGAACGTTGAGTTAAGCGAAGAGATACACATAATTGAAAACTGATAAAAATGACATCTAACACAACGCCAGCAGAATGAATACACTGTGTAATAGCAAGCTGCTGTGATGATCACTATCTTATCAGCTTAATACACATGCACCTGGCTACTGTACTGGAACAATGGGTTTTACGGCCAAAATACTGATATCATTTTTTTGCCTGAACAAATCCGTTGAATAAAAAAAAATAACTGATTGACTTTGTAATCCGTTTTCTTTACCATATATTATAAATAAGCAACAAGTAAAACATGGTTACACTATATATCTTTATAGGACATATTTGAATATTTCATGTCATTTAAAAAAAAAAGAACGCGTAGTCATATATTAATAAGATACATTTATGACACAGTACAATATTAATACGACACATAAGTATCATTCAGAGTTTCCGCATGCCGATTTAATTTAATTTCATTTCTAATAAAAATGAGATACATTTATGACACAGTACAGTTTAATGTGACATTTCAACAATATCAGTCATTCACATCGTTCAAAACTCGTCGTCGGCGAGCATGTGGTGGACCGCCGTGGATGGATGGTCCCAGGGCATTGATATGGCCGATGATCCTCAGTAGATCATAATACTAATTATATTACAGTTACCTTCCAAGTCGTTGTTCGTGCGAACCTCCTCTCTAAACACGCACCAATTGAGAGGTCGCCATACACTGCCGTTGATCCATGTACGGGAAATGTACTCACATACCCGCAGCACGGGACCCCGACTCCTTCAGCAAACTCCATCAGCCTGTTGAATGCCGGTTCAATTTGTTCAACTGGTAGATAAGGAAGGGACATAATCTTCCTCGAACTTGTCACCATGTTGCTGATACGCGGTACTCAGTCCCTCGGTGTTGATCTTCCTGTATATCCGCTGTGTAGAGGTGGAAGACGCATCCCCTTATCTCGGCATCAGGAAAAACCTCTCTTATCGCCTGCCAGGTTGCTGAAAATAGAAAATAAATAGAAATTAATAGTAATCCAACATGTAATATTTATGTTATTGCTACAAAAGTGCATTACTCAAATCAATTTAGTCGTTAATCTAGATAATTTTAAGAATAATACCTTATGTGCTGACCTGATTGTAGGAAAAAGAAGCGAGAAATTTATTTATATAAGAAACAAACATATTTGATATTAGTATTTTAAACCACCGAAAATTTCTCATTATATAAACATGAGGTAGTTTGCCGACATAATGAATATGTTGCCCAGCTCTTGCCACATGGAGGCCAGCTCTTGTAAGAGCCACATTATTTATTTTTTTATCTGATACGCTTTAATTAAGGTTTTTTCAACTAATTGTTTAAAAACATATATAAAAAACAAAACAATCATGACCTAAAGATAAACTTTTAATATATAATTTACCTCCCTTCATTAGAATATTAATAGGTTGCAAGCCTGGATAATTAATATTAACACTTTGCAAACATCTCTAAATTGATAAAATCAACTCCGTACATTTAAACAGATAATTTAATTAGTGTCAAACAACTCAATTAATGTACACGCTTATCGACAAAAGGTGCGATAATCCCTATTTATACCAATTTACCGAAACCTCCACGGCATTTACTATATAAATCAACTTACCGAACTTGTCATTTACCGAAACCTCCAGAACTCCAGTTTTAACAGGTTTGTATTGTCATTTCTTCATCCCTTTTTATTTAGTTTATTGAATTAATTATGACCATTATCATATTTATGTATTGTCACTAGGAAATGTAAATGGATAAGTTATTGTATTGCAATTTAAAGGAAAAACAACACAATTTGAAGCCAAAATAGATAAACTTGCACATGAAAAAGTGTAAATGTTGTGTACAGTGAATAATTATGGTTGTGTTTCATGGTTATTGTCATCTTAAATTTTATTTATAGCTATTTTTGGTTGTAACTGAACGGATTTCTTTCCCTCATACTTAATTGGAACTAATATATTTTAATTTTGGAAAGAATGTGCAACATCGCCTGCCTGATGTATGGACTTTTATACCTGGTTTTTACCCTGCAGGAGCTGGCAAACTTGAGGGGAACAAGAGTGGGAAAACCTCGCCCTGTCCTTGACCAAGAAAGCTCGATTTGTTGAGAGGTAAACTATACAGGTTATTGCATTTACAATGCCACCAGACCACACAGCCAAATGAGACCAAGCATCTTGGTACATTTTCAAACTGCATTTTCTACCAAACGCAATTTCTTTTAATAATTGATGAAAAGTGCTAAGTCACATGTGATCACGGGATTAAAATTTCAAAAATAAACAAACAAAAACAACAAGCAAATAACTTAAATTTATTATTATTAAAGCAACAAGATTACCATAACAGCAATATTTCATAGTTAAGTGGAACGAAAACATAACCAATCAACATGTTTGAAGAATGCCTTGCCCTTTTGAAAGTGATATGGTATTAATCCTTTGCAGATCAACTGGCATAAGAGATGCTCAAGAGGAGGACACAAGCAGCATCAATGGTACATGTCGCTCCAGCGCCTGCTTTCCAGGTCTCTCTACCAGCTGCTTTCCAGGTCCCTCCACCCGCCAATATCAGGTCTAGCTGCTGTCCAGGTCCCCTAGCAGTCAAGGTCTCTCCAGTGGCTGCTGTGCAGGTCCCAACACCCGTCAAGGTCCCTCCATATGCTGAAATCCAGGTTCCTCATTCCACTGCGGTTCAGGTACCTCCAACAGCTGAGATCCAGGTCTCTGCAGCAGCGGTCTAAATACTCCACCCGCAGTGGTCCACTGCGGTCAACCTTTTGCTTTAAAATCTTCCATTAATGTCTATTATTGTATAATGTATTGTAAAAATAATCTGTTTGTATTAATTTGCGGTGTACTATTTTTGTCATATAAACATAATTTTCGTACACATTGTGTTTTTTTCCCTTTTAACGACATGGGGCTTATAATGAACTGTTGTAATTGCTTCACAAAAACCATTTTTTCTAGAACATATCAGTCCAAAATTATTTTTTTTCACACTGCAAAATCCCACCTAATGCTCACAAAAAACCTACTTTCTTAAAAAAAACTCACTAAAACACTGTTAAAACCCACAAAAATCAACTTACCCACACCTACAAATTGCTTTTGTTTTCTTCACAGATAAAATACTGTCAATAACTAGGTTTAAAGCGAGTTAAAAGCATGTTTTCACTGTGAAAAAAACTAAGAAAGGCGTGCTTTTAGCTCACTTTTCACTCACTTAAAAACCGTGTTTAGCCTGCTTATAGCTCACATAAAAAACACACTTTTTACCCACTTAAAACCAACTCCACAGACAGAAGTTGGTCTAAGCATGTTTAAAAAAACTCAAAAAAACCAACTTGTAGAAAATCATGCTCACTTTAAACCCACTTAAGATGATTAAAAAACCCACTATGTTGGTTTAAAGCGAGTTAAACCAAGATTTAACTCAGAAAAAACCAAGTCGGTAAGCTAAAAAACCCAGTCGGTAAGCTAAAAGCGTGTCTGAAAAACCCGCTTTTAGCACAGTGCAAATACCGCAGAGTTAAACACAGCTGCCTGAAGAAAACTCACTTTAAACCCACTTAAGACTGTTAAAAAACCCACTATGTTGGCTTTAAGCGAGTTAAACCAAGATTCAACTCAGATAAAACCAAGTCGGTAAGCAAAAAGTGTGTTTAAAAGACTCGCTTTTAGCTCGGTGCCAATACCGCAGGGTTTAACCCAGTTTAAAACTGGGTTATAACCGGATTTTGCTCACTTTTTTGACAAGGGGTGAAAGGTCAAGGTCATCCTTCAAGGTCAAAGGTCAAATATACGGCTTCAAAGCGGCGCAATAGGGGGCATTGTGTTTCTGACAAACACATCTCTTGTTTCACAATAAGTCATACAGCTTGATTGCAAGGATGATGATCTTATTTTGTGTTATTTTGATATTTGACCTTCTTTCACAGACTGGACCATGCCACTCAGATTGAGCACTATAAAGATGTATGGGATAGGTACAGGATGTGTTATGAGAAATGCCCTCTGGCTGCAGAACTAAAGGTACCTATGGAAAAATGAACTTTCTATCAGCAATTTATAGGAGCCTTAATCTGTGAATACTTAGTAATATGCATGTATGTAAAGTGTTGTCCCAGATAAGCCTGTGCAGTCCACACAGGCTCATTAGGGAGGATACTTATAGCCTAAACTGGAATTTAGATAAAATTATAACAGAGTGGTCCTAGAAACGAAAAAATACCATTAATGCATTAAGTGTCGTTCCTTGGCCTGTGGCGACTGCACTGGCTTATGTGGGAAGACATTTTAAGCACATGCAGTAAACCCTATTTCCCCAGAGCAAATATATAACATTTATCTAGAAATAAAGTGAAATGAAAATTAATGAACAATAAATGGAGAATACTATGCAAGTGTGATTGTGTACTTGAACTTATCCGAGTTGAAGAAAGGTTTACATGGTGAGGCTTATGCTGAGATTTGGATAAATTTAGATACAGAAATATTAACAAAATGCTTGTATCCAAAAGTTTGGAGACAAAAATGAAGAGACCGAAAAATTATAATTATATTGAAATAAAAGCAAAAGGTCAATACACAATCGTTTTTTTGTGTGATTTGCTCCTTTTTTAATGTCCCCCACCACTATAGTGGGGGACATATTGTTTTTGCCCTGTCTGTTGGTTGGTTGGTTGGTTTGTGTGTTTGTTTGCTTAAACTTTAACATTTTGCCATAACTTTTGCTATATTGAAGATAGCAACTTGATATTTGGCATGCATGTGTATCTCATGGAGCTGCACATTTTGAGTGGTGAAAGGTCAAGGTCATCCTTCAAGGTCAAAGGTCAAATATATAGCTTCAAAGCAGTGTAAAAGGGGACGAACACATATCGGGTTTTACTTTGAAATGAATACAGCTTCACAGCTTTGCTTACTCTTGCCTTAACTGATACAGAACAGAACAAAAAATAATTCTTCCTTAATAGGACGATATTGTTTCAAATGCTGTTGGGTGAATTGATTGTTTTATACCGGTATAAATGGTTATTTATCAAATTACACAAATTTTATGGTTCATTGCCCTTAGGCATGCATCTGCCAGGTTTTATGACCTTAATCCGGCTGTAAAAATCCATGATTGAAGTGTTTAAAGATAAGCAAAATCAGGGCCATAATCTGGTAAAATAGCGCTGTGCTATACTGTTAGAAAATTTAGAGTCACACAAAATAATTATGGCTGAAAAAGATTGTGTCTTAAAATTTTAGAGTGTCCGAAAACTTAGAATTATTACGGTAGTAATTCTATTTATCCTTCAATATTTTTTTATATTTAATTTGTGCCTGATGAAATCAAAATAGTAGTCGTTAATTGCTAAAAACAAAAGCAAAAACTGAAACTAACCTTGCGTAGTACTATTAAAATTGTTTGCGATCTTTCCTGTTTACGTGACTCAAAATGGTCCTAAGAATTCAATGCAAAAGCAGAGTATTGAGACCATACATGCCATACGTCCCGGATTGTCCGGGACAGTCCCGGAAATGAAGAACTTGTCCCGCTGTCCCGGAAATCTGTCAGATGTCCCGGAATTTACAAAATCCATATATACATGTACCTTATCTTAGGCTTAACTGCACCTCGAATCTGTGTATATCTGCAGCGTCTCCATGACAATGCCTACCTGAATAGGCAGACTACGCTACGTGTCAAAATCGATCAATTAACAGGGGTCCTGTTATCATATCGATTGTCTCACGTTCGCGGTCAAACCGAAAAGGCGGCATTGTTTAATGTGGTTGTTAATTGACTTAAATCTACTACGTCATTATTTCCCGCTGCGTAAGGGCAAAGGATAGTTGTTCACACATCTGAAGTCCAACATCGCTGAGTAAAAAATTAAAAGCAGTTTATGTTCGCACGTTTAACCGACAAAGAAGTTGAGTAAAAAAGTAAGCAAATAAAAACGTATTTTTTATTACATAAATGAATAAAGGCGTATCAACAACTACACGTTGCACACCGGTCTTAATAACACTAACGCAGTGACGTCACCATCTATGTTTAGAACGCTTACACTGAAAACACGTGGCTTGTATCTAGTAACGGAAGTAGTAATGTTTAATTTGACGTTAATAGATCAAGTGTATTTCGGATAGGCTTTCGAACTTTTGCAATTAACGATGCGAAAAAAAAAACGTACCAAAAATGCATAGGTCTATTAATATCGCTCCATTTTATACATGTACCGGAAAATCGGCAAAAGTCCCGGACAATTTAACTCAATGTCCCGGAATTGGTCTGAAAAATTATGGCATGTATGATTGAGACAAAATATCGCTATTTTGTAATATGCTTTGATTTTAATTTAATCAGCTTTCCAAGGGTTACACACCCATGTAGAACACAGACGGTTTTGTTTAAACTAAAATTCTTGTTTCTCCACTGAAAATACCAAAAACAAAAATGCCATTTTTAACTTACAAATTATGTAAACCCCTATGTTAAGCATGATTCAGCATTTATTCTTGCTGATATTGTTATTTTAAGTCTATATAAACAACTTTTCTTTTTACACAATTTTTGCTGACATAAAAAAAGTAATTTAACATTGACTGGTTCTTGTTTTGCTCATCGAAGAAATGTAATAACCATGGTTATTTTCATGAAGTTTTGTTTGCATCCATGACAAATTTAAACTCTCCACACAAAATAAAATATACATTTCTTCATCGCCATCCAACTTTTCCCTTTTAAAGCACTTTGTGTAAGCAGGAAATTCTTTGTGGAAAGACATTCATTGATGGACAGACAAAGGAACGACTTATTCATGAAATAAATTACCCTAATTTAATTCAACATTTATTTTCTTCCAATAGTGTTACTATGTAACTTGTTCATCAAAATATCGTCTTATTCAAGTACTTTTGACATTTTAAAGAAATCTAAATTGCAGTCTCACTGGTTTCATAAGAGTAATATACTCTTACACTGTTATTCACATAGTATAATAATAATCAATCATAATAATTACCACAAACAATCGTTTTAATTTAAGCGATTGCCTACAAAATGACCGCAATCAAGTGACTTTGTCAGCTGTGTAGTAATACAAAAAAAAATTCAACAGTTTGGCATGTGCAAGCTCTTTAGCGTCACAGTTAGAGTGTCTGGTAACTAGGCAGGTGACCCAGCTTGGAACCAGGATTTTTTTCTTTTTATGCTCCCCGAAAGTTTTTGGGGAGCATTTAGTTGCCAGTTTGTCCTTCCTTACTTCCTCCCTTCCGTCACATCTTTGTTACATTTTCTCATAGCGATTTTACCGATTTCTTACATATTTGGCATGTTGGTACCTTGTATGGACCTGTACCTTTTTGAGGTCACTGGGGTCAAGGTCACCGAGGCTAATAATAGATTTTGTTAGCTGGTTATTGCCCTTCGATGAGTTAATTTACAATTTAAAGAATTGGATGTTTCTGTGATAGATAACAGGAACGTATTATCCAAAGTTTATGAAACCATGCAGTATCCTTCATGGTGGGCATACCTACATATGTCATATTGTTCCACTACAGTGAGTTTTCAAGGAGTTATGGCCCCTTGAATAATAATTAGTTTCCACACAATTAACACATATATTGACAAAGTGCTTCATCGGGGAGCATCCATCAGTTTCACTGATATTCTTGTTTTCTAAATAAATTTTAAAGAAATGCTGCATTTGATTGATAACTTACAGCTTTTATTTATATATGGTATTTCCATTTTTATTCCATTTTTATGTTTCCACAGTTTTGTTTTATATGGGTTTAATTAGAAAATGTATTTTATGAAAATTAAAGTTTTCTTAGGTCAATATATGATATATGTAATTACATGATCAAATCAATCATTGCTAATGGTGATCGTCCTTTACTGCCTTAATTTTGGATCAATGTGGACCAGTGAAAATCTTCAGTGGAGTAATTTTCATTGTTATAATAATGAATGAAGAAAATCATCAGAACAATTAAACTTCAGTATTATATCGGGCATATGTTTATTACTGGGGGAATGGAGTAAGAGGGAATTGTATGATGAATATCTTGACAAGGGGAATCCAAGGATATATATTAAATTAAAATAATGAATAGCTTTTTGCTTGTTATGGATTACATTATTTAAAATAAACACAAACATAGTTTTATAGCATTAAAATACTTAAAACTCAAATAAACAGTACATAATAGCTTTTTTGTTTAACGTGTTTTATCTTAAACTCATATATAATATTTGTATTTGATATCTTTGCATTTAGAAATAAATGCACTCATTTGGTCATTTAGATCCTTGAATGTGAGAAGAAAGAACTGACCGAGAGAGTAAAAGACAATCAACTTGAAATTGCCACTGTGAAAAAACAAGGTGATCAGCTTGAAGGTATGTCTATCTCTCAGTCTTGCCTTGTGTATTGGAATAATTATTGTTATTAATCAAACATATAATGGCACTTGATGAGCATTTTAGTAATCTTTCATTTGGGCAGCTTTGCTGTGTGTTCAAACAGTGCTTTACATTGATGCGTTCTTCATTGCTTCATCTTTAGTGAAAATTGTCAATTAAGTTTAATGAAGAGAATAAAATGTACAAAGTAGACAATGTAGTAACTGTGCATGTGGAGAAATAGCAAGTGACACTGGACAAATCTAGCATGTTCTGTTGAAGCATCGTGAAAGCTGAAATAACTATGGATTGTAAATGACAAATATTTTGATTTTAGTGAATAAAGTGAAAATAAATTGTGTTTCGATAATTTAAGAAAATTTGCCTTCCAAAATCATCTGCAAAATAATTTTTAGGATTAATAAACTGTGTTAACAGTGATTGTCCAAGGGCTTATTTGGAGCCAACACTAACCCCTTTCCTGGGCTCGAAGGGATATAAATTCCCTCAATAATGATTTTGAAATCCTCCACTGAATGTAAGATTAATTTGAAAAAAACATTTAATTAATTTGGAAATTATTTTACAAAGTTAAGAGGCAATTCGCATTCGCATTTCTGTATATTTTCAAGAAACCCATATTGAGCATAATATAATTGATCATTTGTATGAAAGAGTTTGATTTGTGTTTTATAGTAAAGTAGAATATAAACATACAATCAAACCTTTAAACCACAATAATCAATAATTTATCCCCTTTCACTTGGGTTAAAATTCCCCCATCTTAAAGACCCCACCACCTATTTCCCTCAAATGTGAAAAAACAACAACAACATAATATTTAAGTGAAAGTTCCCAACTGAGACAATATGAAAATTTGTTGAAAATGGATAATGACATTTATAAAGAAAACCGAGTTGTTTGCACACATATTTCTTTGATTTGAAGAATTTCTGGTAAAAATGCAAATAAGAATATATTTTTTTGGAGCACTTATTCCCTCTTCTTCATAATTTCAGAGAGAAGTAACATCAGCAAAATGTCCCTGCAGCAGTTTATTGTTAAAGTGTATCCTTTTTACTAAGGGTAACGTGTTTTTTGGAAATTGTTTGCAATAAGGGACCAAATGATGCACCTAACAAGATTTATTAGTAAACATATAAATGAACCCGTTATTGTTTTTTTTTTAATTTATGAATTATTACATGCATACCCTGTTTCCCATGTAATATAGACATTACAATTTTTTTATATGTGTAATATACTTTTTAAGCATTTTCATTGGCTTAGTTTTCGTTCGATTGACCAATTGCCTTTTGTTATTTTGCTGAAATGACGTTGCAACGTCAAATTATGCTTAAGAAATTTAAACAACATTCAGGATTTGCTTTAATATTTATTTAATTTACTCATTTAAAAGCATGTGATAAAAAAGATCTGACACTCATTGTCATTTCATACAATATTTTATTAAACTCGTCCAGGAAATTCATTAGTAAGCTCGCCAAGAACTCGCATACAAACAAAATTCCTGAACTCGTATAATAAAATATGGTATGATATGACAACTCCTGCCAGATCCTATATTTATGTAATGCTTTGACATCATTCACAGAGAACATCACAGGTTATTAATGGTTTTGTTTGAATGTGAATAATGTCCTTTAAAATCTAGCAACAGCTAAAACAGGAAAAATAACAAAACAAATAACAAAATTAGATCATACAATCAACAAAAGTCATTTGAAGCAAACACTCATGTTTTTTTTAAAGAGTGAATAAGCAGAAAATCTATCATGGACAACAACACTGAAACTGGCCATTGACATTTTTGGTATCATCTTATGCATCTATATGCATCTATATGTGTCTTGTTCTGCGAAAATTGACAAAATGCATGTGCGTAAAGTGTCGTCACAGATTAGCCTGTGCAATCAGTGCTAATCAGGGACGACACTTTCCGCTTTAATGGTATTTTTCGTTTAAAGGATGTCCATTTTTACTTAAAATCTAGTTTAAGCGGAAAGTGTCGTCCCTGATTAGCCTGTGCAGACTGCACAGGCTAATCTGTGACGACACTTTACACACATGCATTTTCCCCAATTTTCTCAGAACAAAACAAATGTGCTAGAAGTTCACACATTTATGAGAGCCCACATAAAATTGTTTATTGAATGGAATAATGTCAGGAAGGGCCATTAAAGAAAATGATACATCATTAAATCACATTTTTATAAGACCTAGGACTTAAGATTCACCCCTGAAGGAGATATGAGGGTGATCTTTAATACAGTTGTTTAAATAATGGTTGCTTTAATAGTTAGTAGCTCTTAACTCCATTCTAGAGCAGAGCTCCAGGTGAAAAGAATAATGCTGGGTAATAGTCTGAACACATTACAGTGCCAGAAAAATAGCGAGGAGAAGTCACTGATGGCTGCTAGCCTTGAGAACAACACACAAATGGTATGTTGTCAGGGCCTAAGGTTGCTTAAAGGCATTCAATTTTCAAGAGTGCATAATGGCTGTTTCTGTTTTGTAAATGTAAAATAATTGTTGATTTGAGGTAAAAACTATTTGCATTGCATCCTTACGCAGTCAGGGGATATTTACTAAAGCAATTTTTTTATGAGAAAAGACTTTTCTCAGTTAAAACCTATTCATTTTAGCTCGATTGCCAATACATCCCTTAAGTTGCAGAGACACTCCAGACTTTGTCATTTGGAAAGATCGAGTACATAGTGTTTTAGGAAAGATATTGAGAATTCTGCCTGAGTGGAGATCAAACCCTGGACTTCCCTGTCACAAAGCATACATTATGCCATTGCAGCTGTTTATTAAGTGTTACTTGGCTTATACACTTTATATTTTTATGAAACCTCTTAAATATATAGAGGATATTTGTTCGTGTCAGTGTAAGATCGTTTGTTATTTCTGGAGTGATCATAGAAAATATATTTTCACGAGTGGCGCTCTGACATGAACAAATTTTCTGTTTCTTTTATGCCCCTTTTTCAAGAAAATAATTAACAGCTGTTTCCCTTTCGCTGAAAAGTTACCCTTTCTCCTAAAGCATAGGAGAAATTTCTCCTCAATACATTTCAAAACACAAAATGACGTCATTAGTGTGACGAAATGACGTCATTATACCAGTGAAATTCTCCAGTTTAACTCTTACAATGTAATTAAATGGTGAAAAAGCATAAAATAAAAAAAATTGCTAGATTCGGTGGAATGTTGATTTTAATTTACTCGTGATCATAGAAAAAATATATATAATTATTTATGTAAATCTAAAAATCGAAAAAGGAGTTCCGAAAATGTGTTATTTTCGCCGGTGAACATTTCAATTTGTTAAATTTCACTGCTGTTATTTTACTGCAGAAATGTAATATTTTATCATTAGGTATAAAAGAAACATGTATCTTGTTGATCACATGCTTACATATTGACTGGCATAGCCATATTGTTTTTTTTTAACAGAAACTGTTCAACTCCTTTAATCTGTGTTCTTTTATATATTAATTACACATTGTATCATGTAATAAATTATCATTTTATTGTTGTTGAACTTAATGTACATGGTTCACTGCAAAAGCAATCTGAATTTGATTTAATAAATTCAACACTCATTTATGTATTCTCTAAATGTAAAAACCTCTTTAATTTCATTTTTTTATGCCCCCGGATCGAATGATCGGGGGTATATTGTTTTTGGCATGTCTGTCTGTCTGTCTGTATGTCTGTCCGCCTGTCCTTCTGTCCATCCGTCTGTCTGTCATTCTGTGGAAAACTTTAACCTTAGTTTTGCAATATTGAATAACTTTTGCAATATTGAATAACTTTTGCAATATTGAAGATAGCAACTTGATATTTGGCATGCATGTGTATCTCATGGAGCTGCACATTTTGAGTGGTAAAAGGTCAAGGTCATCCTTCAAGGTAAAGGGGTCAAATTTATGGCTAAAAGCAGTGCAATAGGGGGCATTGTGTTTCTAACAAACACATCTCTTGTTATTTTTCGGTATACTTATAATGATAGAATACTAGTTGTGCACTCTTGTTTTTATGCTCCCCCAAAAAATCTGTGTGTCCGTCCGTCCGTGCACAATTTTTATCCGGGCTATTTCTTAGCAATTAATGACCGGAATTCAATGAAACTTTATAATGGGAAGCTTCACTACCAAGAGGAGATGTGTATATTATCAGCGGGTTCTGGTCGGATGATTTTTCACAGAGTTATGGCCCTTTGAAATTTTCTATAAAAAAATTATTGTCCCCCCCCAACTACTGTGCCCTCAAGACGTTTCCCTTTTATCTGAATATATAGTGCAATATTGTGACAAAAAAACCTTTGGGGAGCATCACCCGTCTCCGACGGTTTCTTGTCTTAAAGGGCATTGCATAAGTTTATTACATCTTTCCTGCTCAGAAACAAAGTGTAAATGGCTATATGCAACCAGCAGAAAAGCCTGCAAGTTACTTGTAGGCTGTTCAGGGTTTTTGTTTGCTGCAGGTCAGTATTGTAGGGTTTGACATGGAGCCTTTTTACAACTTGAATCTTTTAAGAAAAGTTGATAATTTTATTTGATTTTGAAATGGACTACAAACGGGTCAAAATGCATATCTTAGTTGCAAAGGATTAGGAAGTATACAGTATTTATAGTAAATTAATCTATGTTCTGACATTGCAGCTGACTACAATGCAGCTAGAGGACTATGAAGAGCATATGGAGAGTGGAGACCAGATCAGCTCTCCACCAGCAGTCGAGGTGGCATCACCCATGATTACGTAAACATCACTTAGCGTACTTTTGCTTTCCATTAGGCTTGATGTATTAATAATAACTTGATTTGATTAAAAATGTGGAGACAACATGTCACATGTAAGTCACATGTCTTTGCTTCAATTCGAAGGTTACACCATTTAGATGTCAAAGGTTGAATTTGGCTAAAATACAGTTGTCCAGACTGTAACTTCATCATTCAGCATGTTATTGTAAAAATAACTTGCCACAAATGTTCACCATATAAAAACAACATGTTGCACATAAAACCTGTGTCTTTAGTATAAAGGTCAAGGGCATACTTAAGGATCAAAGGTTAAATAAGGATGAAATGCAGCCTTTCCTAGGTCACTTGGTCATTAATCAGGCAATTTTTAGATGGTCGCTTTAGCGACCGTCTAAAGTGCTTGATGTGAAATTCAGGTCGATACGGCCTAGGTATGATTAACCCAATATCCGCTTGCGTATCCGCGCAAGAAAGAGTTGTATAATTTATGCAAGAGGTTTGAGTTCTCCAATTATGTGTATTCACAAATGGAAACATTATATTAATATCGTGTTACATTCAATATTTTCGAACAGTGTTTTATAGAAAAGAATCAATAAACAATGATCGTATTGTACGTGTCCCGGAGGAGATTGTTTATGAATGATTAAAATAGTCCACTTTCTGCTGCGTCTGCGTGACGTATTATTTTTGCTCAGCTCATTCATAACTCTGCGGCTGGCGATAAACAAAGGGGAGTCCGGGTGAGAATAACGCACTAGTATAAGGTTACGCTTGTTATATTCACAGGTCTCAATTAATAATATGTTGACCGAGAGTTCAACAATTATTAAAGGGATACGATAGACAACATAAAAAATGTTTCATTATCGCTGAAACTGTTAAAAAACATTTAAATATAACAAGAATATTCTCTAAAAAATGTAGTCTTGCTGTTTTGAAATAAGGTTTGGAATTTTGGTTTCTAAATAACTTAATTCAAAACAAAAGTTTAATAATAGTGATTTTTACTTGTTAGTCGCATATTTACCGCATTATAATGTGTGTTATTATAGGCAAACCATACATTAGTAAAATTCAATCTGCCTTCGCACATAGAAGGAATGGGTCAAATGTGTGCTGCGTTTCCTTTGCTTACTTCAGTTAGAGGTCAATTCTTTACGTAATAGCAACCACAAGGCTCCGGCTTCAAAGGAATTGCGGAGCGATAATAAAAGTCGTAGTCGCATGGTATTTGCGTTTAGCGTCCTATTTGGTCACGTGGTTCTTTTTTCGCGGGTGTTTTGGCATTCATGATATGAGGCTATAAATAGATGCGCCTGTCGATAAACAAAGGAAAGTTTACGGGTTATAACAACGCAATAGTTTACGCTCTCACATACAACTCAATGACGTAGTACAGGTCGTAAATTGAGAGACTCGGGAAAAAGTTGACGCTTATTTATATTCTCAATTTATAAAACGTTGAACATAAGTTCAACAATAACTTGAGCGATACGATAGACAAAAACAAAAAACAAAGTTTCATAATCGCTAAATCCGAATATAACAAACAATTTATAATAATAATACGAATGACCTGTTTCATAACCTCGTTCATGCTTCTACAGCGGGTATTTCTAAAAACGTTCTGTGGTTCTGAACAGATAGCGGCGATATTTTGTATTTACGGGTGCTAGTAACGCAAAAGTAGAAGGTTAGTAGATGGTTTAGCTTGTTTATATTCACAGTTCTCAATACATAGAGTTCATCAATTACTACAGGCATACTATAGGCAACCTCGAAAATGCTTTATAATCGCTAAAACCGAAAACAACTAAATATATTATATTAAATATATTTATAACAATAAATGTCTTTTAAAAATGTAGTCGGCGTATACGCTGACTTTGAAATAAAGTTAGCAATTTACTTTTCTAAATAATTAAATACAATTAAACAAAAGTTTAACTATTGTGTTGTGTTTTTCACTTGTAAGCTGCATATTCACCACATGAAATGTGTGTTAGCATTGTCAAACCACACATTAGTGTGAGTAAATAAAAAATATACTACGGGAGAGCACTTCATATGTGTCCTCATATGCCTTGTTATGAGTATCTTTCTTCACTATCGAAATATATCGTATGTTTACATTTGATTTAAACGCAGTTTTCTTTCGACACATTTAAATCACACGTCAATAGCGCCGTCATGCGAAAATGGGTCTTATGCGTTTCGGCAAGCGTTTGTTAAACCCAACATGTGCTTTTGCGCAGTCAGGCCATAGGCGATGCTGTTCGCTTTAAAATCACTCAATATGTTATGTTTCTCCTTACCAGAAGGAGGGATAGCTGAGTGGGCTATTTATATGATGGGCGCATATGGAATAAGACCCATTTTCGCATGACGAGGGTCATTACAAATCTCATTGCGAATTGAAAATGCCACATTTAAGAACAATGCTTTTTGATACAAAATTGAATTCAAAATAGCAAACTTGTTAATAATGGCAGCCTATCCACACATTAAGGAATGATTTCCAGACGTGCTGACCAAGTACGGCAAACATTGTGGTATGATAATAAACGATTTTCTCTTATCGTGACACTATACTATTTCGCTAATGATTGTTTTCTCATCTTGGAGGCGAAAGTGAAATTCTGCGAGATGGATTGTAACGCGTAATTGTAACAGGGCCACAATTTGTGTTGTTTGAGCATGCAGAGAGAAGTCCGGAATTCCTTACACTGAACAGTGCTACATCCTTCGAAATGAGCACATACGCAGTGATGTAGCAAAAATTCAGAGGTTGTATCTCGAATCTTCTAATAATGTATCTTATTAAATATTCGAAAATATTCATGCGTGTCTGTTGGCGTTATGTAAAAGTCACTAAGATGAAAATTGAAACAGCTACGCCTAAAAGCGCATTAGTGCTCTATACCTATGTTTATGTTAGCGTTGTTGACACCGTGTGAACTGCTCGGGTAACAAGTAAAGCATAAACAGCAATGTTTATATACTCCATATACAAGATACGAAGATTATTGTATATTTTGAATTTGTATAATTATGGTGTCAAAAATCAAAAGTTTTGTACACGGAACTTTCATTATGAATTTATATTCTTGGTGAGATAGTCATTTGATATTAGAAAAATATTCCTTTAATATGATGGTGACTGCACATTTTCTTTATATTAAGTTCTCATAACCATTTTCATCATACTTTCTATGCTTTCAGAACTTCCAAAAAAGCATGTTGTTTTTATTTTGTCTTAGTTATTTCTATGAAATAATAAGGATGATAAAAAGTGCACACAAAATTCGACCCGTGCGCTATGACACACACTTTATAACTTTGAGTGGCGTGTGTTCATTTTAAACTTGCGATTGATTTTCAAAAATGAATTGCGTGTTAAATTATGCAATAGCGAACATCTTCAGTGCCTTCAGCGCTTTGATAAAATAACTTGCCTATAAATGTTACAATGTATTATGTGGAACCAGTGTGTCCAACAGAAGTCCTATATCCCTAGGGCTCAAAGGTCAATTCTCAAATATGGGCTTTAGGCAGCTTGTGCAATCTGTAATTCAACCATTAAAAATCAGAATTTGTAGTAAGGCAAGGCTTTTTTCTTCTTTTGCAAAGGCCTTGTATAGGCCCTTTCCCCACAAGAAATGCCCCTTCTCCTAAGATAATTTATTTAAAATGATGTAAATGTTAAAAAATTTCAAGTGTTTGTTGGGAAATTGAGGAATTTTTTTCTCCTAAAATGGAAAGCAAAATGAAAAAAAAAGCCCTGTAAGATAACTATTATGTACATGATTTACGAAGTCATCTGTTGGTACAAACATCAGTATGTCTGTACACCTCAAAGATTGTGTTTTGAGTTCTGTTTAGCTACTGGTGAGTTGTTGCTCAAACAATTAAATGACCATTATGGGTAAGTGATTGTCAAATAATGAAATTTGGGTGCAACAAGTTTTAGGCAGCATTATGGACCTTTATCTCTTTCTCCACCAATACATTTTAGCACCCTGGAAATTGTTTTTTTAACTTTCTTTAACTCCTGGGTGGATCTCACTCAAACTTACACAACTTATATAAACTTTTTGTGTAGATTATTGTAACAAAGGAAGTTTAGGCTGCCATGAGTTCTGCCAGAATTATGGCGCTTTGTCTGTTTTTCGACTATAGAATATATAATCCCAACATTTCTTATTTTCAACTCCTCTTTTACTGCTGTGTAGATGTGGATCCAACTTGGTTGACCTTAATATGTAGATCATCATACAAAAAGCAATTTTTGTTGCCAAGAATTTTGGCAGCATTATGGTTCATTGTAAATTTCTTCATTATAGCATACATAGATCCTTGAAGGTTGTGTTTTCAACTCCTCTTTAACCACTGGATTGATCTTAAACTTCTAACTTTAAAAATTGAATTAATTCTTGAATTTTGCTCAAACATTGACAATCTAAGGACAGTGCCCCAGATAATTATTTAGGAAATATGGTTTTCACCCATTGATTTTGAAAATTAGGGTGATTTTATTTTTGAAAAAGTTGAAATGACTAATACAAATGTATACATTAAAATCATTGCTGCTTTACTTCTGTTGAAGCTGCCCATTTGTATTGATTCAACAAAAACTGTAAACTATCATACATAACTGATTCGGCACTTATTGGCTCTTGCTTTCTTGGTGCAGAAAAGTTTCCAATCGACTTATATTTTGGCGCAACAATCGCGGACGTCTTTCGACCCCTCTTAGACATTTTTATTTCGCATCGTAATTAAAAAGTTTGCGATCCACTGATATTTTGGCGCAACAATTGCGGACGTCTTTCGACCCCCCTTAGGCATTTTTATTTCGCATTGTAATAGAAACTGAAATTACAGACGCTTTACAAATACATGCACAATGAGCGACGGATTAAGTCAGATTGAAAACGCATGTATGTCGTCGTATAATTTGGTCAGGCGCTTAATTTAAGTGAAATCTAGTCCGCAGAGCGTTTGAGTAACCTTCATTAGTTTCCTGCTCCGTTATCCAGGTGCTTGCTGAATGAAAGCCTCGTCGCGTTACGAGAATAATTTCAAAAAGAAAATACCGAAAGGCAAAGCATTTTCGGTCAAAGCTATTGTATCGTACGCATCAAATTTGAAGAATTTGCGTAAAAGTCAAATTGGTTGCGTTTTCAATACGCATGATTTTGTATTTCTTTGCGTTTTTAAACATTTTAATAGGGTGAAAGACGCAGATACGCAGCTTATCTGGGGCACTGTAATGACTAACATTTGTGGATAATTTCAAAGAAAGGAATTTTGGCTTTGACAAGGTTTAGCATTATAATGGCCCTTTGTCTGTTTGTTTACTATAAAATATAAAGTCCTTTAGTTTTTTTTAGTTTTTTTTTATTAGCTCCTCTGGCCAGAGGCCAGCCGGGCTTATGTCATGGTCCTGTGTCTGTCGTGCATGAGTCTGTGCGTACGTCCGTGCGTGCGTTAACTTTTTCTTTAAACATCTTCTCCTAAGATGAGAAGATGAGCATTTTCTCCTTTTATCACAATTATTTCTACCCTACCTGATCATTTCCTTCATATTCCATCACAATTTAATTGTCGTCTGCAACCTCTTTCAAGTTGGGAAAGTCCAAAATGTGTCGTTTGGTAAAGGGTTAAGGCATTTTGATTCCTATGGGTCTTGTGAATCTGTTTCAAATCAAATGCGTAGATTTGATCTTCAGCATCTAAAAATATGTGAAATAGAAAGAACGACATTATCTTTTGGAGAGATACATGTACCTACGTTATAAGCAAAGGACCTGTGCAACAATTCCCGGGCTTTTTAGTCTGTTTAGTTAACACAGTAGTAACTTTTTTCACATATAAAAAAGCTCACCCTTCCAACTTTAAGCGCCCAGTGGGACGAGGGATAGAAAGAGAAAGTCACATGCTTGAGTAGATTTCAACCCATGTGCATGGCACGTTTTTTTCGCATAAAAAAAACAGTGGAGCGATACAGGGCCTTAATGGCCCTCTTGTTAACTCCCCTTTAAAAACTTGAATCTTGCTCAAAGTTTCCATGTGTTTATGATAGTAAATAAAGGAATTTCAATTTCTACCAGTTTTAGCTGAATTCTGTTAACCAACAGTTGATATGGTGTGGTCAGTTTCTCTATATTTATAGGTATTGATAGAAAATAGATTTTTACGGCATTGAAAAAAAAAGTTTTTCTAGTTTTTTGGTAACACAAAAAAATCTAAAATACATTCATTTTGAATTAAACTTTTCTTTCAAAAATGAAAGTATAATGTATTTTTAAATATTTTTTAGATGACAACTTTTAATTCTCACTTGATATGAATTTAAGGCACTGTCTACTGTAACTACCAGGAGGCCGTTTCATAAACAATCGTACGACAATTTTAACTTATGAGAGAATTTTGTTTTCTTAATAAGTAGACAAACTAGCTCGCCATGCTCTTCAATTATATACAGCGCTAGAGATGCCAATGTAATTAATTAAGAACTGAAACTTTATAATCATATGATATGGACTTGAAAAATGTTTCGTATCATAAATGTGCACTATGATGTTTATTGAAACGGCCCCCTAGTCTACTTATTGCCAGGACACTGCAGTAATTTTACGAATATAAGTATATGCAGAACATGTCAAGTGTCATGTTTCTGCAGTGTGTTCAGTGAGAGGGATGAAAGAGATGACGTTACCTTGGAGGGAATGGAATATGGTGCACAGGACATAGACAGTTCCCTCCCCTGTCAGGACTTACCTGCTCCTGAATGGATTAGCATGTTTCAGCAGGTATGTTGTTTGACTTCAGCATTTGGGTTTGTATATGATGTTTAAAATGCTAACATACTTTTAAAGAACATCTTAATTCAGCTATCTTAGTCTTTTTAATTTGAAAAATAATTACAAGATAATTTTGTACAGTTTGACTGTTTTCATCACACCTTTTTCGAACTTTAACAAAGTATGTAAAGTTTTTTTTCAAGGTAAACTAGGAAATTCAGTTAAGTAAACTTCTGATCGGTAAAGCTCTGGTCATTTTCTTACATTTGTCTTTTAAGCTGTTTCCATTGGCTAAGACAAATAATTTTCATCCAATCTTTAACAAAATATTTGAAAATGTTTATGATATAATGGCAAGATTCAATAATCAGCAGATTTGCTCAAAACATTATGTACATGTTGCTCTTTAATAATCTTAAAATTTAACTCTTTTTTTTGCACTTTCTGATAAAATTAAACAATTTAAATGCAATTTTTACTTAACATTAAAACAAGATTTGAGGATATTATTTGTTATTAATGCAACACACCTACCTTATAAATTGCAAAGCTAAGGTCAAGGTTAGATTAAGAGGTCAAAGGTCTAATTTGTACATAAAACAGCTTTAAATTTCATTTCTCAGCCAAAAATTAGCCATATTTCAATGGATTGTAAAATAACTTGGAACAAATGTGAATCATCATTTGACAACATGTTGTTTGTAACAACTTAAAGGTCAAGGTCACACTCTGATGTCAAAGGTTAGGTTTGGCCACAAAACAGCTTGTCTAAACAGAAACTTCATCATTTATAATGCAGTTTACAAATAACATGCCACTAATAATCAACATGAGGAGACATCATGTTGCATATTACACCTTTCTTTCTGCCTCCCAGGTAAAGGTCACATTTACAGCTTAAAGGTCAAATTTGGCATAAAATAGCTTGTCCAGACTGAGGTAACTTACCACAGATGACATCTACAAATAGACTGCATGTTGCACATATCACCCATTATTTTCCCTTTCTCAAAGGTTAAGGTCACAATTAGAGGTCAAAAGTCAAAACTGCCCTAAAATAGCTTGTTTATTTACATCTGTGGAGTAAAGAGAAATCAGTATATTTGGGGCATCCATGTAATATGGAAAAATATGGCTATTTCATTTCAAGATTGTTTTAAACCTAGGGTAGGCATAGCTTCCAGAGAACTTGTTGTTTATCAATATTTTAGAAATCAAATCAGAAACCTCCGCTCACACAGCATCTTGAGACAACTTCACCAGCTCAATACCATGTTAAAGAAACTGACATGGATTCTGAGAGCAGTCCAGAAGTCAGTACCTCCATTCTGGAGAGTTTCCCAGAGCCTGATGAGCCCATGGCTTCACGTCCTGAAGAGGCTGTACAGGAGGCTCACAATGGACCTTATGTGTCCTACACAAAGAGAAATGATGCTGAGGGTTAGTATTGTGTAAAAAGTCTAGATCCACTAGATGGTAACTCATTTCAATTTTTACTGGTCACCTTGAATATGTACATACAAGTGAACATTTGACAGAATCTCCTATATTGTTCCTTTATTGACAAGTTACTAATAGCTTTATTTTTAAATGGACAAAGCAATATGATAATGAGATCTAGTTAATGTAGAAATTTTAATTAAACTTTCCACAATTGATTGAAAAATTGTAAAATGTGTACAGTAGTAAAAATAAAATGTCATTGACAATAGCAATTTTTTTTTTCGTTCTTTATTTGTTTGTTCACTGACTAATTGTTTTATAAATGTTTAGACTGAAAATTTAATAGACTTAATAAAAAGAAGGCAATTAGTTGGAAACAGCAGGTGGACTAATTCCTTATTAAACCTTAGTGCTCAATGAGTACTTTTTCACATGAGTTGAAGTTAAAATTGGAGCATTAACATTTGTGTTTTCTTAACATCACAGTATTCATGAAATATATGCTCTATGCGTGATCATTATGTTTCCAGAGAGTGTGAACATTCATTTGAGCACTTCCACAAAGAGTACAAACTTGATGCAGGGCCACAGTTATCAGCACAGCCAGTCATCAGCTATGACTGTTACAGCCACTATGACAAGTATGGGGAACAACAATTCCACTTCTACAGTAAATGTGCCTCTGTCAGCTCCAGCAGCTACTGCAAGTGGAAGAAGATTCAATATTCCATCAGCCCCGCAGATCAGAATACCCACCATTCCATCAGTCCCACAGATCAGAATTCCCACCTTGAATTCAAGATCTCTTCTATGTTCTGCACCACAGAACATCTCACCATCTGAGTCTCAAAATGTACCAGGTGTGTTGGTTCCTCAATATATTGGTCAACCTATTACCCGCCCTCCATCAGTACAACACCCACAGGTACAAATACCCAGCAACTCTGCTCAAGCACCATTTATGATGAAAACTCCAGAGATTCCTATTTCCCCACAGTTGGCCCACTTTACCCCCAAGGTTACATCACCTAGTGAACTAACAGGTACATTAATGTATTTATTATTTATGAAAAACTTTAAGAAATAGTTTTGTTGCGTTGTTTTAAATGCCCAGAAACAATGATTTAAAGTTCTTATAGTAGCAATATAAAAACTAAGGATATTGGTTTTGTTACAATACTTAAGTTCTTTGCCTGAAGCAAAAAAAACATTTAGTATGTCAGAAATAAATATAACAGTAGGTAACTATTTACATTAAATTTTGTTGTTATTGAGTTTATTATTTATTTTAATTGTAATAACTGAAGCATTCCTAATTCCTTTATGTTTGTAATTGATTTCTATTTGACAACATTTGAAATTGCTTGAAAAAAAATTATTACGCCTACTAAATGGAATAAGAAAAAAACCCATAGTAAACTCTGAGTTTATAGTAACCCAGAACGTCAGTAATCTGTACTGTTTATTTTCAATCAATTGTTTTCCAGGGGCTGTTCATTCTCAAAAAGAATCCACCAAACAGATTCAGTTGTCCTCACAAACCAAACAGATTCAGTTGTCCTCACAAGAAAAACAACTTCAAAGGTATCCTGTGTACTGCGTAAGCAGGAACATTGGTGGACATCAATATCTTTTCTAGAGAGAAATATTGAATCTGGCAAAGAGTCCGTATATATAAGTAGCTAAGCTTTCTTTATGCTCACAATAGGTTAGCAATACCAGAAATTTTGTTCATGCTTTGTATAGTACCTTTAAACGGTAAAGTTATGGCTGAAACAGGAATTTTCAAGCAGTTTTATGCCCGAAGTTTACGTTTGACCTCTAATTGTGATGTTGACCTTTTACAGAAGCGGACAGGTGCTTCTTAGTAAGTTGTGGAAGGTCAAATTTTGCCATATACCAGTCTGGACTGTGACTCTGTTATTTTTACGCAATAAGAAGTATATTATCACAAATGATCACCCTCAGGACGCAGCATGTCACATGTATCACCTGTCTCCAGACCTCAAAAGTCAAGGTCATTCTTAGAGGCAAATAGTAAAATGTTGATATAAAACAGCTTGTTTTTGACATGTGTAAAGTTTGTAGTCACATTTAGAATGTTGGGGCATCTGAGCCTAATGCATACGTGTCTGTCTTTCTTTAAAATTAATGATGATTAATAGCATTTCTGATTTTCATCACAATGAATACATTCAAATAAAGTTTTCCTATATGAATGCATGGATGTTTGTCTTAATGGAATATAAATTAAGTTGACAATTAGCACATTTAATAACATGATAAACCTTTTAAAATATCAGTGACCATTAGTAAGAGAAACAATAATTAATAACACAATTGCATGTGTAACAATCATAAATAGCATGTTTAACTAAGTGTTTGAAACTCAACCACGCAATTATGGCGTGTTTTTATCTTTAAAATTAATGGGTTCTCTATATTTAATTTTAGATGTATTTTTATTTTCATAAATCATGAGCTTATTAAAAAGTGGTTCAACTGTTATTTGTTGCTTTAAATGACGATATCTCATGATTGAACACTGTTGGTTTTATGGTGTTGATTTTTTTATGTGTTTTGACTCGTTGAACAAGCTTAAAATAGCCTGTAGAGCTGAAACAATATAGCCAATCGTGATATTTTATCTAAATATTGCTTTAAAAACAAAGGGGGAAAGCAACTATGATTTCAATTATCAGTTAACTTGCTAAATGAATTATAGATCAAACTTAATATTACATTTTGATAGTGCTGAATGAAAGAATGAAAATCATACTGATTCTCTCCTGTCATTTAATCTGGCTATGCTGGATACATACATAGCACAGTATAATATGTGTGCATGCCCAACTTGGGAGGGTTGTAAGCTCATCTGACTGTGAAGTGTAAATGGGTTACCTATTGCAGACAGTAGATCAGGCATATACCATTTATGTTCTTTATTAGCCATAAGCAATTTTTCTTTTAATTATGTGCATAGCACCCAATACTTCATGTTTTTTCATGCCAGTTAAAATAAAAATTAAATCTCAACAAAATGAAAAAGAATTACTTGAAAAATGTAATACAAATGCTACTCAAAGGAATAAATGGATAACATTCTGCGTATTGATTGTTTTCTTTATGTATTGTTATCCCCCGCCATTGGCGGAGGGATATTGTTTTGGCATCTTCTGTCCGTCCAACACTTTTGTGTCCGGAGCTATATCTTGAAGTGCTTTTGCGTATTTCATTGAAACTTGGTATGAGTATATATGTGGATAAGAGGATGATGCACGCCAAATGGCATAGTGCATCATTGGATAATAACGGAGTTATGGCCCTTTGTATCTTGAAATAATGCTTTTTGTGTCCGAAGCCATATCTTTGAAGTGCTTTGGCGGATTTCATTGAAACTTGGAATGAGTTTATATGTGAATAAGAGGATGATGCACTCCAAATGGCATTGTACATCATTGGATAATAACGGAGTTATGGCCCTTTTTAACTTGAAAAAACTTTTTTTGTGTGTCCGGAGCCATATCTTGGAAGTGCCTTGACGGATTTCATTAAAACTTGGTGTGAGTATATATATGGATAAGAGGATGATGCACGTTGGCGTTGTCCATCCGTTCAGAAAACTTTTGTGTCAAGAAGTACTAGTATATTGGCCGGGGATATCAATTGAAAGAATTTGCTTGTTTTAATTATTGCTGTTTAGAGGTCTTTTTTGTTGTTTTTTCAATACAAAACTCTGCATGTTTTGCTATGCGTTTTTTATAGGACGAAAATATATTTGTTGCTTTTCGTGGTTTGCCTTTCGTATTAAGTATTTTTTTTTACCTCACCTGAGCACAACATGCTCTTAGTGTGTTTTTGTGGTCCCCTGTGGTCCCTGGATTGTTGTGCATCATCCTTCTCTTGATGTCAGTGTTAAACATTCACCTTGTTAACTCTCTAGAGGCCATATTTACTGTTGAATCTGTCAGTGTTAAATATTCACCTTGTTAACTCTCTAGAGGCCACATTTACTGTTGAATCTGTCAGTGTTAAACATTCACCTTGTTATAACTCTCTAGAGGCCACATTTACTGTTGAATCTGTCAGTGTTAAACATTTGCCTTGTTAACTATCTAGAGGCTTAATTTACTGTTGAATCTTGATCTTTCTCTTGATGTCAGTGTTAAACATTTGTCTTGTTAACTCACTAGAGGCCACATTAACTGTTGATTCGTCATTAAACATTCGCCTTGTTAAATCTCTAGAGGCCACATTTACTGTTGACTCTTCATTAACCTTGTTAACTCTCTAGAGGCCACATTTACTGTGGGAACTTCATACTCTCTAGAGGGCACATTTAATGTTAAATCTTCAGTGTTAAACAGTGGCCTTGTTAACTCTTTAGAGGCCACATTTACTGTTGAATCTTCATGAAACTTGTTTAGAATATGTGTCACCATGATATCTTGGCTGAGTTTGAAACTGGGTCATGTGTGATCAAAAACTGAGGTCACTAGGTCAAGTTACAGGAAAAGCTTGTTGACACTTTCGAGAAATCATTTATTGTTTAATCTTCATGGAAATAGAGGTCTGAACATTTGTTCTAATGAAAATGGTTCCGATTCTTAGAAAAACATGGCCACCTCAGGGTGGGGCACTTTTTTCTGTATGGTTATAGTTAAACCTTGTTTACACTCAAGATGTCTCATTTTAGTCACATATAAATGAAACTTGCTCATATTTCTTCTAATGATATCTTGGCAGAGTTTCAAAATGGTTCAAGTTTGTTATTTGTTGAAAAGCTTCGTCTTTAGTTGGTACAAAATAAATTGTAGGGCCAATAGTGTTCATGTTCTGTTACAGGCCTGTTACCCCAGCATTGAGTGTACAAGTGCCAAGGTCTCCAGTGGTGACCCAGATCCCAAGTTTCCAGTCTCCCATGGTTACCCAGACCCCAAGATTGCAGTCTCCCATGGTTACCCAGACTCCAAGGTTGCAGTCTCCCATGGTTACCCAGAACCAAAGGTTGCAGTTTCCCATGGTTACCCAGAACCAAAGGTTACAGTCTCCCATTGTGACCGAGACCCCAAGGTTGCAGTCTCCCATGGAGACCCCACGGTTTGTGGTCCCTGCTGTCAGTTTTGGGCCCAGGCCAGCTGTCTCCAGGCTACAGTCTCCTAGACCCCTCACGTTTCATGTTCCACCAAGGTGATATAGAAACTACTATTATTATAATATTTTTTGGTGCCATGACACAAAATATTTATGAAGGTTGTTAAGTAAGTTGTATTGTCTCTCTTGTTCATTTTATGGACCATAAGTTAAAATAGACAGGTGAGTCAAATGAGAATCTTCCGCAAATTTTGAAGCTGCCATAGTCATGTTTAGAGATCATGTATATTCAAGTTAACATTTTGTGAGGCACATTTTGGGGGCCAGAATTTTTCACAACCATAAGGGCACAGAGTTTTTACACAAATCTTAAAGAATGTTTGACTTGCTGTACATATTTATCAGTAGTGTAATATTTGTTGAACCTAATCCTCAACAGTCTGTAATGAGATGAATAGGATGTAATTTGTCAAACAAAAGATAAGGCTCAGCTCAAATATTTACTAAATCATTCCTGATGGCTGTCAGAACCTTTGCTGGATTTAAGATGAAAGTAAATATGCAGTACTGGTTGCCCAAATCTCGGCATATTGACAATATTTCATATCAAGCCTATATTGTTTTATTCATTTCTTTCAAGGTCTCCCAAGCAACTGATGGCTGTATCAGTTGAAGATCAAAGTCCCCAGCACATTACAGCTTCTCCAGAACTGATATTGAGTTCTCCTTTACAAGTATGATGTTTTTTGCATAACAAGTTAATATTGATTGACGTTTTTGCAGCATGGTTTTGTTTGTATGCAGCTTTGTTTAAATCGGGATCAGATTTCGTCTAACATTAATAGATTCACTAAATTTCTGCAGTGTTGTTTTCCCCTTTCATTTGTTAGAAATGATGCTTGTTCAACCGAATAAGAATTGGTGAACCAATATGTGATTTAAAAAAAAGAGATTATATGTTTCAGTATTAGCACCTTTTAATGATAAAAAAAAAATACACAAAATATATTTGTTGATCAAACCCTTATATTTGAACTATGTTACAAACAATTGAAGACTAAATATGATAACTTTTTTATATTTTGTTTATTTAAGAAAATACCAAATTAAGGTAATGTGTTAAGAATGTTTTACCTTTTTTGCAAATTTGTGCAGGACCATAGCAGGCAGCTCTCTTTATATATATTGAAGTATGAAAGTACTGGTACTTTCTGAATTTATAATTAAATAGGTATTTAATCACACATAGCTATAACTGTCTGTCATTCTGTTATTCTGTCCAAAACTTTAACCTTAGTTAAAGTTTTGCGATAACTTTTGAAATATTGAACATAGCAACTTGATATTTGGCATGCATTTGAATCTCATGGAGCTGCACAAGTTTGTGCAGGACCATAGCAGGCAGCTCTCTTTATATATATTGAAGTATGAAAGTACTGGTACTTTCTGAATTTATAATTAAATAGGTATTTAATCACACATAGCTATAACTGTTGTCATTCTGTCCAAAACTTTAACCTTAGTTAAAGTTTTGCGATAACTTTTGAAATATTGAACATAGCAACTTGATATTTGGCATGCATTTGAATCTCATGGAGCTGCACAAGGTCAAGAAAAAAAATTCAAAACGGTGCATTAGGGGGCATTGTGTTTCTGAAAAACACATCTCTTGTTTCTCAAATTTCCCAGTATTGGTTGAAGAAATATCAGCTGAGCTTCTCTTTCAGCCAGCATCCCAGTCCCCAATTACCACTGAAGACATGGAAGAATGCAGCACATGTAAGTATTGAAATTCAATTTTTCGAATTTACTTAAACAAATAATGTAATCTAGCTCTGAGGGTTTTGTACTCTTATGAGTAAGTTTTGGATGGAAAGAATACACTCAGTAGCTAGCCAAGTTTACTTTTTCAGATTTAATTCATTTTTTATTAGGATTTCATAGAGTACAAACCACTTTTGTACAATTAAAAATTGCGCCATGCTCTTTTGTTCAATCTGTCATATTGTATACTAATTTGTGAATGATAATTATGAATTTATGTCAATTGGTGTTTTCATACATCATCATGTCAGTAAAATGCTTGCTTTTTCAATGCCATATAATTCATTATTGAAGAATTGCAGTTAAAGTTTTATTATGTAGCAGTAACGGAGTCATTTTTACAAAACCAACCTGAATTTAAAGATATAGAGCTAACATGTACATAGCAAAAATGTTCATAGCAATCACAATAACATGAAAACAATGTATAATAAATTAATTCAGATTTCTTGCCGATGACAAAAGATGGAAGTGCGGATGTAACAACACTATCTGATAGCCCTGATAGAAGTGGTATGTAACACAAAGCTGGTGGGGATTATGGAAATCAAATGTAACATCACTGTCTGATAGCCCTGATAGAAGTGGTATGTAACACAAAGCTGGTGGGGATTATGGAAATCAAATGTAACAACACTGTCTGATAGCCCTGATAGAAGTGGTATGTAACAAAAAGCTGGTGGGGATTATGGAAATTAAATGTAACAACACTGTCTGATAGCCCTGATAGAAGTGGTATGTAACACAAAGCTGGTGGGGATTATGGAAATCAAATGTAACAACACTGTCTGATAGCCCTGATAGAAGTGGTATGTAACACAAAGCTGGTGGGGATTATGGAAATCAAATGTAACAACACTATCTGATAGCCCTGATAGAAGTGGTTTGTAACACAAAGCTGGTGGGGATTATGGAAATCAAATGTAACAACACTGTCTGATAGCCCTGATAGAAGTGGTATGTAACACAAAGCTGGTGGGGATTATGGAAATCAAATGCTTTTTATTAGTTCATCAGTCAGTAAGTCATTCATTGATCCCTTCAGTCATTAATATTGGGATGATAGGAATGCACTTTTCCATCAATCTGTCCATCAGTAAATCAGTAATTTATCCCCCGCCACAAACTAAAATATGTTTCCAACCTGTAATAGCTTTGATTTTATCGCAGCTTTCATTTCAATATATATCTCCTACCTACAATAGCTTTGGTCTTCCGGCAGCCATCATTTCCATAATATGTCTCAACATACAATAACTTTGGTTTTATGGCAGCTGTCATTTCAAGGCAGTTGAATGATTCAAGAGTTTTCTACACTACAAGGTCATTGTTGGAGCTCGAACAAAGGAAGTGATTGTCTAGGGCACCGGCAACAGCCTCGGATGGAAAAGGCAGACAGCCAGGAAAGACATTCCATGGTACAACAGGAGATAAGGTCAGAAGATACCCATTTGTCTGCAAGATCAGTGCAGATGGGCCAGCAAGGTAGTTGGAGTTGATGGAATCTACAAGAGAGAAAGCCGGCATGGAATGAGCTTTGGCGGTATGAACCTCCACCTTTCCTTTTTACTGAGATCAGTATATGATCTTTTGCTCACACCTACTAACCTTGAAAGTTGGAAGCTAAGGGACGACCCAAGTTGTCCACTATGCAGCCAGAGGGGGACACAAGCACATATCCTCTCATCCTGTCATATTGCTCACTCTCAAGGTCGTTTCAGATGGAGGCATGACCCAAGTCCTTATTCTTTTCTTACATCCTGGAGCAAGAAAAAAAGGAAGGAGCGACAAATCAACACCAGAGATCCATGTTACATCAACTTTGTGAGGGAAGGACAGAAGGGTAGCCAGATCACAAGCCTGCTACAAGAGGCAAGACACTGATGAAGGCAAGATGAAGGTCAATCTCCAACAGAACCTCGTATTCCCAGATGTTGTTCAAACAAACCTACGCTCTGACATAGTCATTTGGTCAACAGCTCCAAAGAAGATGATTCTCCTGGAACTGACTGTCCTTTGGGAAGAAAGAACTGATGAGGCAAATTAAAGGAAGCGGTCAAAGAACCAAGAACTGGCAGATATGTGCAGGGAGAGAGGCTACACCACCTGGATCTTCCCTGTGAAGTAGGATTTAGGGGCTTCCCTGCACAATCAGTGTGGAAAGGGCTAGGAGCTTTGAGCATCAAATGGCAGGGCTAGGAAAAGCTCTGTACGGGCCCTTGGCAAGGCAGAAGAGAGGGCGCCCAGTTGGCTCTGTCTACAACACAGATCAACACTTTATCAACACTGCTGCCCCGCCTTCAAGAGGGTGTTCTGGGATAAGGAGCAAAACATCTGATGACTGACGGGAACTCGGCTGAAGACGTCTGTGTAACGCAGTAACAACTGCATCACTCAACAGCTTTTGTCTCATTGCAGCTGTCATGTCAAAATAATTCCTCCAACATACGATAGCTTTTGTCTAATGGCAGCCATCATTTCAATATTATATTATGTCTCCAACATACAATACACGTAGCTTTGGTCTCATTGCAGTCGTCATTTTAATATATGTCTCCTACATACAATAGCTTCGGTCTTTTGTCAGCCGTCATTTCAATATATGTCTCCTACATACAATAGCTTCGGTCTTATGTCAGCCGTCATTTAAATATATGTCACCAACATACAATATCTTTAGTCTTAAGAGAGACGCCATTTAAATATATGTCTCCTATATACAAAAGCTTTAGTCTTATGGAAGCCGTCATTTGAATTCTATAATACATCATACATACAATAGCTTTGTCTTATTGGAGCCGTCAGTTTAATATTATAGTATGTCCCCAACATACAATAGCTTTGGTGTTATGGCACCTGACCTATACATATATACATATTACAATATGTATCCAAAATACAATAGATTTGGTCTTATGGCAGCTGACCTATACATATTAAAATATGTATCTAACATACATTAGCTTTTGTTTTATGGGATCAGTTATTTAAATAGTATAATTCTTCTCAAAAATACATTATATTTTAAAGCAGTCAGCTAAAGGTACAACTCTTATGTTTTATTAAGATAAACTTTAGCAAAATAAAAATACACATTCATGACCAAATGATTACAAATATCAATATCATATTAGTGTACTTTTGTTAACATAACCTTAATTTGCAAATAAAATCATATGTATGTATGCAATAAATGCAGTACCATGAATACAGTATACAACATAATACATTTCTTTATTGTCACTTACTTTATGTATTATTTTCTTTAGGGTTATGAGTTGTATTTAAGTAAATCAAGAAATAGTTAATTAGTTATTAAAGATGCTTGAAGATTGGTTTTGAAATATTTATAAACAATCATTTGAATTGAATTATGAAGCTACTTCAATAGCTGTTAAATCTTTCCGAAGAAGCACTCTCTGTGGCATCAACAACTGGAACCACAAGTCCCTTTGACATTGAGAAGCACAGGCAGAGAATGGCAGAGTTAAAAAAATCTCCTGGACAGCCAACGTTTGTTGCTGACCGCCGCATGTTTCCAAATGAGGTAATTTAGCATGAAGCGATTGCGTGCATAAACTAAAGTGAAGAGTTAAGGTAGCGCACCTCTAATGGGCACATATTCAAATATAATTTATTTAATTATTTTCTTAATCAGCATCATTGCACTGAACTACATGCAAATTTGTAGGTAGGCTTTCCATGCTTTTAAAAAAAATATACCGATTTTTTCAAAACGACCCTCTCGCTCGGCTTTTGTCCAGTTTATTTTAACCCCAGGGGTATATAAAAGTTCCATAATTCATTCAGATTTCCAAATAAGGGCATGCAGTTGGTGTGTACAGATGCAGTAAAGGTGTTTAAAGTTTAAACAAGATGAAATTAGTATTCTTTTACATACATTTATTTTTTACAATTTTTTTATCTATGGAATTGCGCCATGAAATGTAAGTGATTTCAGCCAAGTAAAAATTGGGGCGGTTTAAAACAAAGTGTCATAAAATTCAAAATAGTATCATTTAAGTTATATTTTAAACTAATTTTTTATATAAACACTATACACAGCAAAGATACCAAGAAAAAGACAGATTTACCGTTTACTTTTTGAAATAAACATAAAAATGCAATATGCATCATTCGTATTTTCAGCAGTAAATTACCCAATTTAGCCAGAACGTTGTTTTAATTAAAAAAATTGAAGGATGTTCTTTCAATTTTCAACATATTTGACAATAAACATAGCTTATATGCTATATTAAATCAAATTACGTTAGAAAAGAAATAAAACGCGTCGCAAAAAGTATGCAATACCGGCAGGATTCGAACCTGCGCGGGAAGATCCCAAAATATTTCTAGTCCATCGCCTTAACCACTCGGCCACTTCAACGTCACATCAGTGCAACCTTAAATTAAAAATCCATAAGTAAACAGGTAAAAAGGCTCGTCAATCTGAAGAAATCGCGAAATCGTATTTTTCAGATGATAATTGGATCAAAGTCAATATTTACCGGTATAGTGAAAATAATGTTTTCTAAATGAATTAGGTAAACACATATCAAAATTCGAAGTTTGAAAAAAAAATGCATCTCTCGGAAATAGCCTCATCATTTAAGATCGGCAATGATCGTAAAATAAATCGCGGGAAATCATTAGAGGTGCGCTACCCTAATTTTGTGTTTCTGAGTTGAGTTTATTGGTTGGTTACCTGTATTGGTATTCTGGTTATATAGAAATTACAAAAAAAGTAGTAAATTAAATTGAATAGATATAATTATATATTGTGTTGTTGACTCACATTACTTGATATATTATAACAATTATCAATACATGTACCTGTATTTTTGGGTTAAACTTAAATTGCCACCTGATTATTTCAAGGTTCCATCTTGATCTTAAAATATAATAATAAAAGAACGCCCCCTTCTCCCCCATCCCCCCCCCCCCCCCCCCCCCCCGATCATTGATGTTTTTGTATGTTTTTGTAAGGTCAAGTAACTAACAGCTCATTGATGTGGTTTATTTCTCTTTAAAGAGTCCTGACCATAAGCCTGTAGGCGGAGCTGGTGACCATGGTAACATGGATGAAGGCAACAAGAGCAGCCTTACTGGCATGGATGGGGTGATGCAAATTGGCATGGATGGGGTGATGCAAATTGGCATGGATGGGGTGATGCAAATGTTTGGTAATATTTTCATGGATGACTAGTGGAATATAACAAAGTTGGAGGCCCTTATAGTCTTTAATATCATTTGTTACAAACAACATGACAGTGGGGTCTTTATATATATGCCTTATTATGTTGGGGGCATAGAGTGATTGTCTTGTCTGTCCTTCCATCTATCCATTCATGAAAGATTAAGTTTACTGAACCCTTTCAACTAGCAACAACACTCCTTGCTACAACTATTTTATACATATACAGTTGATGCTTACGACTATACTATATTCACACATTTTAACACTTTGACCGTTACCAAAGTGAGAATTAAAATAATATAAATGTGCTGAATCTCGGAAAAATATTTTTATGGTTGCATCTGGCAGTACACTTCTTGATAAATTATTCGACACATATGCATCTATCAACATTGTCTTTGAAACGCAAACTTATGCATGCCGAGAAAGTTGAAAGAATGAACATTTGCTCAACATTAAAAATACTGCCATTCAATACACTGTATTAGTACATTGCATTTACTTATATAAAAACAAGCACCATTTTTGCTGTTGGAATATTGCAGCCTCCGGCGACCATGGGCATCAGAGTTCAGATGAGAAAAAAGGTAAGTGACATTGCAGACACTATGTAAATAGGATATGAATAAATAAAAAAGCTAAGTAACTTAAGGAATACATAGAAACAGTCTTTGTATCTAGAATTCATAGAAGTTGAATAACAAACAATCATACATTTTACAGTAAACTTATTTTTATGTCCTGTTTAAATTTTGTATGCCCCCGGATCGAATGATCGGGGGTATATTGTTTTTGGCCTGTCTGTCTGTTTGTCATTCTGTCTGTCATTATGTCCCAAAACTTTAACCTAAAACTTTAACCTTGGTCAAAGTTTTGCGATAACTTTTGCAATATTGAAGATAGCAACTTGATACTTGGCATGCATGCGTATGTCATGGAGCTGCACATTTTGAGTGGTGAAAGGTCAACGTCATCCTTCAAGGTCAAAGGTTAAATATATGGATTCAAAGCGGCGCAATAGGGGGCATTGTGTTTTTGACAAACACATGTCTTGTTTAATTAAGTCGTACGATGCTTAAGCTGCGATTGCAACAACTTTATTTATCATACTGCATCTGAGGTAATGTGTTTAAAATAAAAAATGCACATATTTCTGTTCAGATTATACTCCAACAACCCCATCCTTGTTTAACTTCTCTGACAAGGAGACTACAAGTGAGGATTCGCCCAACGTAGATAGGTACCTTGAAATGTTTGGCTTTGGCTCCAATGATGAAACTGGTATTGTGAATGGCTTCAACCTCAGCCTGGACAACAATTATGAATCTGATGTCAATAGTACCAACAAGTCTCTGTTTAACATGAATTTTGGAAATGAAGCAAGTACAGAGAAAGGTTCAGCTTTCAACTTCGATTTCGGATTTGGTACAAGCACAGATGCAGTGGAGGGCAACAGTGAGCCAGTGTTTAAGATCAATTTTGGGGAAACCAGTCCAGGTATCGGGAACCAGAAGGATGCAGATCCAACTGGCAATTACCTGGCCATGATGTTTGGTAATGAGCCTGAAGGAGATACTTCTCAGGAGCCGGCACAGGAATTCAAAATTAATTTCAAGCTGGTGTAAATAGGCTTGACTTGGTTAACAAAGATGGACTTCATTATGGTAACAAATAGGTATATGTATAATTTTAAGTTGAATGTTAGTCTAGTTTTTGCTTTTTTGTTATCTTCGATGATGATTTGTTGTGAAGTTTAATACTACAAATGGAATTTAATGAAGTGGCTGCGTATCTACAAGACAGGCAGTATTTTGCCTTTGGTGTTTAGTGTGATCAGATTTGAATGACTTACGTTGTCGTGAATATATTGTAAGGAACAGAATATAAGACTGTGTAACATGGTCTGTTAATGGTGATTGCATACTGATCTCTACATCTAAATGACTCTATTAGCCGCAGATGGTTTATATAAATCAAGCTGTCTCCTCATTATGGCAAATACATAATTAGACCTGAATTGAGATGATGCCAAGTCTTACAATAGCAATTTATTTTATGTGATAATGTCTATACATGTTTACGTCCTGTTTAACATTTTAATTCATCAACGATTTGTTTTTTGTTAATATTTTTATATTATCAAATGCTTTAATGTTGAATTATAACTTAAGTTTAACTGTTGTTTGCAATAGAAAGAGGTAATATACATGTTTCAACTAACATAATTGCAGTTGATTTCTGTGATAAACATTTATGTTGTTCGTGTTATTTCATATTCGTGTATTGTTCATTTCAGTTACACAAAGTTAATTTTAGTGACGATGTTGAACTTAATATTCCGCAATTCGTTGTTTAACCATTGATCTCATGATATGGGTAACACATGAAATGAGGGCTTCTAGTTTTAAATCGAAATGTTTCATTTGAAGTGCAAGCCCCGGATGGTCAACGTGGAGCTATGCACACGAAGAACACAACAAAAATATGTTACTAATTCATATTTAAGTAAAAAATTTACTCTGATTTTTCATATGATAGCAAATAAACATGAAAACATGATCGTGTAATTGAAGAATGACGTAATAAGAGATGACAAGGTAGGCCGCTTGTCTTGTAAGAATGACGTAATAAGAGATGACAAGGTAGGCCGCTTGTCTTGTAAGAATGACGTAATAAGAGATGACAAGGTAGGCCGCTTGTCTTGTAAGAATAAAGAGATGACAAGGTAGGCCGCTTGTCTTGTAAGAATATTCTTTATTATCAATCCTAACAATATGTCGATGAAAACGAACCAGTAAAGAAAGCATTGATATTTGGTTAAACAGTCAGTCTTTCGTCATGAAATGAAAGTATACGATTTATTATGATTTTTTATTTATAGATACGGTTTTGTTGATGTTTTAAATGTCTGTTTTGATTTATTTTTGTTCAGTGTTCAATAAAACGCTTTAACGCAAAATTTGAGTATTGAGAATAATTATTGGACTTACAGGAGCAAATTTCTGACAGAAGTTGGACGATTAAATCTCCTCAGGACGACATTATTGCATCATATTCTGCTAAATCATCTTTTAATTAGGAACGTTTAATGACATGTTCCTGCGTTTCCTCACTTGAAAATTATATGACAAGTACCACGCTATACAGAACATTATTTGACGGAAGTCAAATGAGTGTTTAGATATGTGATGCTTTGACTTGTATTTCTGCTATGATGATTCAATTTCATCCAACCTTCAATGTTGCACTAACGACGAGCAATTATCATTCCCAGTGCAAAGCTAACAATGTTATTGAACTCGACGAGAAAACGATGTAACAAACGGTTATTTTAGCATGCGATGGGAAAAGTTATTAACGAAGTCGCATGATAGATTCTACATAAGGTTGTTTGAATTTTTATTGACTAAATGAATACTCAATTTCAAGATAAGTATAATGAAACCTATTTGCAGTACTTATCGATTCCAACAATTTAGCCATTAACGTTTCCGGGTAATATTCTTGGCGTTGTCCTACAAGTACTTTCCTGAAGATGATCTCGTTGCACTGGCACATCTTGTGATGTTCTTAGAACGGTTGAGCCAGATTAATCAATTTTTTAACAATAAAAAACGAAATGTTACCAATTTATTTGAAAGCTATCAATAACGGTTTTCGTTGAAATAATACCGAATTAAACAAAAACAATAAGTGGTTCGCGCATTTTGTTCCATGGTGTACACACCGGGTCATACAGACTATGATATGTGACGTCACGGTATGTTAACACTGGTTCAATGTGTCAGATTAATTAATGTACGAAAAAATATTGAAATGTAGTAATCAGAATAGTTTTCTGTTGATATCTAGAGATGATACAAGCAGTCATCGTCTATATCTCTAAAAGTCGAAAAACCGCGCATTTAGTGCAACTATAATAATATAATACGCTATATCAGAAAATATATCGGTGTCCCATGTACAAAGCATATCGCCACAGGATAGTGGATAAAATATATAGGAATTAGGCACGAGTTGTCATATCATACCATATTTCATTAAACGAGTTCAGAAATTTTGTTAGTAAGCGAGCCTTTGGCGAACTTACTAACGAATTTCCTGGACGAGTTTAATAAAATATGGTATGATATGACAACGAGTGCCAGATCTTTTTTATCACATGCTTTTAAATGAGCAAATTAAATAAATAATTACGAAAACATATTGATTAATCCCGAATGTTGTTTACATTTTGTGACGTCATTTTACGGTACAACGTCTTTTCAGCAAAATGCGATTGGTCAATAAACGAAAACTAAGCCAATGAAAACGCTTACACATGTTATATTACACATGTGTAATTAAAAAAAAAATGTAATGGTTGTATTGCATGGAAAACAGGGTATAGCATGTGATAAACTTGTTTATGATATAATGAGGTGGATGTTATACAATGTTAATGTGTTTAACATATGATATTCGTAAATAGTAAGTTGAAAAGGCGTTTAGTCCTCGTAGTAACTAATTCACCAAACAATAATCTGAAAAGGGAACCAAAAGCTAACGCGATAAATAACGTTTAATCATTATGGAATTCTCAGCAATAATCAGTCATTTTATTGCTTGTTACTATTATATGGATTTAGCAGGACAAAACCTAAAATTTTCTGTGCCGTCTATTCCTGTCACAAAGTCATCGTATGTGAAGATATTCAGTGCACGAAAGACGTGATGAGCACGTAATTGTTTTTAACTTGTTTTCTTTGTTTTGTTGGCATGCTTACTTCCGTGTCCCGCAAGGTATCCGATATCAATAATCGGTTGAATTGTCGAGCACACCAACTGGAAATGGGCCGTAGACACATACAATACCTTGCATCTGTGCTTAATTGTTAAGCTTTTGTTTAAACTACAATTCGAAGCTGGGCGTTCATGGTTTGTTCGGTCGAAGTTTTATATTGAAATACGCATGATCTATGATATATTGTCATGTCATCTTTTAAATAATTGACCTTAGTGTTGTTTTTGCCGATGAAGTATGCATTTTTGTCATGGTTTTACAATCAACCCAATACACATGTTTTAATGGTTAGAACAACACAACACACACATACGATAATGAGAAACACAAAAAAGAAATTTCAATTGATAATTTCTTTGAAAATGGACCTTTTCACAGATTTTGGCATGTATTGAAGTTTATCATTAAATGCGTTATATTGATAAATGTAAACATTGGATCCATAAAGCTCAAGTAAAAAAAAACAAGAATACAAGTGAAGAAAGAAAAAAAAGTAACCATCAACTGGGCTGGAACCACTGACCAAAAGTCAATCGCTTAGACCACTCGGCCATCCGTGCTCATACAATGAGTGGCGTCTTTTATATTTGATATAAGCAATCCAGGTAGTGTCACAAAATATAACGACAACAACAGAACTCCCCAACTTTTTCAATCGTTTCGCGTTGCAACGCTTTATAATTTTAAGGTTTTTAAATCATAAGATGCATATATATATGGGATATTTTAGGGCATGGTAAATGTTCAGTAAAACTGGTTCCTCACAAATACCATATCATAACTAAGACGACAGTTTGCGAATCTGAAACCATTATTTTATTTTGTCAATTTACCAAAACAAGGAAAAGGCCACTTTAAATAGAACACAATTTACAAATCAAATTCATGAAACAAAAACCTGTAGTTGACCAAAGTTTCTAAACGTGATGTCTTACCAGTACGTGTTGTTTTAATTCTATCTTAGTGATGCATTTGCATGTGTTAATTGTGTGTCTCTAATAGAAACATCACTTTTAAGTGTTTGTCGTTCGGTCTGAAACAACTCTTCTTTGATTAAGTGCGAAGGCAGTATGTACATCAACATGAACTAACCCAAAACATTAATGTGTTCTACCTAAGTGATGTCTAAACAGTGACCATGTTATAACGAATTAAAGGCAAAGTCGAATACGAGGATTCGACCGGAATAACTTTTTTCGAGTAATGGTATTTAAATGGAGAATTTACCACACTGGCAGTAAATGACACATTATAACAATAACATTGAAGTATCTTGTTCACATGATATGAAATAGAAAAAAAACAATGTGAATGCGGGGCTGGGGATGGGTTACGTTTACATGACAATCTGTTATGTAATAACCACGAACATCTAGGATGGGCATTTATGAAAGGTTCTGGTTATCAAAAACGTATGCTATAACATCTGTGAATTGTCAAATGTAGCAAAACACTCACATGCTTTTAATAATGGTAGTAAGTATCGCTGTAAGTCACATAAAAGTTTTTAAATGAAATTTCTATCGCTAAATAGGCGTTTCTTTATTTCCAGTTAGATGCACATTCTAATGCCACATCACGTGTTTTTGTCGTTGAAAATAGTTGACCAATATTTTGTAAGCTCGTTCAAATCGAGTCCGTTTCCTAATAATAAGTTTTGGATTTATTTTTTTTTAACGAAGATCCCGAGGTGGTGAGGAAAACCGAATTTGTGTAGATTGTGTTTATTAAACCGTTATAAAATACACTAGTAATATAGATAGCATATCAGCCGATTCTCTTCTTTAATTTAATACTCAATGTAGTACTCTAATTGCAATTGTTTAGCGCGTCTTGTCAATAATTGATATGTTCGACGTTATGCCGCCGTGGTGAAATGAGTCATCATCTGAAACTTCGAGTACTGCCTATCGGTGGATACGACGTATCGATGTTATCTGAAACATGCCATATATCTGCCCCATCATTTCTTAGTTCCGGTGCCGATTGAAAGTTTTTTTCCCCACTGCATTATTAACAAAATTACCCGGTTAATCTATTAGCTATGGGTAAGAAGGTTCTCTTTTATAAGAAATACGATGTCATTCACAAAATCTTGCACAGTTGCATAAGTTTTGTTAAGGATTTAGATAGTATTTTACGATTTTCGATAGCTCCTTTACCGAATAGAAACAGGCCATAGTAAAATGACGTCACAGGGCGATGCGCGCTTTAGACAGTGCTGTATTTTTTTTTCGGCGTAAGCTGAATAAGCCAGCTTTTCACCCTGACTTGACCTTTGTAAGTGTCCAATAATACTCAAATAAAATTTCCCGCGGCTAGGTACGAATGAATACACTTCATTTATTCCATTGGCTGATTTGAGTATAACACCAGAACATTGGAAACATATCCGCGTCTTTGTAACACTGTTTTACTGCATGAAACAATTTTATCTCTAATGAAAAGGCCCAATAGATAGAACAGTTTTACAATCAATTTTCGACATAAATACAGTTTGTGCGTTCACCTTTTATTTTCAGAGAATTACCAGCGCAAAAGCGTTTAACTAAAGGCTATGTTGTCATATTTAGTACTTACTTGCATTGCATTTCAACCCGCGAGGTTTCGGGTCAATACGCGGTCATTTTGTGAAAGTCAGAGTTTATATACAGTTCATCACCGGAGTTCGCAAAAGGGTTTGCGATCATTGTGTCTTACTGACAATAACGTAGTGACTGTAATGCATTGCATTCCAATCCGCAAGGTATCAAGGTCAGTTTGCGGTCAGTTGCAAAAATCTTTATATAAACGCCGTCTCGTAAACTTTGTGCACTTGAAGTCTGTTTTGATCAGAAAGATACTAAATAAAGATATTCGGCGATATTATTGTGGTATGTCAATCATCGATTTTTAATATGGTTTCAAAATTTGCATGATAAGGACCAATTTTGATAAAATTAATTAGAAATATTTATCCATTTAGACCAGTTTATTAAGCATGACCACAATAATGCGCTATACTATAATTATGCAATTAAATAAGATTCGAGTATTGCCGGCTGACCTATATGCACTCGTTTATTTTCATGTTTCTTGTGTTTTTCTATTCTGTAAATATAGATATCTGAGTAATAATATCACATAAAGCAAAATAAGCCACGAAATCTGGCGCAACACCCCGTAATTGATTTGCTTATGATGTAGCTAACAACTGCGCAGAAAAAAGGCATCCGCTACTTTTTATCTCATAGAGATAACTTTTGATCGTTCATAAACATCGACCACAATCAACGCCGTATATCTTTTTTAAAGATATTTCTTGTTACATATATGGGCATTCTACTACGATTGCGATATTTCGCTCATACTTCATACCAGTCAATGGAAATAAAATGTTGCTTTTTTCTCGGATATTTTACCTGGGTGTTTGCCATCAACAAATTTGAGCTGAAGAGAAGTCGATATGAAATTGATAAAAGTTCAAAGTTATTACTAAGTTGTTGTTGTTGAACTGTTGTTTTTTTGTTATTATTTTTATAAAATGCACATATATTATATTTTATATATATTATACATATAAATATGCAAATTAATGCAATTAAATGTGAAAAATTTTGGTATTTGGTTTAGCTAACAATTACTATTATCTAGTACACCAATATCAGGTCCGAACTTCATGCTAGTAATGTATAAAGCGGCTAACTATTAATACACCGATACGCAGTACTCTTCATAACAAACAAAATGGCGTCCGACCGTAAGCAGAACACAGCCGATATGGGGATAAAATTTGCCATCATATCATAATTTAACTTAATTTCTTCACGGCAAGGATTAAATAACAACGAACCGATGTGTTTTCCTTGATATATTATGAATACACAAATACATTTGAAGACAAAGGCTTAATACACCGATACACGGTATCACCCGGCTAACATTTATTACATACATTATTAAGAACAGTTTGGACAATGGTCCGGTGATAAGACGCTGCGTTCGCGAGAGTAGGGTTCTTATTTGAACCGCAGCCTTACACTGGGATTATCTTCATTAAGAAATTTAACCTACGTTTTCCCCTTATCACCCATGTGTATACATGGATATATGTGAGGAAAAAATCGTGGATACAATTGATCCGATTGTTAACGGATCGTGTCGAGTGTTGCGTCTCAACATCAGACTTTAAACCTGAACATTGAGTTGTGAGCACAAAATGTTCGTTTGTAAAAACAATACCTGTACCTGTCTTAAATTAAAGAATTGTTAAGCGCGTGTTTATTAGTCTAGACGAAAATACTAAGTAAATAAGCTAGATGTCATGGGGTCCAAAAAAGTGCATTAACACGTCGGTTAAGCGTCAATTCTAAATTATTCAAATCTAATCCGTCTGACCTCTGTAATAAAATAAATAGTTCCTTCTCATTTTAATACGATGTCTCGACAGACAATTTGTTGAGTGAAATACGATGAGATTCAATAAGAATGGCTAACAACAAAATAGCAAACATTAGAGACCGATATATTGAATATTTTGTTTCATATTATACGGAGGGGTCTCATTCATTTAATGCAGTTGTCATGGTACAATTGTATTGAACTAATATAAGAATCGTGTTTGAACGCAATTATTATAAATTATTAGTTCGTACTTCACACGTTCCACGAAGCTGTTACAATTCAATGTGTAATGAGCACGTGACTCCACTGCGTGTGTTGTTTTCTGGTCTTAAGACCCTCTTTATAAGACCATCCGTGGTTCATAACTAGAAGCTGAGCACGTGACTCCACTGCGTGTGTTGTTTTATGGTCTTGGACCCTCTTTATAAGACCATCCGTGGTTCATAACTAGAAGCTGAGCACGTGACTCCACTGCGTGTGTTGTTTTATGGTCTTGGACCCTCTTTATAAGACCATCCGTGGTTCATAACTAGAAGCTGAGCACGTGACTCCACTGCGTGTGTTGTTTTATGGTCTTGGACCCTCTTTATAAGACCATCCGTGGTTCATAACTAGAAGCTGAGCACGTGACTCCACTGCGTGTGTTGTTTTATGGTCTTGGACCCTCTTTATAAGACCATCCGTGGTTCATAACTAGAAGCTGAGAACGTGACTCCACTGCGTGTGTTGTTTGCTGGTCTTGGACCCTCTTTATAAGACCATCCGTGGTTCATAACTAGAAGCATGTATTCACTACATGCTCAATTTCGTCTGATATCAGTTAAAGTGCAGTTGAACGTTGTGCCAAGTGATTTTCAATGCATTCCGTCTATACAGTACGCACACGTTCCGAGACTGACCGACTGACTAAAAAACGTACATCAGCCACCCCACAACCAATCCTCTTGAATATCTGTTAGTTCATTCTGTTGGTCGGCAGGTTTTTCTTACAGCATTATTTTTATTCTACAGTACACTTCTATTGCATCCCATCTGCATTGTAACACTGATACTATTAAAACTATAATATTGAAATACATGTACACAAATACAATTTATTAAAGACGGTTAGGTATTTCGTGTCAAGCTCATCCACATAAAAAAGATCTGTTTGTCATTTGGAAGTCAGGTCCCTAAATGTGCTTAAAAGGAAGAAAGTTTTACAAATGGGGATTAAACCAATTCTTTTGGCAATAAATAAGTTTAGGAGTTGAAACGGCGTCGGGAAAATGAAATAATCGTAATTTAAGTTATATTTTACTGTACACGTGCATCAATAAAAAAACTGTGTATTATAAGAGAAAATTATTATTGTAAATCTATTTTCTCGAACATCATGTACGTAGAGGACAGATTTGTGGATTTGTTTTCCTTCAATATTTTTTTTGTCTCGACGTCTACTACCTTGAAACTAAAAATCAAGGGAAGCGTAAACACCGTAGAGCCGAAAGGTCGTAATCATTTTACAGATATACAAATATACGGTGTCTTACCGGGTGAAAAATCCGGTACTCATTGGAGAAAAACACGGAAACGACTCCATCTTGGAAGAAAGTTATTCTCGCACTAGATTGTCTGTAACAAAATACATTTTGTTTTAACAATAGCAAACAAATTATAGGAAACAATAAGTTGCGATATTTAAAGTTGTATTCATATTTGTGAGTTTGTACTTGTATATACAAAATAACACGTACCTATAAAAGATCATGTCATTTATTGCGAATATTAAATTTAAAAAAAATGAAGCATCTATAATAGCACAAGAAGCCCTTTACAAATATATTCAGCTAAAAGGAGCTTACTTGAATTTATCATAAAGTATTTTGTTTTTCCAACAAAAATAAATGCAAGATAATTAAGAGAGCAGATACGGCCATAGTAACTATCCTGTTCAAGGAGGGACCCTGGTAAGTCTGTTTTTTTTTATCTTTCCTATCAATCTATTTAGTCATGATTTGAAGTTAACCATCGTAAGTTGTATTTTTTTAATTACTTATAGACTTATACAAAACAAACACATTGCTTTAATGTGAATACATGCAAAAATTAATTTGTGTAGCAATTAAACCAAATATCATTTCACTCAGATGATTTTAAAATTTAAAATAATATTTTTGAAAAAATAAATATGCATAGGATAAAATGTTCTAAAACATTGCAGAGATTTTTTATGAAAAAACTGTGGTGCTTGAATCTTTAGGAATGGCTAATACAATTGGCAAGAAGGATTTTACCATTATATAACACATTTTGTTATTATTAATCAAATAAGTGAATTAAAACTTATCATTTCACTATTCCAAATAGTGAAAATTAACAGGGTAAATTATCGATAATTTTCACTGTTTACTGTGATATTACGTCATTTTTTACGAAATGACGGCATTATCCCAGCGAAATTCTTTAGTTAAACTCTTTACCAATGTATATAAACTGTGAAAAATCGCTTTTATTCACTCATGATTATAGAAAATATATACTTTCTATGATCACTCGTGAATTAAAATCGATAATCCACCGAGCCCAACAAATATCCTCTATTTGAGAATAATGAATTATGGCAAACCAAATGTTTGAACTTGAATGTTCAAGGCATTTAACTAACGGCTTCCACTGATTGAACTATCATTTATATTTAGAAACAATATGTTTATATGTAAAACGTGAGTATGTTACATATAAAACATAGTTTATTTTATGCTTTCCGGTGGTTTATAGAGAAATATCAGTGAATTAAAACTGATAATTTCACTGTTTCAAACAGTGAAAATTAACAGTGAAAATTATCGATAATTTTCACAGTTAACTGTGAAATGAAGTCATTTTTTTACGAAATGACGTCATTATCCCAGCGAAATTCTTAAGTTTAACTCTTTAACAATGTATATAAACTGTGAAAAAAAGCATGAAATAAAAATAAAATTTGTTGGATTCGGTGGAGTATCGATTTTAATTCATCCGTGATCATAGAAAATATATATTTTCACTTGTGGCTGCGCCACTCGTGAAAATTTTATTTTCTATAATAACTCGTGAATTAAAATCGATAATCCACAGAATCCAACAAATATCTTCTACAGTGGAACCCCTCAAAACTGGACATCCCCGGGACCAAGAGGAAATTACGGTTTAGAGAGGATTCCGGTTTAGAGGGGACATTGTCTATTTTACTTCAGAAGCTCAATTACATAGCTGATATGGAAAAATCACTTTCAGCAAAATTTAATAGTTTATTTACATATAACATTTATTGAAACTGCATCACATAAGAACAACACATGTCACTAAATTTATTGATTCGAAAGCAATATCATTCACAACATAAAACAAACAGTGCAACCTGAAAAACAAACAATTTTACAAATGTATGCATTTTTAGGGGAATTTAGTTCCTTTTTACACTGAAAAACATCTTCCAACGACACAGCCACCCATTAGACGCTTTAAAGTCACTTATTCCTAGTTCCTTAGCAAAGCTCCGTGTCTTTTTCTGTATGATCGGACCAGAGATCGGCAATGACTTAGCCCTTACACTACAGAACCAGTCCCATACAAGTTCGTTGATGTTTCTAAATTTCATTTCATTGTTAAACCGACTTTTGTTTGATGAAGAGTTTTCCCAATGAGATATGTACTCAGACTATTTTCGCACGATATCCCCGATCGTCGACTTTCCTACCCTATATTTCTCTGACAGAATCTTGAGTGTTGGTTTAGGGAACATCTCTGCTTCTTTTATTAATTTGATTTTGTCTTCTAGAGACAATTCCACGCGCCTTCGCTTAGAAGGAGGTTCGGACATTTTTAGTCTTAGTTATCTTTATTACCAATTTGAAAATCTCAATGAACATCTAAATGCAACTGCTTCAAGAACTCTGAAAATCACCATTTTATATGACACTAATTTAGAATTTGTAATAAACTGCACAAAATATAAAAGCATTAAGATTATTAAAATTCAACACGGCTTCCTACATCAACAACAAAACACACTAAAGAACTCTATGTTTGTTATCAGTAATTATAATCAGTATTATCACCTCTATTGATCGATAAATACATCACAGGGCAAGTATCTTTAAATTGGTTTGCGATTTTTACAGTTTACAAATTTTCGACCACCTTTATTTATTTCACGCGTCTTTAATCCGCTATTCACAACTTTTCGACACTAGGTCTGAGGTGCGATAAACTTGCCCTGAGCGGTTTAGAGGGGTACACTTACGTATGGAATGACCCAACTTTGATCCAAAGAATGACCGGTATTCGGAATTGAGGGGATTCCGGTCTCGAGGAGATATTTTACGCATGGTATTATAGGGAAAAAATGGAACCGGACAATTTGTCCGGTTCAGAGAGGATTCCGGTATAAAGAGGATCCGGTTTAGAGGGTTTCCACTGTATATATTTTTAGATGAAAGCAAACTAGCACACATTCAATTTAAACTTCGATGCAAGGGAACAGCATTGTGATAAAAGAATATTATTAATAATATAACGAAAGGATTCGTAGTCGAAATAGATGCTTTGCGTATTTTCACTGCTACAGTATAATTACCTCCCTTAGTTTTAAATTTGCCAGGTAAACAATATGAAATTGTAACTTGTTCTTCATAAAGTAAGTTAATTGTATGGCTTCAAATAATGTATTAATTAAGCATTTAAAGAGTATTTGATATTTAAGGAATGCTTCTAGTAAAATCCTTCGTATATATACGGCTAGTTTCTGTGTAAGTGAAGGAGAAATGCTGATCGGTAATGTCCGTAGAGTGCGGAGGGAATTCGGAAACGTCGGTAGTTTCCGGATCGTGCCTTTCCGTTGGCTAGGTGGCGCTCTGTTCGCCAGTATATAAAGGCTTGCAAATAGACAAGTTAGGGGAAAAAAGGCGCGTGAAAATTGTCTCCCAAAGAAAGAAAGTGTAGAACCAGATATTGTCCTCCCTGTACCACCAACAACCAATCAGTCATCTCGGTCCAACCACACAAACGCAGCCCCTTTTCTACTATATTAAACTTCAAAACAACACCATTAAACACCTGACAATATCCAACAGCACAACAGAGAGAGCCCATGTGAATTTACACCAAGACACAGGGCAATAGAGTAATATCTGTACTAATCTATGTTTATGTACTAACAAGTCCTCCGCGAGGGACGTTAAACGGGGGTGCAGTGTATCGGTGCTGTACACCGGGCACTTAAAAGAACCAGGGGCGCCTCTGGAATCGGGGCGCCCTCTGTTTCCCGCTCGAACCCCCACTAACACCTCTTGGGGCGGAGAGCACAAAAACCACACACAAACTTTAAGGAATTAACATTAATGCCAATAAGGATAATGATAATCTAGAGATAATAGGAATACTGCAAAAACCATTTTGATAAAAGGCAAACCACTACATAATCCATTAAAAAAAAAAAAAAAAAAAAAAGCATCTAGTCACATTAAGGTCTCATTGGCCATCGTGCTATGATGTACAATATGACCTTATTTTCTCCCCTGAAGGGTCACAGGGGCAGGTCGATACATCTGTAGTCGAGAAGACGCTGGACGACCTGTAAATAAATCTCAAATACACACACAAGTTAGGGGGAGTTCTCCGGTGTATGCGAGCGGATCAACATCTGAAGAAAAGGGACGTTACTCTTAAAGAACAGTATTCTGGAGCAGTTGGGTATTTACGTTGGCTGCAAGCTTTAAACGATGCTGCCCGGGCTGCAGAGTTCCTGTTTCTTGGAGAGGGTTTTCAGAGTGTTGGATACTTACGGACGTCGTACAAGGCAGTGACGGAAGCTTCACCTAAGGCCTTGGGGTGACGTGAGCCAGTGTCTTCGCGGAAGCCAGTAGCCTCACGGAGGCGGTAACCAGTAGCTTCACGGAAGCCGTAGGATTCGTTGAAGGCATCAGTCCCCTCTTCGGTCGCATTGTATATATCTGAAGCGACTCGATTATTTTAAGTTCATAATCAGAAGGCAGGTAGCCTAAGGAAAATTATAATTACATTGTTATTTTGTAATTGGCATTCCGAGGGTTTCGGAAGGAACATCGGCATTGTGAGGCCGCGCACATAGCGCTCGGTGGCGGTCTCAGGAAGTCGGCGGCTCGCGCTACATATTTGGTGGCAGCGGTGGGATAGGGTACAGAAACCTATCGACAGTTCTAACCTGTCAAGCCCAGGCCTCAAAGTGGCTCAAGGTGGTGACGCAAGTCTTCTTGAAGCAATGAAGCGGGAAAATGAAGCCCTCGTTGCAAAGTGTGAAACGTTGACTTTGGAGAAGGAACTTGATACATTAGAGCGTGACAAAATCCGGAATGGCTTGTATACTCCTGTCCCTGAAAGAGAGACGCCTGTGCCTCAATCAAATCCAAATGATTTTGTAGGAAACGTCACATTGAAGAAGACTCCATTGAAACCTCTGAGTATTGTGAAGGCAGCTACGTATGATGGTCAATCATCGTGGCGAGATTATAGAGCGCACTTTGAGACGTGCGCAGTGATTAATCAATGGGAATACAGCGACAAGGGATTGCATTTGGCAGTGTCGTTGCGTGGCCAAGCGCAAGGGGTATTGGGAGACCTTGCACACAATTCCAGAGATAATGACTCACTGTTGCAAGCCTTGGAAGAACGTTTTGAGCCTCCTAACCAGACGGAACTGTACAGAGTGCAGTTACGTGATCGCAGACAAAAAGCATCGGAGACGTTGGGAGAGCTGGGGCAAGACATTCGAAGACGGTAATAAAAACGAGGATTTAAAATTAGCCGGCGCTGCGTACGTAGTATACAACCCTCAAAATGTCATTATCCACCACAACAGATTAAAACTTAAAAAGAACTTTCCATATTTGCCTGCGAGCTAGCAATAATTAATGACGCAGTAAGGTGGCTTAACACGCTTAACACGCACGAACAGACTACGCGATTCTAACTGACCCTCTTAGCGCATTGCAAGCACTACACGCAGGATCCTCGAAAACGCGACCAGATTTGATATACGCAGCTCTAAAAGGTATCACAAAACTGACTAATAAAAACATATCTCTTAAACTTATATGGATACCTAGTCATGTAGGCATCCCGGGCAATGAATACGCAGATAAACTTGCCAAGTTAGGATCCCAAGACGGCCTACTCTCTGAGCTAAAACCCAGCGCACGCGAAATTATAGCCATTATAAACCAAAAAGCGTACAATAAACAGGACTACAAATGGTCAAAATACTGCACTGAGCATGATTTACCACTTATCACTAACCCCAGCCATAAGATCCATATCTATAGCCCCATTAAGCAAGAAGATAGGGCATATACGCGTATGCGCTTAGGGGTGACTAGGTTACACGGTGATAGCTACGAAACTGTTCTGTGCCCCAAATGCAGTGTCCCAGACACCTTCGAACATTTGTTCTTCATATGCCCTCAACACGCGGCCCAAAGACTAGAACTAAGTGCAGGTATAATAGCAGCATATAACAATATTTCTGTTATTTGAAGAGATGTGTGTTTAAGATAATCGGTTGCGCGTTTGACGACATCGGATTTTGGGCGCGAATACAACTCGGGTACAGTCTAATATGGACCGAGTACAATTACGTTTATTTACCGTACCTGGGGTACATGTAAGTATACTTAGAGTACCCAGGGTACATGTGTAAGTATACGTTAGAGTACCCGGGGTACATGTAAGTAGTACCTGAGCCGACAATGACCAATCAAGCTCCATTATCCCTCATGAACCGACTCAAAAAACCGAGTCGGCAATATTTGACTTAATTTTTGGTTTGGTTGCTCTCGAGGGATCGAAAATTTTAGAATCTTCCTAAAAGCCCTACGGGTTTGATCCCCAGAAGCGACATTGAAAACTAGCATACTTTGTCATCTAAAAGGCTGCTAAACCTGATATACAATGATAATGTGAATTTTCTCTCACATGATGTTCATCAGTCATATTATATAAAAACTTACAGCAGTAGTAAACAACTGGACAATAATTAATGAACGCATCTTTCATTTGTCTTTGACACTTTGATTTTGACATGGCCTAGATTTAAATATGTGACTGGACTTTACCAGCACTCTTGTAACAGAGCTAAAGTTTAAATGTACCATTGAAGATCACCTAAATCCAGATTTGCTATTATAGACGTGGGAAAAGTTTTAAGGGTGTGACAAGTAAACAAAAATTGGTCATTACCCAGAGGCCACAACTGATCTATGACTGTATTAAAACAAGAAAAATCAGTGGCTGATTTAGATTTCCTTAGATAGTTCAATACAAACTAATTTCATAAGCCTGGTAACAGTTTAACGGTAATGCTACCAATGTGTCACACCAGGGCCTTGAATTTGAAATCTAGGACATGCATGGTCATTTCTTCATGAACTCAGGACACAAAATTGTATTTTAAGTCCTTAATTGACCTGGCTATAGCTCTCAGATTATTATAAGCTCAATCAGTATATTTATGCCCCCCTTCGAAGAAGAGGAGGTATATTGCTTTGCTCATGTCGGTCTGTCGGTCGGTCTGTCTGTCGGTCCGTCCACCAGGTTGTTGTCAGATGACTCAAGAACGCTTGTTATATCATTATTTATGCTTTGTGTATTGTAAACATATACACAATCATGCAGTTACATGATAGCAATAAATTATATCAAAGCTACCCATACTATAAAGGTCATTGACAAAGCCTATGGTCAAAATGTAAACACATTGAGTGTAATCGCCCTCTCGTGCCAGCAAAAACAACACGTTGACAGGTTGTAATTTTTGACAGTTCTACTTTCACTTTTATTTGTGTGTGATATCAAACTATTAACAATTATGTGGCTGAGAAAAATATCGCCATTGCTTTTTATGCCCCCGGTAGGGTGGCCTTTATCAGTTGAACTGTCAGTCAGTCAGTCAGTGTGTCAGTCTGTCCGTCCGTCCGAAAACTTTAATGGCCATAACTTTTTTAATATTAAACATAGCAACTTGATATTTGGCATACATGTGCATCTCATGGAGCTGCACATTTTCAGTTGTTAAAGGTGAAGGTCATCTTTCAAGGTCAAATGTCAAATATAAAGCGTCTGTCTGTCCGAAAACTTTAACATTGGCCATAGCTTTTTCAATAGTGGCGTGCATGCATATCTCATAGAGCTGCACATATTAATTGGTGAAAGGTCAAGGTCATCCTTCAAGGTCAAGGTCAAAGGTCAAATTTTGCAATATTGAAGAGAGCAACTCCATATTCGGCATGCATGTGTATGTCATGGAGCTGCACATTTTGAGTGGTGAAAGGTCAAGGTCATCCTTCAAGGTCAAAGGTAAAATATATGGCTTCAAAGCTGCGCAGCAGGGGGCATTGTGTTTCACAAACACAGCTCTTGTTTAATATATTTTCTGCATATTCCCAAAAAACTTACATCAATACATGATTTTC